>NW_027254047.1:0-300000 GCF_044704955.1 Pristiophorus japonicus
CTTTAGCTATTTTCCCATGATTCCCTATCTCCGTCCTTTTGCCACATTCTCATGACCAGCTTTCCTTCTGTCACAAATCGCCTCCTGTAGCCCAGTGACACAAACAGCCCATTAAACACCAACAATGTCCTTTGGTCTGGTGAGGTCTCCCTTTGTGAAACATCAGCTGTTAAAGCTTCTCATTCTGACTCGCTCGCAGTGAGACAGCATTCACTGTCCTTTTTATTCCATGGGCTTCATCTTTGCTGGTATTGGTAACAAGCCCGGGATCACTAAACACAAAACCCAGTCTGTTAATCACTTCCAGCTACTGGACTTAGCGTGTACCCCAGAGCATCTCTCTCTCCTTCAATGTGTGAATAGAGCATCACGCCTGCAAAGCTGGTTTAAGTTTATAACCAGGCAGCGAATCTATTTAAGAAAAGCCTGTAGGCCGATGAGGCATTGTTCAGGTGCCAGTGTGCAGCTGGTTTGCCCGGCATTTTGCCTGTAATGGAACATAACTGAATATTTCTCCCAGTGTAACCTTTGCTGTAATGAAATGTGTCTTTTAATAAGCCTCACATTCTTGCTCATGTCTGCTGCAATTGTTTAGAAAGGGGATGTGTGAAGTGATGGTGTTTGTATGGGGATGTGAAGCAAGGAAACGCTATCTGTGTATGGCAGTGACACAGCCTTGTGGTCACAGGCAGAACAATGCAGCGATATCCTTGTGGTTATTGTTTGAGCAGGGTCAGTTCATGAATGCTCAAGCTAAGAGGTGCCAGGGATGGGGAGCAGCAGCAGTAAATAAAGTCTAAATGTAAATTCTGATGTAGTTTATCTTCATTTATTCCTATATTAATAGCTTTTGCTGAATGTGGCCCATGCCAAGTGCCTGGATATTGGATAAGGCCCACCATAGAAAATGAGTTTGACACCCTGAGGTAGACAATGTCAACTGGATTCCCCCATCCACCAACCTAACGGCTTCTTTACAAACTCAAGCTAGTTTGTAAGACATGACCATGTTTACCAGAATCCGTGTTCAGTATCTCTAATGGCCCCTTCCCTTTCCCCATGATCGAAAACAGCATCTCTCAGGATCCCTTCAAGCACCTTCCCATAATCGAGGTCACGTTGATGGGCCTTCAGTTCACGATTTCTGACTTGTGCCCAATTTGGAAAATGGTAACTACGTGTGCTATCTTCCAATCTCAGGGAACAATCCCTGACTCTACTGAGCTGTTGGAGATATGGGCAAGGGACTGACAGAGCACCTGTCCCATCTCTTTAAACACCCATGTCTGGATATCATCCACACCTTACACGCATCAAGATTAACCCGCATGGCGACTTTGCTGTCAGTGAAGAGAGATGAGAATGACCAAAGTGCCATTTGGCCCTCTCAGTGTGACCCGAAAGGACTGTGTCCAGACTCCCCCCATACGATCCTCCCCCAGATTGTCCTCTCTGAGCTCCAGCCAGCTGATGCTAAACACTCCGGTGGGAAAGACAAAAATCCACAGCAATGTGTTGAAAGCAACACTAATTTATTTGAATATATCACAAATATTAAACTCCAGTCCAGTTACAGGCGTTATTAACATCAGCGGAAACAAACTCCAACTGTCAGAATGAACACGATTCAGTCAGAATGTGATTAACAGCAGCAATAACAGCAGAATCCAACCCCTGCAATCACTTGTGAACTCGCTGGTGTGTCAGCAGGTTGGATGATGTAGTGAATCCCTTCCCACACTCCGAGCAGGTGAATGGCCTCTCCCCAGTGTGAACTCGCTGGTGTGTCAGCAGGTGGGAGAACCGAGTGAATCCCTTCCCACAATCGGAGCAGGTGAATGGCCTCTCCCCAGTGTGAACTCGCTGGTGTGTCAGCAGGTGGGAGAACCGAGTGAATCCCTTCCCACAATCGGAGCAGGTGAACGGCCTCTCCCCAGTGTGAACTCGCTGGTGTGCCAGCAGGCTGGAGGACTGAGTGAATCCCTCCCCACACTCGCAGCAGGTGAACGGCCTCTCCCCAGTGTGAACTCGCTGGTGCCTCAGCAGATGGGAGAACTGAGTGAATCCCTTCCCACAATCGGAGCAGGTGAACGGCCTCTCCCCAGTGTGAACTCGCTGGTGTGTCAGCAGGTTGGATGATGTAGTGAATCCCTTCCCACAATCGGAGCATGTGAACGGCCTCTCCCTAGTGTGAACTCGCTGGTGTGTCAGCAGGTGGGAGGGCTGAATGAATCCCTTCCCACAAACGGAGCAGGTGAATGGTTCCTCCCCAGTGTGAACTCGCTGGTGTGTCAGCAGGTTGGATGATGTAATGAATCCCTTCCCACAATCAGAGCAGGTGAAAGGCCTCTCCCTAGTGTGAACTCGCTGGTGTGTCAGCAGGTTGGATGACTGAGTGAATCCCTTCCCACAATCCGAGCAGGTGAACGGCCTCTCCCTAGTGTGAACTCGCTGATGAGTCAGCAGGTTGGATGATGTAGTGAATCCCTTCCCACACTCAGAGCAGGTGAATGGCCTCTCCCCAGTGTGAGCTCGCTGGTGTGTCAGCAGGTGGGAGGACCGAATGAATCCCTTCCCACACTCAGAGCAGGTGAACGGCCTCTCCCCAGTGTGAACTCGCTGGTGTGTCAGCAGGTGGGAGGACTGAGTGAATCCCTTCCCACAATCAGAGCAGGTGAACGGCCTCTCCCCAGTGTGAACTCGCTGATGTGTTTCCAGCTGGGACGGGTAGTTGAAACGTTTCCCACAGTCCCCACACGGTTTCTCCCCAGTGTGACTGCGCTTGTGTCTCTCCAGGTTGGATGATCGGCTGAAGCCTTGTCCACACACAGAGCACGTGTAGAGCTTCTCCCCGCTGTGAACAGTGCTTTTTGCTTCCATGGTCAAAGGCCGATGATATTCAGGTCCCGATGAATCGAGTGACTCCGTCAGATCTTAATGTGATGTTTGGTTTGAGCCTCCGGTCGACAAATCCTCCCCGTTTAATACCCTGTAAGTGAATTTCAAACAAGAAAAAGGGTGGGTGAGAGAGAACCCACAAAACACAAAGGCAGGTTGTGAAATTGAGCTGAATGAACCTGGTTATTTGTGCGGCCGTCAGCAGAAAAAAAAGTAAGCATGAAAGCTGTCGGATTGTCGTAAAAACCCAACTGGTCACTAATGTCCTTCAGGGACGGGAACCCACCACCCTAAGCCTACACAAGACTCTGGCCTCTATGGGAGGAGGGAGAGGTGGGCGGGGCGAAGAGGAGGGACTTTATACATCTGCAGGTCAACCAGAACTTTGACAGAACCTCCCAAACCTAGAACCTCTCCCACCTAGATGGACCAGGGCAGCAGGTGCATGGGAAATCCATCACCTCCAAGTTCCACTCCAAGTCTCTCACCATCCTGACTTGGGCATATATCACCGTTCCTACATTGTTACTGGGTGAAAATCCTGGAACTCCTCACCTAACAGCATAGTGGGAGGACCTTCACCACACGGACTGCAGCGGTTCGAGAAGGCCCACCATCACCTTGTCAAGGGGCAAATGGAAATTGGAAATATATTCTGACCTTACTAGCGACACCCACATCCCAAGAAGGGCTTAAAACAAATCTGCATACTGAACGCCTGTACAGAAATACTTGTTCCTAAACCAATACTCTTCTACATTGTGCGGGCAGTGTGTGTTTCGCAGCTTAATCTCCCCTAGAATCTACCGCCATTGACAGTCTCTCATCGGAAATTGTTGGGCCCGACTGGGCTCAGAGGTACTGGGGGTGAAACCCAGCAGTTTCTCCCCACCCCCCCCCCTCTCCACTCCAGCACAAACTGATGCAACAAACAGACCCACACAGGAGGCCAGGGAGCGACTTCCGCATCCAGTGCCCACCCTGATACAGAGCGGCTCTGGATTGGTCGCTCTGTGTTTCCAGTATCGATGCACTTCAGATCAGCCTGTGAGGGAGAAGGGAATAGAGGCTTATGCTGATAGAGTTAGAACCATCGAATCAGAGAATGGTTACAGCACAGAAGACCGTTCGGCCCATCGAGCCCGTGCCAGCTCTCTGCAAGAGCACCTCAGCTAGTCCCACTGCCCCGCCCTTACCCCACAGCCCTGCAAATGTTTTTCTTTCAGGAACTTATCCAACTCCCTTTTGAAAGCCGTGATTGAGTCTGCCTCCACCACCCTTTCAGGCCGTGCATTCCAGATATTAACCACTCACTACGCAAAAAGCTTTTTTCTTGTGTTGCCTTTGGTTCTTTTGCCAATCATCTTAAATCTGTGTCCTCTGGTTCTCGACCCTTCTGCCAATGGGAATAGTATCTCTCTATCCACTCTGGCAAGACCCCTCTTAATTTTGAACACCTCTATAAAATCTCCTCTCAATCTTCCCTGCTCTAAGGAGAACATAAGAAATAAGAGCGGGAGTAGACTATTTGGCCCCTCGAGCCTGCTCCGCCATTCAATACGATCATGGCTGATCTGATCATGGGCTCAGCTCCACTTTCCTCCCACTCCCCATAAACCTTTATTCCTTTATCGCTCAAATATCTGTCTATCTCCGCCTTAAATATATTCAATGACCCAGCCTCCACAGCTCTCTGGGGCAGAGAATTCTACAGATTTACAACCCTCAAGAGAAGAAATTCCGCCTCATCTCAGTTTTAAATGGGCGACTCCTTATTCTGAAACTATGCCCCTTGGTTCTAGATTCCCCTATGAGTGGAAACATCCTCTCTGCATCCACCTTGTCAAGCCCCCTCAGTATCTTTTATGTTTCAATACAATCACATCTCATTCTTCTGAACTGCAATGTGCAGAGACCCAAATTACTCAACCTTTCTTCATAAGTCAACCCCCTCATCTCAGGAATCAACCTGGTGAACCTTCTCTGAACTGCCTCCAATGTGAAAGTATATCCTTCCTTAAATACGGAGACCAAAACTGTATGCAGTACTCCAGATGTGGCCTCATCAATATCCTGTACAGTTGTAGCAGAACTTCTCTGCTTTTATACTCTATCCCCCTTGCAACCCCAGCTTCTCCAGTCCAGGTAACTGAAGTCCCTCATCCCTGGAATCATTCTCGTAAATCTTTTCTGCACCCTCTCTAAGGCCTTCACATTATTCCTAAAGTGCGTTGCCCACAATTGGGCATAATACTCAGGTTGAGGCCGAACCAGTGCTTTGTACAGGTTCATCATAATATCCACACTTTTGTACTCTATACTTCTATTTCTAAAGAAAGTACTGTCTAATGTAATACAAACAGGGACAGGGTCTAGTGTAATATAAACAGAGGCAGGGTCTCGGGTGATATTTAAAATTAGTCCCGGTGCCACGAGCTAGTGAGCACAGAAATAGGAGGATAGAGCAGATGACTGCGTGGCTGGAGAGATGGTGCAGGTGGGAGGGGTTTAGATTCCTGACGCATTGGGACCACTTCTGGGGGAGGTGGCACTGTATAAGCCGGACGGGTTGCACCTCAACAGAGCCGGGACCAATATCCTCGCGGGTGGGTTTGCTAGTGCTAGGAAGGGTTTAAACTAGTTTGGCAGGGGGATGGGAACCTGAAAATAGATTCAGGAGGAAGGGAAGTAAAGCTAGAATTAGAAAGCAAAAATGTAGAAAGTGAGTTTGAAGGACAGAGTAAAAAAGCAGGAAAAAAGTGTAAAAAAACAAATTTAAAAGATCTTTGTCTAAATGCACATAACATTCGTAACAAAATAGATGAGTTGACGGCACAAATAGATACAAATGGGTATGATCAGATAGCCGTTACAGAGACATGGTTGCAAAGTGACCAGGACTGGGAACTGAATATTCAGGGGTATTTGACAATTCGGAAGGACAGGCAGAAAGGAAAAGGAGGTGGGGTAGCGCTGTTGATAACGGATGGGATCAGTGCGTTAGTGAGAAACGATATTTGCTCAGAGGATCAAGATATTGAATCAGTTTGGGTGGAGATAAGGAATAATAAAGGGAAAAAATCACTGGTGGGCATAGTCTATAGGCACCCTAACAGTAGCTACACTGTTGGACGGAGTATAAATCAAGAAATAATGGAGGTTTGTAATAAAGGAACGGCAATAATTACGGGTGATTTTAAACCTCATGTTGATTGGACAAAGCAAATTGGCCTGGGGAGCCTTGAGGAGGAGTCCATAGAGTGTATCCGGGATAGTTTCTTTGAACAGTACGTTGCGGAACCAACCAGGGAGCAGACTATCTTAGATCTAATACTGTGTAATGAGGCAGGATTAATAAATGATCTCGTAGTAAAAGATCCTCTAGGAATGAGTGACCATAATATGGTTGAATTTCAAATTCAGTTGGAGGGTAAGAAAGTTGGTTCTCAAACCAGGGTCCGAAGCTTAAATAAAGGAGACTACAATGGTATGAGGGCAGAGTTGGCTAAAGTGGACTGGGAAAATAGACTAAAGAATGGGACGGTTGATGAGCAGTGGTAGATAGTTAAGGAGATATTTCATAACCTACAACAAAAATATATCTCAATGAGAAGGAAAGACTGTAAGAGAAGGGATAACCATCCGTGGCTAACTAATGAAATAAGGGACGGTATCAAATTGAAAACACAGGCATACAACATGGCCAAGACTAGTGGGAGGCTAGAGGATTGGGAATTTTTAAAAGCCAGCAGAGTACGACTAAAAAAAATGATTAAGAGGGAAGATAGATTATGAAAGTAAACTAGAACAAAATATAAAAACAGATAGTAAGAGTCCTTCATAGTAGAAGACACTAAAAACATCCCAATAGTGGATAATCAAGGGGCTGTAGGTAGGGAGGAACGTAATACAATCACTATCACTAATAACGTAGTATTAGATAAAATAATGGGATTAAAGGCGGACAAGTCCCTTGGTGATGGCTTGCATCCTAGGGTCTTAAGAGAAGTGGCTGCAGAGATAGTGGATGCATTGGTTGTAATCTACCAAAATTCCCTGGATTCTGGGGCGGTTCCAACAGATTGGAAAACCGCAAATGTAACGCCCCTATTTGAAAAAGGAGGCAGACAAAAAGCAGGACACTATACTATAGACCAGTTAGCCTAACATCTATCGTTGGGAAAATGCTGGAGTCCATTATTAAGGAAGCAGTAGCAGGATATTTGGAAAAGCATGATTCAATCAAGCAGATTCAGCATGGTTTTATGAAAGGGAAATCATGTTTGATAAATTCGCTGGAGTTCTTTGAGGATGTAATAAGCAGGTGGATAAGGGGGAAGCAGTGGATAGAAACATAGAAACATAGAAAATAGGTGCAGGAGTAGGCCATTCAGCCCTTCTAGCCTGCACCGCCATTCAATGAGTTCATGGCTGAACATGAAACTTCAGTACCCCCTTCCTGCTTTCTCGCCATAACCCTTGATCCCCCGAGTAGTAAGGACTTCATCTAACTCCCTTTTGAATATATTTAGTGAATTGGCCTCAACTACTTTCTGTGGTAGAGAATTCCACAGGTTCACCACTCTCTGGGTGAAGAAGTTTCTCCTCATCTCGGTCCTAAATGGCTTACCCCTTATCCTCAGACTGTGACCCCTGGTTCTGGACTTCCCCAACATTGGGAACATTATAGAAACATAGAAAATAGGTGCAGGGAAACATAAAGCAGGACACTATACTATAGACCAGTTAGCCTAACATCTATGTGGTGTATTTGGATTTCCAGAAGGCATTCGATAAGGTGCCACCTAAGAGATTACTGCATAAGATAAAAGCTCACAGGGTTGGGGGTAATATGTTATGGCATGGATAGAGGATTGGCTAAATAGAAAACAGAGAGTCGGGATAAATGGGTCATTTTCCAGTTGGCAAATATGACTAGTGGAGTGCCGCAGGGATCGGTGCTGGATCCTCAACTATTTACAATCTATATTAATGACCTGGATGAAGGGACCAAGTTTGCTGTTGATACAAAAATTGCGAGAACACAAAAAATCAGCAAAGGGATGTAGACAGGTTAAGTGAGTGGGCAAACATTTGGCAGATGCAGTATAACGTGGTAAAATGTGAGGTTATCCACTTTGGCAGAAATAATAGAAAAGCAAATTATAATTTAAATAGAAAAAAATTGCAAAGAGCTGCATTACAGAGAGACCTGGGGGTCCTTGTGCATGAAACACAAAAAATTATTGTGCAGGTACAGCAAGTAATCAAGAAGGCAAATGGAATATTGGCCTATCTTGCAAGGGGGATAGAGTATAAAAGCAGAGAAGTCCTACTACAACTGTACAGGGTGTGGGTGAGACCTTGAGACCTGGAGTACTGCGTACAGTTTTGGTCTCCGTATTTAAGGAAGGATATACTTGCATTGGAGGCAGTTCAGAGAAGGTTCGCTAGGTTGATTCAGGAGATGATATGAGGATAGGTTGAGTAGGCTGGTCCTATACACATTGGAGTTCAGAAGAATGAGAGGTGATCTTATTGAAACTTAATGATAATGAGGGGGCTCGACAAGGTGGATGCCGGCCATTTAAAACTGAGATGAGGAGGAATTTCTTCTTTCAGAGAGTTGTAAATCTGTGGAATTCTCTGCCCTGAGAGCTGTGGAGGCTGGGTCATTGAATATATTTAAGGCGGAGATAGACAGATTTTTGAGTGATAAGGGAGTAAAGGGTTATGGGAAGCGGGCAGGGAAGTGGAGCTGAGTCCATGATCAGACCAGCCATGATCTTATTGAATGGCGAGCAGGCTCGGGGGGTCAAATGACCTACTCCTGCTCCTATTTCTCATATTCTTATGTAATTGTGTGAACATAAACTCAGAACTGAGCAACGCCTTTCGGGGAGATGGTGAGAAATCCGAGATGTGGGGAGTGAGAATAAATTATCTGATACATTGCTTTCCGCACTAGGACCCGGTTGGAAACAGACACTGACATCATTCACTTTGTTCCTGCACCAAGATGGCCGCGCATGCGCTGTGCTACTCACTGAATCAAGATGGCTGAGCACTGAACCTGCCTTCCTGCACGAAGATGGCTGCCGTTAGCCTGGCCTGTGACCGGGAGAAAGCCCCGAAGCTGCAACCGTCGATATTCCGGTTATTATTCCGGGCTTGCGGCGGGCACCGGTTGTTTATAAAGCCTCCCCGGCTCCCCGCTGGTCCATTGCTCCCCTCCGACCCGCTGAAAATGACAATTCTGAGCAGCCTATACTACACGTGGCTCTTCCGCCATTACACGGACCGCGCATGCTCAAACCCCAGGCAGGACCCGCCCCTGCGCAATGAGCTCCTGTAGTCTGGGTGCGGCACATTCTCGCCCGTCGTGCATGCTGGACAAAAGCCCCGCCATTGACATCCTGCATTTGTGACTGGAACAGGATTTACTGTGATTGCATTGGGCACAGAACCATGCTCATTCTGGCAGTTATTGTTTGTTCCTGATGATCTTAATAACCCCTATATGTGAGCTGGAGATTAATATTGTCTATAAATGTTGAATAAATCAGCTTTGTTTCAAACACAGTGTGTCGAATATTTGAAGCAAAAGATAGAAATAAGAAAAGTAAAAGCGGAGGGCAGCAAAACCCAAGTCAAAAATGAAAAAGGGCCACATTACAGCCAAATTCTAAAGGGGCAAAGGGTGTTAAAAAGACAAGCCTGAAGGCTCTGCGCCTCAATGCGAGGTGTATTCGTAATTAGGTGGACGAATTAACTGCGCAGGCAGCAATTAACAAATATGATATAATTGGCATCACGGAGACATGGCTCCAGGGTGACCAAAGCTGAGAACTCATGAGTAATCAGCATTCAGGAAGGATAGATAGAAAGGAAAAGGAGGTGGGGTAGCTTTGCTGGTTAAAGAGGAAATTAACACAATAGTAGGGAAGGATATGGATGATGTGGAATCTGTATGGGTGGAGCTGCGGTATACCAAAGGGCAGAAAACGCTAGTGGGAGTTGTGTACAGACCACCAAACAGTGGGGTCGTGGACAGCATCAAACAAGAAATTAGAGATGCATGCAATAATGGTACAGCAGTTATCATGGGCGGCTTTAATCTACATATAAATGGAGCTAACCAAATTGGTAGCAATATGGTGAAGGAAGATTTCCTGGAGTGTATTTCTAGACCAATATGTCGAGGAAACAACTAGAGGGCTGGCCATCCTAGACTGGATGATGTGTAATGAGAAAGGACTAATTAGCAATCTTGTTGTGCGAGACCCCTTGGGGAAGAGTGACCATAATATGGCAGAATTCTTTATCAAGATGGAGAGTGACACAGTTAATTCAGAGACTAGGGTCTTGAACTTAAGGAAATGTAACTTCGATGGTATAAGACGTGAATTGGCTAGAATAGAGTGGCGAATGATACTTAAAGGGTTGATGGTGGATTGGCAATGGCAACATTTAAAGAGCACATGGATGAACTTCAACAATTGTACATCCCTGTCTGGAGTAAAAACAAAACGGAGAAGGTGGCTCAACCGTGGCTAACAAGGGAAATTAAGGATAGTGTTAAATCCAAGGAAGAGGCATATAAATTGGCCAGAAAAAGCATCAAACCTGAGGACTGGGTGAAATTTAGAATCCAGTAGAGGAGGACAAAGTGTTTAATTAGGAGGGGGAAAATAGAGTATGAGAGTTAGCTTGCTAGGAACATAAAAACTGACAGCAAGCGCTTCTATAGATATGTGAAGAGAAAAAGATTAGTGAAGACAAACGTAGGTCCCTTGCAGTCAGATTCAGGTGAATTTATAATGGGGAACAAAGAAATTGCAGACCAGTTGAACAAATACTTTGGTTCTGTCTTCATGAAGGAAGACACAAATAACCTTCTGGAAATACTAGGGGACAGAGGATCTAGTGAGAAGGAGGAACTGAAGGAAATCCTTATTAGGCGGGAAATTGTGTTAGGGAAATTGATGGGATTGAAGGCCGATAAATCCCTGTGGCGTGATAGTCTGTTTCCCAGAGTACTTAAGGAAGTGGCCATAGAAATGGTGGATGCATTGGTGACTATTTTCCAACAGTCTATGGACTCTGGATCAGTTCCTATGGACTGGAGGGTAGCTAATATAACACCACTTTTTAAAAAAGGAGGGAGAGAGAAAACGAATAATTACGGACAGGTTAACCTGACCTCAATAGTGAGGAAAATGTTGCAATCAATTATTACAGATGAAATAGCAGCACATTTGGAAAGCAGTGACAGGATCAGTCCAAGTCAGCATGGATGTGTGAAAGGGAAATCATGCTTGACAAATCTTCTAGAATTTTTTGAGGATGTTTCCAGTAGAGTGGACAAGGGAGAACCAGTGGATGTGGTGTATTTGGACTTTCAAAGGGCTTTTGACAATGTCCCACACAAGACACTTGTGTGCAAAATTAAAGCACATGGTATTGGGGGTAATGTACTGACATGGATAGAGAACTAGTTGGCAGAAGGAAGCAGAGAGTCAGGATTAACGGGTCCTTTTCAGAATGGCAGGCAGTGACTAGTGGGGTGCCGCAGGGCTCAGTGCTGGGACCCCAGCTATTTACAATATACAGCAATGATGTAGATGAATGAATTTGTGTATTATCTCCAAGTTTGCAGATGACACTAAACTGGGTGGCGGTGTGAGCTGTGAGGAGGATGCTAAGATGCTGCAGGGTGACTTGGACAGGTTAGGTGTTTGGACAAATGCATGCAGATGCAGTATAATGTGGGTAAATGTGAGGTTATCCACTTTGGTGGCAAAAACATGAAGGCAGAATATTATCTGAATGGCGGCAGATTAGGAAAAGAGGAGGTGCAACGAGACCTGGGTGTCATGGTACAATAGTCGTTGAAAGTTGGCATGCAGGTACAGCAGGCGGTGAAGAAGCAAATGGTATGTTGGCCATCATAGCTAGGGGATTTGAGTATAGGAGCAGGGAGGTCTTACTGCAGTTGTACAGGGCCTTGGAGAGGCCTCACCTGGAATATTGTGTTCAGTTTTAGTCTCCTAATCTGAGGAAGGACGTTCTTGTTATTTTGAGGGAGTGCAGCAAAGGTTCACCAGACTGATTCCCGGAATGGCAGGACTGACATATTGGGAAAGACTGGATCAACTGAGCCACTCGAGTATTCACTGGAGTTTAGAAGGATGAGAGGGGATCTCATAGAAACATATAAAGTTCTGATGGGACTGAACAGGTTAGATGCAGGAAGAATATTCCCAATGTTTTGGAAATCCAGGACCAGAGGACACAGTATAAGGATAAGGAGTAATCCATTTAGGACTGAGCTGAAGAGAAAATTCTTCACTCAGAGTTGTTAACCTGTGGAATTCTCTGCCGCAGAGAGTTGTTGATGCCAGTTCATTGGATATATTCAAGAGGGAGTTAGATATGGCCCTTACAGCGAAAGAGATCAAGGGGTATGGAGAGAAAGCAGGAAAGGGGTACTGAGGTGAAGGATCAGCCATGATCTTATTGAATGGTGGTGCAGGCTCGAAGGGCCGAATGGCCTACTCCTGCACCTATTTTCTATGTTTCTCCGTGATCAGAGGAGAGTAATTGATTTTCTGTTACCGACTGTTCCATTTTAGTGCTTTTTCTTACTCTAACTTACATCACTTCTCACCTAGTTCGCCTTCTATCATATCAAACCTCAAACTTGTTCCGTTTGAATACATGACTTGTGGTTGTAGTAGACTTAACTGCAATGTCTCACTGTAAACTCAGCTGAAATCCTTTGAACCACCCCTTTATTGGACTGTCTTGCATAATATTTGAAATCCGTTACTTTCTGTATCTGTTAACCCGTTTTTGGAACCGATTTAATTAAAAAAAACTCACCCACACATTTTGCATGTGATAGCCTGTGAAATATTTTAATATTTGTAATTATCATTGTCACAAACTCCGTTCCTTAGCCACCGACTCCATCCCTCTCCCCAACTTCTGTCTGATGCTCAAGCAGACTGTTCGCAACCTTGGTGTCATACTTGACCCCGACATAAGTTTTTGACCACATATCCTATCCGCAGCATAACTAAGATTGCTTATTCCACCTCTGAAACATCGCCCATTTACACTCATCCTCTGCTGAAGCCCTCATCCATGCCTTTGTCATCTCTGGACATGACTATTCCAACGCACTCCTCCCACATTCTACCCGACATAAACTCGAGTTGATCCACAACTCGGCTGCCCATGCCCTAACTCGCAACAAGTCCAGCTAACCCATCACCCTGTGCTCGCTGACCGGCATTGCCTTCTGGTTAAGCAATCAGTGGGTGTGGTCTAGTCATGGGTGGAGATTTCTCTGTATCTGACCCGTGTTGTACGTGCCCTAGGAGTATTTGAGGCAAGGTAGAGGAAGATATACTCTGTGTCTAACCTGTACTGTAGCTGCCCGGGAAGTGTTTGATGGGACTGTGTAGAGGGAGCTTTACTCTGTATCTCACCCATACTGTACCTGCCCGGGGAGTGTTTGATGGGACTGTGTAGAGGGAGCTTTACTCTGTATCTCACCCATACTGTACCTGCCCGGGGAGTGTTTGATGGACTGTGTAGAGGGAGCTTTACTCTGTATGTAACCCATGCTGTACATGCCCTGGGAGTGTTTGGGATACTGTAGACTGAGATTTACTCTGTATCAACCCTGGTATTGTTTGGGACAGGATGGAGTGAGATTTACTCTTTATCTAAGCCGTGCTGTACCGGTAGCCATGAAATCAGTGGTAGAGATAATGCTAGAATCGATTATTAAGCACGTGGTAACAGGGGACTTCGCAAATAATAACAGGATTGGGCAGAATCAACACGGATTTATGAAGGGGAAACTGTACTTGACAAAACTGTTAGTGTTTTTTGAGGTTGTTGTTGGTGTTTCGGACAGTGGGGTAACGCCCCTTTGGAATGTTGCATTCCTTTCTGCCACTTTTGATCGGTTCACACTTTCCGGAGTTTACTACTCAGCCTTTCTTGTCATTGTCGCTTGATTTATCCTCTTTAGTTATTTTCATTATTTTGAATTATGTTGATTAACAGTATGATCCTTTAGGTTCTAGTTTCTTTTTGGTAAATTGGATTCTCTGATGCCCCCTGTTTATTGTGTCTAGACCGCTGTGCCTTTGTGTATCATTCTGGACACTGATGCAATGCTCTGTTTTTAGATTAGATGTGGGGCTGGGTTAATATGGGTAATATACCTTCTGTTCTAGCTTCCTCTTTTTAGTTGTTTGGGTTTTCTCCTGTCTATTATTTGCTGTATCAGAGAGGCTGTGACTTTGTGTGTCATTCTGGACACTGATGCCTTGCTCTAATTTTATTCTGGATACTGGTGTACCATTCTATTTCTAGGGTTAGGGCCTTTGTTGTTTCGGACAGTGGGGTAATGTTCCTTTGGAACGTTTATGCAAGTGTTTTATTAATAATTAAATTGATGGTAAATTGAATTGTGCCAAGAGATTAAATTGATGGAGATTGGATTGTATTTATATACAGTCCTTCTTAGGGGGTTGTTGATTTAGGCAGGGTTATCTTTTGCAGGGGGGGACGGGGGAGGGGGGTTGTCATTTAAAATTGGTTATTAGGTGGGTTGTCAGTTCCTTACTATGTATTCAATTGATTCCTGTGGAGTTAGGGAACTTATTAATTGTAAATAAGTCAACTGTATTTTTTGGATTTATTGTTAATATTATCAGTGTTCTAAGTTAGGGATATTAATTGGGGAGTTATTGTTATTGTTTAAGCCATTCAAGGATTCTGTGGAATCAGTCTGTTGGAAACGGAGCCTTGTTGCTGCTGTTGGGCAGAATGCTGATTGGTCACAGTGTGGTGCCACATGTCCCTGAGTCTGTGTCTTCCCATTTTATTCATTTAAACATTTGTAAATTTGCAGATTACGTTTCGGTTACATGGCGGGCGGGGGGGATTTGGTGGGTTTGCTAACATTTTTTGGTTGTGGAGAGTGAGTCTGTTGTTTATTTATCGGGTTGGAGCGAGCGGTGGCTGAGGAAAAGAGTGTTTGAAGACCAGGCCCTCAAACCTACCACCAAGCTCATGGTCTACAGGGCTGTAGTAATACCCGCCCTCCTGTATGGCTCAGAGACATGGAGCATGTACAGTAGACACCAAGTCGCTGGAGAAATACCACCAATGTGTCTCCGCAAGATCCTACAAATCCCCTGGGAGGACAGACGCATCAACGTTAGCGTCCTCAACCAGACCAACATCCCCAGCATTGAAGCACTGACCACACTTGACCAGCTCCGCTGGGCAGACCACATTGTCCGCATGCCCGACACGAGACTCCCAAAGCAAGCGCTCTACTCGGAACTCCTTCATGGCAAATGAGCCAAAGGTGGGCAGAGGAAACATTACAAGGACACCCTCAAAGCCTCCCTGATAAAGTACAACATCCCCACTGACACTTGGGAATCCCTGGTGAAAGACCGACCTAAGTGGAGGAAGTGCATCCGGGAGGGCGCTGAGCACCTCGAGTTCATCACCGAGAGCATGCAGAAAACAAGCAGGCAGTGGAAAGAGTGTGCGGCAAACCTGTCCCACCCACCCCTCCCCTCAACGGCTGTCTGTCCCACCTGTGACAGAGACTGTAATTCCCGTATTGGACTGTACAGTCACCTGAGAAATCACTTTTAGAGCGGAAGCAAGTTTTCCTCGATTCCAAGGGACTGCCTATGATGATGATGACCTCCATTTGTTGAGGCCGTTTGTTTTGCTGGGAACCCTGATTTAATTTTTTTGAAAAAAAAATTATTTTTGTTTTTGTGCAACTGTATCTTGCTGTGGGGTCTCGGTTAGGTTGTGTGTGTGTGGGGGGTCTCGGTTAGGTTGTGTGTGTGTGGGGGATCTCGGTTAGGTTGTGTGTGGGGGGGGGGGAATCGCGGTTAGGTTGTGTGTGGGGCAGGGGCTCAGTTAGGTTGTCTGTGTGGCGGGCTCTCGGTTAGGTTGTGTGGGGGGGGTCTCGGTTAGGTTGTGTGTTGGGGGGTCTCGGTTAGGTTGTGTGTGGGGGGGGGTCTCGGTCAGGTTGTGTGGGAGAGATCTCGGTTCGGGGTGGTCTCTTTAATTTTTGTGGCTTTTAGGGATTGAGTAGTCGGGTCACTTTGTTTTTAGTTATTTCTGGGCCTAGTGCCGATTAAAAGCCTCAGGCTGGATTTAACATGCGGCGGTTGGAGTGGAGGTCTTGTTGTTCCCGGGGAAGGGATTGGTCTCCGGATTTTGAAGGTGGTTGATTTTAAGTTGCTATTACCTTCTTTTGGGAAGATTGAGTTATGTACTTTGATGTGCTGATTTTTATTTTTAAGAGTTTAAATGTTTAGTTGTTTTTTGTTATTTTTTTAAATTTATTTTAACAATGTTTTTGGGTGAGGGTTGTTTTAATGAGTAATTCAGTTGTAGGATGGGGAAGGGGGGGTGTTATGTCCTTTTATGGTCTTAGCGGGTTGATCAGGGTCCTTGCCGCGTTGGAGGACCGCATGGCGGGAGGGGGGAGGGAGAATTTAGGAAGCACTTTTTCCTTTGATTGTTTTTAAATTTACTTTAATAAATCTTGTGTGTGTCATCATCACAGGCAGTCCCTGGGAATCGAGGGAGACTTGCTTCCACTCAAAGTGAATTCTCAGCTGACTGAATATTCGAGGATCCACAAAATCCTACAAATCCCGAGAGGACAGACGCACCAACATTAGCGTTCTCGACCAGGCCAACATCCCCAACATTAAAGCACTCACCACACTTGATCAGCTCCGCTGGGCAGGCCACATTGTCCGCATGCCCGACATGAGACTCCCAAAGCAAGCGCTCTACTCGGAACTCCTTCACGGCAAACAAGCCAAAGTTGGGCAGAGGAAACGTTACAAGGACACCTTCAAAGCCTCCCTGATAAAGTGCAACATCCCCACCGACACCTGGGAGTCCCTGGCCAAAGACTGCCCTAAGTGGAGGAAGTGCATCCGGGAGGGCACTGAGCACCTCGAGCCTCGTCACCGAGAGCAAGCAGAAATCAAGCGCAGGCAGCGGAAAGAGCGTGCGGCAAACCAGTCCCATCCTCCCCTTTCACTCAACAACTATTTCTCCCACCTGTGACAGGGACTGTGGTTCTTGTATTGGACTGTTCAGCCACCTAAGGACTCATTTTACGAGTGGAAGCAAGTCTTCCTCAATTCCAAGGGACTGCCTATGATGAACAGTCCAATAAGAGAATTACAGTCTCTGTCATAGGTGGGACTGGTTTGCCGCACGCTCCTTCTGCTGCCTGCACTTGATTTCTGCATGCTCTCGGCAATGAGACTCGAGGTGACACTCGAGGTGTGTGTGCACGTAGTGGTTCGATGGCAATAGTGTTCCGTTGGGTAGGGTGGGGGGGGGGGAGGTGAGGAGGGAGCAGAGAAATCACAGTCCCGCATCAAACACTTATCCTACTAGTTCTAAGTAGCAGTACAATTAGAGCTGGTACGGAGAAAAAATTTTGTTAAGAATAAAGGGAAATGAGACATAGGCTTTTTTTTTTAAAAAGAAAAAAACCAGCACGGTGGTTTGGAAATGTGGAGAGAGTGAGGAAGAAGTCTCCCAAGGGTGGGGGGAGAAAAGTAAGGTGGGGGTTTTTCGGGGAGGGGGGGGATTTATACTCACTTCACGATCCATCGTCTAGGTGGTTGATTGTAGTCTATAGGCCTAATGTTTCACCCTTACTGGGGCTTCATCAGAGACCAGGAAAAGCAAGTGGGTCGGTGGGGGGGGGGGGGGGGTTCAAGGGTCAGAGGGTATCAGATTGATAACCTTACAGTGAGAGGTTATGGAGGGTTTAGAGCTCCCTACCTTCCACCAGGTCAATTGGAATGAAAAGGGCTGGGAGGTGGGAAAGAAACTATTTAAACCTCCTCCCTCTCAGTGATGAGCTGTTAATTGTGTGCTTTGTCTGGTGTTATGGTTTGTGTTTATACTCCTGGTGTGTTGTCTATGTGCTCAGTGGTCCTCCCTGTTTGTTAGGTACAAATGTGGAGCTCTGCTCCCTTTTTATTCGTGTTTGTGCATAGTGTGATGACTCACCTGGTTGAATGTCCGTGGTTGGGGTTTTTTGTGGGGCATCTAATGTTTTGATTTACTGATAGTTTGTTTGTTTCTTTTAAGTCTTTTACCCCATTTTTCCCTTACTTCCTGTACATTTTTGTTTTTTGATTTTAATAAATTATTTTTTTTTAATTAAAATTTTTTGTTTTTTTGTTTTGTACTTTTTTTGGTTTTGTTATAGTTTGGGGGTTAGTTCTGTTATGTTTTTGTTATTACCGTCTTTGTTCAATCCAGTGTTTTGTTTTATTTTCGGTTTGGTTCCCTACGTCGTCTGTTGTCCCCGATTGTTGTACACCCTTCTGTTTCCTGGTCTGCTCGGGGGGAGGGCAGTTTAGGCCTCTGTTTTACACACATTTCTGTTTAGTTCCTGTTTCCTTGAGGAGGAGGGAAGAGCTGGGGGTTGATTTAGGGGCATTTAGAGTTAGGTCTTGGGGTTAGGGTCTGCATTAATATGGTTTAGGTTAGGGTTCAGTCTTGGTGGGGGTCTAGGGTCTGGGGTTAGGATTGGGTTTGGGAGCTGTGGTGTGGGCTGTTCAGGTTTCGGTTAGGGTTCGGTTTTCGGGGTTTCGGATCCAGAGTTAGGGTTGCAGATTTGTGGTTGGGGTCTGGACTGTTATGTTTTATGTTGGGGTTAGATTTTAGGGGGGTTAGGGTCCTGGGTTAGGGTTTGGTTTTGGAGCTGGGGTCTGTGTTTACAAGGTTTAGGTTTATGAGGGTTAAGGTCTGGAGTTAGGGTTCGGTTTTGGGGCTGGGGTATAGATTTAAAGGTTACAAGTTTTAGGTTTAGGTTTATGAGGGTTGGGGTCTGGAGTTCGGTTTAGTTATTTTTGTTTTTTTTATATTATTTTAGTTAAGAGTATGATTCTTTCTGTTCTGGTTTCTTTTTGGTAAATTGGATTCTCTCTTAAGGTTTGGGATTAGTTTTAGTGTTTATTGTTACAGTCTGGGAACTAGGATTGGGTTTAGGGGTTATGGATAAGGCCTGGGAGTTAGGCTATTTTGTCACAGTGCTGCCCGGTCACAGTGCTGCCCGGTCACAGAGAAATGATCTGGGCTTGGGTATATGGGGCACATGATTAAAATCTCCAGGGAACACCAAAAAGGGCCCATGGCCACCTGTGAAGAGGACTTTAAGTGTCTTCATTTTCAATACACAAAATAGTAATTGGGGCAGGTAGATGTGAAATGAAATTTAATGCAGAGAAATGTGCTGAGATAGATTTTGAGAGGAAGAAAAAGGGTGGAAATGTACATTAAATGGTAAAACTTTCAATGGAGTAGAGGAGCAGAGAGATTTAGGGTTGTAAGATTCTAGCTAATTCCTTGTCTTATTAAGGATCAAGAATCTAGTGTTAGAACACAAGAAATAGGAGCAGGAGTAGGCCATCTGGCCCCCCGAGTCCGCTCTGCCATTCAATAAGATCATGGCTGATCTGATCCTGGCCTCAACTCCACTTCCCTGCCCACTCCCCATAACCCTTCACTCCCTGATCTTTCAAAACTCTGTCTATCTCCACCTTAAATATATTCAATGATTATCAGCAACTTTAATATCTTAAGAACTATAATTTGAGCAGATTCTCTGTGTTCTACCACATCAGAGTAAAGATGCAAGTCCAGCGTGTCCACAGTAACTGACACCAGGTCAGTCCGCTGGGTGCCCTGAGCTTGATCTCCGGTGTCTCCAGTCCCGACTGCCCCCTTACATCAGTCTCCCCTCACTTTTATACCCTGCACTGATCCACCTCTGGCACCGGACTCTTTGCCTTCTCTGCTGGGTTTTGGCAAGAAACTGGGAAAAGACAGCTGGAACTTCTCTAATCTGTGATTTACAAGGTCACTTTCCCAGGTTCCCAGCAGTTACTTTTCGTCAGTAATTTTCTCATTATCCCTAAACTCCCCTGCCTGCTATTAGTTGTTATTTCTTATAGTTTCACAATTATAGGTATAAACATCACACATTATAATCTAATCTATTGTGTTACTCACTCTGGTTTAAGCTTACATTGTGGTTACTCACAGACAAACCCTGTTCTTTCCCTTGATCTGATTACAGATTGCAACAGTGGGTTCAGTGAATGGAATGTCTGATCAGTGTTGCCATGGTGACCTGTCTGCAGTGAATCGATTGTTTGAGTTTCCAACTCAGACTAAACTTCTCTTTCCCATGATGCACATTATATCAGCCAGTTTATGTCAATGTGTTTTAGTCATGTTATGTTAATATGTCTTAAACCTACAAGGGCTTCAGTTAGACAAATCTTTAAAAGTAGGAGGACAAGTTAATAAAGTGGTTAAAGAGCACATGGTCCTAGGTTTTAGAAATAGGGGTGTGGAGTACAAAAGGGCAGAGGTCATGTAAACCTGCACAAATCATTGGTTCGGCTGCAGTCCCGATATTGTCAGGTTTTGGGGATCTTACACCAGGAAGGATGTCGAGGCCATGGAGAGGGTGCAGAGAGGTTCACTGAGATGGTACCAGGGAAGAGAGGCTTTAGTTATCAGGGGAGATTGGAGAAACTGGGGCTCTTTTCATTAGAACAAAGGGAAATTAGAGATCTGAGGGAGCTGTTCAAAGTTTGATCATAGAAACATAGAAAATAGGTGCAGGAGTAGGCCATTCGGCCCTTCGAGCCTGCACCGCCATTCAATGGGTTTATGGCTGAACATGCAACTTCAGTACCCCATTCCTGCTTTCTCGCCATACCCCTTAATCTCCTTAATAGTAAGGACCACATCTAACTCCTTTTTCAATATATTTAGTGAATTGGCCTCAACAACTTTCTGTGGTAGAGAATTCCACAGGTTCACCACTCTCTGGGTGAAGAAGTTTCTCCTCAGCTCAATCCTAAATGGCTTACCCCTTATCCTTAGACTGTGGCCCCTGGTTCTGGACTTCCCCAACATTGGGAATATTCTTCCTGCATCAAACCTCTCTAAACCCGTCAGAATTTTAAACGTTTCTATGAGATCCCCTCTCATTCTTCTGAACTCCAGTGAATACAAGCCCAGTTGATCCAGTCTTTCTTGATATGTCAGTCCCGCCATCCCAGGAATCAGTCTGGTGAACCTTCGCTGCACTCCCTCAATAGCAAGAATGTCCTTCCTCAAGTTAGGAGACCAAAACTGTACACAATACTCCAGGTGTGGCCTCACCAAGGCCCTGTACAACTGTAGTAACACCTCCCTGCCCCTGTACTCAAATCCCCTCGCTATGAAGGTGAGCATGCCATTTGCTTTCTTAACCGCCTGCTGTACCTGCATGCCAACCTTCAATGACTGATATACCATGAAACCCAGGTCTCGTTGCACCACCCCTTTTCCTAATCTGTCACCATTCAGATAATAGTCTGTCTCTCTGTTTTTACCACCAAAGTGGATAACCTCACATTTATACACATTATACTTCATCTGCCATGCATTTGCCCACTCACCTAACCTATCCAAGTCACTCTGCAGCCTCATTGCATCCTCCTCACAGCTTAGACTGCCACCCAACTTAGTGTCATCTGCAAATTTGAATATCCTAGATTTAATCCCCTCGTCTAAATCATTAATGTACAATTAATGATATAGACAAGGGGATTAAATGTGCTGGGGGCCCCAGCACAGAACCTTGTGGTGCCCCACTAGTCACTACCTGCCATTCTGAAAAGTACCCATTTACTCCTACTCTTTGCTTCATGTCTGCCAACCATTTCTCAATCCACGTCAGCACACTACCCCCAATCCCATGTGCTTTAACTTTGCACACTAATCTCTTGTGTGGGACCTTGTCGAAAGCCTTTTGAAAGTCCAAATACACCACATCAACTGGTTCTCCCTTGTCCACCCTATTGGAAACATCCTCAAAATATTCCAGAAGATTTGTCAAGCATGATTTCCCTTTCACAAATCCATGCTAACTTGGACCTATCATATCACCTCTTTCCAAATGCGCTGCCATGACATCCTTAATAATTGATTCCATCATTTTACCCACTGCCGATGTCAGGCTGACCGGTCCATAATTCCCTGTTTTCTCTCTCCCTTCTTTTTTTTAAAAGTGGGGTTACATTGGCTACCCTCCACTCCATAGGAACTGATCCAGAGTCTATGGAAAGTTGGAAAATGACTGTCAATGCATCCGCTATTTCCAAGGCCACCTCCTTAAGTACTCTGGGATGCAGACCATCAGGCCCTGGGGATTTATCGTCCTTCAATCCCATCAATTTCCCCAACATAATTTCCCGACTAATAAGAATTTCCCTCAGTTCCTCCTCCTTACTAGACCCTCTGACCCCTTTTATATCCGGAAGGTTGTTTGTGTCCTCCTTAGTGAATACCGAACCGAAGTACTTGTTCAATTGGTCTGCCATTTCTTTGTTCCCAGTTATGACTTCCCCTGATTCTGACTGCAGGGGACGTACGTTTGTCTTTACTAACCTTTTTCTCTTTGCATATCTATAGAAGCTTTTGCAGTCCATTTTAATGTTCCCTGCAAGCTTCCTCTCGTACTCTATTTTCCCTGCCCTAATGAAACCCTTTGTCCTCCTCTGCTGAGTTCTAAATGTCTCCCAGTCCCCGGGTTCGCTGCTATTTCTGGTCAATTTGTATGCCACTTCCTTGGCTTTAATACTATCCCTGATTTCCCTTGATAGCCACGGTTGAGCCACCTTCCCTTTTTTATTTTTACACCAGACAGGGATGTACAATTGTTGTAGTTCATCTATGCGGTCTCTAAATGTCTGTCACTGCCCATCCACTGTCAACCCCTTAAGTATCATTTGCCAATCTATCCTAGCCAATTCATGCCTCATACCTTCAAAGTCACCCTTCTTTAAGTTCTGGACCATGGTCCCTGAATTAACTGTTTCATTCTCCATCCTAATGTAGAATTCCACCATATTATGGTCACTCTTCCCCAAGGGGCCTCGCACAATGAGATTGCTAATTAATCCTCTCTCATTACACAACACCCAGTCTGAGATGGCCTCCCCGCTAGTTGGTTCCTTGACATATTGGTCCAGAAAACCATCGCTTATGCACGCCAGGAAATCCTCCTCCACCGTATTGTTTCCAGTTTGGTTAGCCCAATCTATATGCATATTAAAGTCACCCATGATAACTGCTGCACCTTTATTGCATGCACCCCTAATTTCCTGTTTAATGCCCTCCCCAACATCACTACCACTGTTTGGAGGTCTGTACACAACTCCCACTAGCGTTTTCTGCCCCTTGGTATTCCGTAGCTGCACCCATACCAATTCCAAATCATCCAAACTAATGTCTTTCCTTACAATTGCATTAATTTCCTCTTTAACCAACAATGCCACCCCACCTCCTTTTCCTTTCTGTCTATCCTTCCTAAATGTTGAATACTCTTGGATGTTTGGTTCCTGGGGGTCCTATCTTACGCATGGAGTAATTATCCTGGTTGTAATAATAATTACTTGCTGTCTGATTATCGGGTGTTTTAATATCTGCTGTAAAGTTATGATGGCCCGACTGATGCCAGTATCCAGTGTAATCGCCGAAGAAGAAGCACATCTGATGGAAATACCTGAAGAAACCATGGATGAAGAAACAGACGACGATGACACCGACCACTATCTTTGAAGGGTAGCCTAGAGCTACAGGCAAGATGGACATATGGAACATCAGGGAAGTTACATACCCCAAAGGACGAATATATGACAATATGATACTATCATTGTGGTCATCTGGATTTTGTGAACATCATCCAGGACCAAAAGGGGGAATATTGTTGGAGCGGATTTTTGGACATATACTGGACTAGTATACGGGACCAAACATTTGTTTTATTTTCCCCTTTAATGAATTTTGTAAGGGACAATACTGATGCATTATGTTTATATAAAAAAAATTGGAGCTGAAGGTGGATTCACTCTGGAGCCACCGACTCACCGACTGGTGGAAATAGTTTTTCCTCATTTACCTGAGGAGGTGCGTGGAGAGGCGGGAGTTCCGGGGATCGGAGAGGCCTACAAAAGGCCAGTGAGACCGGGAGCTGCATCGAGGAGCTGCTTGGAGAGGCGGGAGTTCCGTGGATCGGAGAGGCCGACAAAAGGCCAGTGAGACCGGGAGCAGCGTTAAGGAGGTGCGTGGAGATGTGGGAGTTCCGGGGATCGGAGAGGCCTACAAAAGGCCAGTGAGACCGGGAGCTGCATCGAGGAGCTGCCTCTACACTGTCCCATCAAACACTCCCAGGGCAGGTACAGCACAGGATTGCTGCACTCAGTGTTGCCATCTTTCAGATGAGTCATTCAACCGAGGCCCCATCAGCTCTCAACCAATATCACTCAAACAGATTATCTGGCCATTGCTGTTCATGGCAGCTTGCTGTGTGTAAATCATCTGCTGCATTTCCTATACTACAACAGTGAATGCACTTCAAATGTACTTTGATGTTGTTGTACTTCATTGGCTGTAAAGCACTTTGGGACATCCTGAGATCATGTGAGGTGCTACTGTTGTGGAAAAATATTTCCGAGACTGTATAATATATAAAGAGAGGTTTATTAAATCGGAGACAAAGCTTTGGGAGAAGTGTTAAAGACCCCTGTCTTTGAACCATCTTCTCAAATTGATATCTGCAGTGAAGTTCTTTTATCTTACAAATTACATCACTTTACAACACATGCTTTATCACTACAAAGCTGTTACTATCGAAGGCTAAGCTTTTGATATTAACCATCCTGCATTGTGACAGGGCAGTATAAATAAGTGCAGGTCTTTTGGCACCGGTATAAATAAACATACCCAGCACTTAACTCTCCAGTGTTCATTATCTCACTTTCCTATCTCCATAACTCAAGGCCCGCATACCTTGAAGTCTAACTGTTTTTTTTATATAAACATAATGCATCAGTATTGTCCCTTACAAAATTCATTAAAGGGGAAAATAAAACAAATGTTTGGTCCCGTATACTAGTCCAGTATATGTCCAAAAATCCGCTCCAACAATATTCCCCCTTTTGGTCCTGGATGATGTTCACAAAATCCAGATGACCACAATGATAGTATCATATTGTCATATATTCGTCCTTTGGGGTATGTTACTTCCCTGATGTTCCGTATGTCCATCTTGCCTGTAGCTCTAGGCTACCCTTCAAAGATAGTGGTCAGTGTCATCGTCGTCTGTTTCTTCATCCATGGTTTCTTCAGGTATTTCCATCAGATGTGCTTCTTCTTCGGCGATTACACTGGATACTGGCATCAGTCGGGCCATCATAACTTTACAGCAGATATTAAAACACCCAATAATCAGACAGCAAGTAATTATTATTACAACCAGGATAATTACTCCATGCGTAAGATAGGACCCCCAGGATTCCCCCTAACAGCTAGTCAAATCAGCCAGATCCTCCTGCTGTCATGGATAACTTCTTTACCTCCCTTCTTATGTGATCAGCGAGGTTGGTTATGTTTTCTGAATTATCGGGAATGTAAGTGCAACATTCAGCTCCAATTAAGGCACATGTGCCCCCGCTTAGTGCTAGTATATAATCGAGGGCCATTCGGTTCTGGAGTACCATTGTGCGTATGGCTACCATTTCAGCCGTTATGCCCTCTATTGCTTCAGCAGTGTCGTTAACTATCTGTTCCAGTACCCTCTCTAGATTACGTAATTCATCCATGGTGCATCCTATCCCGAATGGGAGCATCATGACTCCAAATAGCCTCTCTACCGGGGTAAGATCTCGTCTTAGTCGACCTGCTGTCTGTACTTCTGCTAGAATACATACCCGTCTGACAAAAGGGACCACATATCCCAAATAACAGGACCCCCTCCAGTTCTGAGGCAACCAGGGGTAGGCCTTATGCCCGCACACAAAATAAGTGCCATTGTATGCTGTTAGATTCGATCCCAATCTCTCTCTCAGCCTCCGTCGCCACCTAATCTTAGGGTCCCAGTCCTGGCTACTTGTCTGATTCTTCAAACCTTCTAATTCAAAGAACCACTGGTTTGTTGTTTCGCTGGCTATTATGTTCCACCTGGTGAGGTTAAAGTATATCCTGCTACAAAACCTGTTTAAACAAATGTCAGCGGTGGGCCTTCCAACTCCTGAGGTGTTGGTCAAAACCAGGAACGGGGATCGTACCGACCTATTGTATTCCAGCTGGTACCATCTGTCAAATGCATCCAAAAGGTAACACCCCGATCTCCACGTTTCTTTATCCCCACTCTGGTTCCAAGTATCATTTACTTCCCCTGTACCGTTTTGTCGCATTACCCACTCTTCCGAGATGTTAAGGGAGATTGACCTCAAGGGGATGCCTCCTTTGCTATGTATAGGGATGTGCGAACATACCCAGCAACTGGAAAAGTTCTCATTTTGTGCATAAACATAAGACATGTACAAAAAGGTATTCACATGTAACTCTCGTTTCGATCTAGCTAGCAGGCCGGACCTAACACGAACTATGATAATCGCACCGATCGCAATATATAGTTTCATTATCTTATTACTCTATAATTAACAAATAGTCAAAGGCAAAATGGCCGTATGGCTTGCTTGAAGAATCTCTCGCTGTCAATCTGTAAATAGACAAACAACAACAACTAATATGCGTGCTAAACGGCTGGTTCAAAAACCTTAAGCTGGGTCCGATGCTTCCATTGTCCATTCCCTTTAACATCGATGCAGGTACAAGTGTCCTTGCTGATTATAACCTCATACGGTTCTATCCATTTTTGGGGCAAACCCCGGTTTTCCCGGGAGGACCCTTACCATAACATGACTTCCCACCAACGGGACTTCAGGGAGCTTTGTAAGCTCTGCTTCCGCGTCTCTTTCTTCCTGATTGTCCCTAACTAATTTACGCATCCCTTTTAATTGAGTACCTAGTTCCAAAACATACCATTTTATTTTGTCTTTTAATGGGCCTACATCGGCCCCCCCTGTTATGATGTTCTCTGGTAATTGCATCGCCCTTCCTGTCATTAGTTCATAAGGAGTTAATCCGGTTGTCGGTTTGTTGTGGCTCTTAACTTCATCAATATAATGGGTAATACTTCTGTCCACGCTTTTCCTGACAGGCCTTTGCCAGGGCATTCTTAAGGGTACGGTTCATGAGCTCTACCATTCCAGAACTTTGCGGGTGGTAGGGGATGTGGAATTTTTGTTTTATGCCCATCAGCTGGCATATTGTTTTTACAATTTTTTTTTCGTGAAGTGGGTGCCTTGGTCAGAATATCCTTGCCACTGTTGAGGCAGTGCAATCACGTGTGGGGAAAGCTTCCACCCACCGGGTAAATTGATCGATAATCACTAGGCAATATCTTTTTCCATGGGATGGGGGCAAAGGACCTGTGAAATCAATTTGTACGTGTTCCCATGGCCCCCATGGACGGGGCTGGTGTCCCATTTTAATTTTAATGAGCCTATCTGGATTATATTGTGCGCACGTAACGCATCGATAGCAATATTTGGCAATATCTCTCCCCATCCCTTTCCACCACCAATCTCTCCCAAGACTCCCGGTCATGGCCTCTCATCCTGAATGAGACAGGCCATGATGCAACTCCAATAAGGTATTCTGTATGCATTCAGGCGCCATTACCTTTTCGTTTCATCTCCAAACGTTATCCTTCCCTTGCGTTGCGCCCTGCTTTGTCCACATACCTATTTCCTCAGAAGTGTCCTGGTGTAGTTTCTCAATAATTATCTGTTCGTCTCAGGCCCCAGCGGCACTGACTTAATTTTAATAATTTAAAATCATTATCAATGGAGAGTGGTTTTTTTTACCTCTTCAAATTCTTTTTTTCAATTAAACCAATATCTTTTTCACAGCTGATATCAACTGGTATTTAGTAAGTTATGTCTTTATCCATCGCAAACACCCCTTCTCCCCCATGCTGTCATATAATCCTGTACTACCCCAATGCATGTCTACTGTCCGTATAGATATTAACAATCATATTTTCCGATAATTCCAGTGCCTGGGTGAGGGCTACCAGTTCTGCCACTTGAGCTGACGACTCCCCATTAATTGGCCCTGATTCAACTGTCTCTAGATCCTGGTTAACTACGGCCCATCCGGTACGAGGTAGTCCCTCTACGTATTTTCGTGAGCCGTCCACAAACAAGATTTGTTCTGCGGTTTGAAGGGGGGCGTCTTTTATTCTATCCTCTTCCATATCCTCACATACCTCTTCGCAAAAGTGGGGTTCCCCTTCACCCATCATACCTTCTGCGGGGTTGTTTGCTACATCCCTAATTATGGTTACCGCTTTGTTGGGTGTTAAGAGTACTGCTTCCCACTTTGCCCGTCTCATATTAGATACAGTTCTCAGTTTTCCTGTGTTTAACATTTCTACCAATGTGTGTTTAGTGTGGAGAATGATGTTTCCAGTCATCACCACAGGCTTGCTTAATTTTACTGCCCAAGCTGCGCAATCTAGCGCGGCTATACATCTGGATAACCCAGTCACCACCGGGCTTTCGGTGGTAGAGTAATAGGCTATAGGTCTCCTTTTATCAGGGATAAAGTTCCGGCTGTAATTAAAGAGGCCCAGTACTTTCCTCACCCCCCTTACCGTTACTGGTCTCGGCATGTCCTTGACAGCCTTTTTCCTATCCGAGGGCATTTCTTTCAGCCCCTTGAGAGGCAGTACCCTAGGTACAGGACCTGGGATTTCCCTACCTGAGCCTTTTTGGGGAGTTAGTGGTGCTAACTGTTTCTTTTAAGATACCCTTTTCCACTAGCCCTTTTACTATTTCTACAACCGCTGTTCTAGCTTCAGGTCTTATAGGGTATTGTGGCAAGTCCCCCTTTTCTGCCCTCCTCCTGTCCCCGTGGCAGAGACCTTTTCCTTCATTATCTTTTTCTTTTCTAAACTGCTAAAGCTTACTGTTTTAGTCTTTTTCAAAAGTCCCTTTTACACCTTCACAGATAGCTCACCACTCGCCCAGGAGTTTGACCTGATCCCTGAAGTATTTCTAAATTTAAAACTCTTTTTTTTTTTACTGAGCTAGAAGCTTTTGTGTCAAGGTTTTACTCAAAGGAAAATGGGAGCGTTTTAAAAGGCATTCTTTATCTCATTCCTAGACTAAATTTATGTCTTGCAACCCAATTGCATGTTTTCTTTCGACAAGTAAGTGAGCGTGTCAAATTCTTTTTTTTTTACTACCGGGACCATGTATTTTTATCTTTTACTCAACAAACCTATCCTTTGTGCATTTCCTAGCTCCGTAACTTATCATCCGAATATATTCACACCTTCGTTTCTAACTTAAAATGTAATACCATAAGGTTCACAGTTTCTTAAACTTCCCACATACAGGACAACACTACGAAGGGTTAAAAAAAAACATTTCACTCTGTTTGGAAAGAGTGGGTGGAGCTAAAACAGGCAGGCAATGCCACACCTTCTTAAAACAGGCTTTCATTCATTCCACAGTCAGAATTACTCGAGTACTCTCTTCATTCAAAATAGACACTCACAAAAGTCTCTCTTCATTCAACAAAGCTTATGTCTGGATCCATATGTCACTTAAGATAGTCACTATCAGCTTTTTTTTAATGGCATTACGTAATTATGCAAGTTACAATTAATGATAGGAATTAATTAATGACCCGGGCAGCCCGCGTTTTACATTCCCTTCCTTACCTTCCATGTTCGCCAGTCTCGGACGTTTCCCTTTGTTTCTGTAATACTCATGGCCACGACTACTCTGTGGAGACCCTTTGTCTTCACAACAAAGCTAGCGTGTTTCCTTACCACCAGAGTTTTCGGCTCTAGGTTGGATCAATCAGTTCCCTTCCGCACCGACCTTATTTACTAAAGGGACAACTCAAACTGGTTAGTCAGCCTCTTCCCGCTATCTGTTTACTCGTATATTATACACTATCCCGTCGTGCCCGTACACCTCTCTTTTCAGTCTCTAACACCAGATTCCAGATACTGTCTTAAGTGATCACGTCTGATCAGACAGTAGCCTGTCGACTACGCCATTTTGTTGTGGAAAAATATTTCCGAGACTGTATAATATATATAAAGAGAGGTTTATTAAATCGGAGACAAAGCTTTGGGAGAAGTGTTAAAGACCCCTGTCTTTGAGCCATCTTCTCAAATTGGTATCTGCAGTGAAGTTCTTTTATCTTACAAATTATGTCACTTTACAACAAATGCTTTAGCACTACAAAGCTTTGACTATCGAAGGCTTAAGCTTTTGATATAACCTATCCTGCATTGTGACAGGGCAGTATAAACAAGTGCAGGCTTTTGACACCGTATAAACAAACATATCCAGCACTTAACTCTCCAGTGTTCATTATCTCACTTTACTATCTGCATTAACTCAAGGCCAGCATACCTTAAAGTCTAACTGGTTTTTTTATATCGAGCATAATGCATCAGTATTGTCCCTTACAAAATTCATTTAAAGGGGAAAATAAAACAAATGTTTGGTCCCGTATACTAGTCCAGTATATGTCCAAAAATCCACTCCAACAACGGTATCCAATTAAAAGCAAGGGCATACAAAGTGGCCAAAACTAGTAGGAGGACAGAAGATTGGAAAGCTTTTAAAAGTCGGCAAAGAATGACTAAAAAAAATCATTAAGAAAGGGATGATAGACTATGAAAGTAAACTAGCACAAAATATAAAAACAGATAGCAAGAGTTTCTATAGGTATATAAAAAGGAAAAGAGTGGCTAAAGTAAATGTTGGTCCCTCAGAGGACGAGAACGGGAATTAGTGATGGGGAACATGGAGATGGCAGAAACTCTGAACAAATATTTTGTATCAGTCATTATGGTAGAGGACACTAACAATATTCCAACAGTGGATAGTCAAGGGGCTATGGGGGGGTGGGGGGAGGAACTTATCACAATCACTGAGAAGTAAGGTAATGGGTCTAAAGGCGGATAGATCCCCTGGACCTGATGGCTTGCATCCTAGGGTCTTAAGAGAAGTAACGGCAGGGATAGTGGCTGCATTGCTTATAATTTACCAAAATTCTCTGGATTCTGGGAGGTCCCAGCAGATTGGAAAACGGCAAATGTAACGCCCCTATTTAAAAAAGGAGGCAGACAAAAAGCAGGAAACTAGACATCTGTGGTTGGGAAAATGTTGGAGTCCATTATTAAAGAAGCAGTAGCAGGATATTTGGAAAAGCATCATTCGGTCAGGCAGAGTTAGCATGGATTTATGAAGGGGAAGTCATGTTTGACAAATATGCAGGAATTCATTGAGGATGTAATGAACATGGTGGATAAAGGGGAACCAGTGGATGTGTATTTGGACTTCCAGAAGGCATTTGACAAGGTGCCACATAAAAGGTTACAGCGCAATATAAAAGTTCACGGGGTTTGGGGTAATAGATTAGCATGGATAGAGGATTGGCTAACAGAAAACAGAGAGTCGGGATAAATGGTTCATTCTCGGGTTGGCACTCAGTAACTAGTGGGGTGCCGCTGGGACCCCAACTATTTACAATCTATATTAACAACTTGGAAGAAAGGACCGAGTGTAACGTAGTCAAGTGTTCTGACGATGCAAAGATGGGATAAAAAGCAATGTGTGAGGAGGACACAAAATACCTGCAAAACGACATAGACAGGCTAAGTAAGTGGACAAAAATTTGGCAGATGGAGTATAATGTTGGAAAGTGTGAGGTCATGCACTTTGGCAAAAAAAAATCAAAGAGCAAGTTATTATTTAAATGGAGAAAAATTGCAAAGTGCTGCAGTACAGTGGTACCTGGGGGTATTTGTGCATGAAACACAAAAGGTTAGTATTCAGGTACAGCAAGTGATCAGGAAGGCCAATGGTATCTTGGTCTTTATAGAAACATAGAAAATAGGTGCAGGAGTAGGCCATTCGGCCCTTCGAGCCTGCACCGCCATTCAATGAGTTCATGGCTGACCATGCAACTTCAGTACCCCGTTCCTGCTTTCTTGTCATACCCTTTGATCCCCCTAGTAGTAAGGACGACATCTAACTCCTTTTTGAATATATTTCGTGAATTGGCCTCAACAACTTTCTGTGGTAGAGAATTCCACAGGTTCACCACTCTCTGGGTGATGAAGTTTCTCCTCATCTCGGTCCTAAATGGCTTACCCCTTATCCTTAGACTGTGACCCCTGGTTCTGGACTTCCCTAACATTGGGAACATTCTTCCTGCATCTAACCTGTCTCAACCCGTCAGAATTTTAAATGTTTCGATGAGATCCCCTCTCATTCTTCTGAACTCCAGTGAATACAAGCCCAGTTGATCCAGTCTTTCTTGATATGTCAGTCCCGCCATCCCGGGAATTAGTCTGGTGAACCTTCGCTGCACTCTCTCAATAGCAAGAATAGCAAAGGGGATGGAGTATAAAAGCAGGGAAGTCTTGCTACAGTTTTACAGGGTATTGGTAGGCCACACCTGGACTACTGCCTTGGTTTCCATATTTACAAAAGGATATACTTGCTTTGGAGGCAGTTCAGAGAAAGTTCACTAGGTTGATTCCGGAGATTAGGTTGTTGACTGACGAGGAAAGGTTGAGTAGAATGGGCCTATACTCATTGGAATTCAGAAGAATGAGAGATGATCTTATCAAAATGTAAAAGATTATGAGGGGGCTTGACAAGGTGGATGCAGAGAGGATGTTTCCACTGATAGGAGAGACTAGAACTTGGGGGCATAATCTTAGAATAAGGGGCCGCCCATTTAAAACTGAGATGAGGAGAAATTTCTCTCAGAGGGTTGTAAATCTGTGGAATTATCTGCCTCAGAGAACTGTGGAAGCTGGATCATTGAATAAATTTAAGACAGCGGTCGACAGTTTCTTAACCGATAAGGGATTAAGGGGTTATGGGGAGCGGGCAGGAAAGTGGACCTGAGTCTATAATCAGATCAGCCATGATTGTATTCAATGGCGGAGCAGGCTCCAGGGGCCGTATGGCCTACTCCTGCTCCTATTTCTTGTGTTCTTATGTAAAAGGCCGATGATAATCAGCCCTTGATGAATCGACTGACTCTGGCAGATAGGGACATGATCTTTGGGTTTGAGCTTCCCGTGTGCTAATCTTCTCCTTCTAACACCCTGTAAAAGGAGTTTACAAAAGTCATCACTGTAAGTACAGGATAGAACTTCAGAACATTCTCTCCTTCTTGTTCCTGTCCCATGGGCCATGCAGCGCCGATACACCTGGGTAATCTGGGCCTGTCACTGATGCGAAAACCCGCAGCTCCCGCCCCGCTGGACACACACGTGACAACCAATGGGCCAATGGTTTTCCTGGTGCCCTCCCCGCCCCTGGTGCCAGGCTTGGTACACAGCCATCCTGTGGGTCGGTGCCCTCCCCTGGTACCAGGCTCAATACACGGCCATCCTGTGGGGTCAGTCACCCTCCCCTGGTGTCAGGCTCGGTACACGACCATCTTGTGGTGTCGGTGCCCTCCCCTTGTGCCAGGCTCAGTACACGGCCATCCTGTGCGGTCGGTGCCCACCCCGCCAGGCTAAATAACGTCACAGAGACGGCGTTGCCAGGTTACTGAAGTCACACAGCTCGCGTTGCTGGGGTTCTGACGTCACACACCCATTATTGCCGGTTTGCTGACGTCACGCAGCTCGATCTGCCGGATTGGTGACGTCACTGGCGCTGAGTGAGCGGCGGCGCGGGTTTGAATCGCAACCACATGACCCGGAGCGAGCCCGCCTCCGACTGTGGGAGTGGGCGGGGTAAATGGCAGATACAAGGCCGCGATTGGTGGTCGGCCTGTCAATCAGCCAATTGCAACGGCGGACAACGCCTCCCTGAGCGCGCTGTGAGGCGGCACTGCGCATGTCCGGGATCACCGGAGACCGGGTGTTGGTGAAGGTAAACAAGATGGCGGAAAGTGAGCGGAGCTGAGCGGCATCGGGGGGAGAGGGGGCCGAGGGAGAGTGTCCCGGGGAGGGGAGAGGGAGAGTGTCCCGAGGGGAGAGGGGGCCGAGGGAGAGTGTCCCGAGGGTGAGTGTCCCGGGGGGGGAGAGGGAGAGTGTCCCGGAGGGAGAGTGTCCCGGGGGGAGAGAGGGGGCCGAGGGAGAGAGAGGGGGCCGAGGGAGAGAGAGGGGGCCGAGGGAGAGTGTCCCGGGGGGGAGAGAGGGGGCCGAGGGAGAGTGTCCCGAGGGGAGAGAGGGGGCCGAGGGAGAGTGTCCTGGGGGGGGGGGAAGAGGGGGCCGAGGGAGAGTGTCCCGGGGGGAGAGAGGGGGCCGGGGGAGAGAGAGGGGGCCGAGGGAGAGTGTCCCGGGGGGGGGAGAGGGGGCCGAGGGAGAGTGTCCCGGGGGGGGAGAGGGGGTCGAGGGAGAGTGTCCCGGGGGGAGAGGGGGCCGAGGGAGAGTGTCCCGGGGGGAGAGGGGGCCGAGGGAGAGTGTCCCGGGGGGAGAGGGGGCCGAGGGAGAGTGTCCCGGGGGGGAGAGGGGGTCGAGGGAGAGTGTCCCGGTGGGGAGAGGGGACACGGACACGCGCATACACACTGACAGAGGCACACCCCCAGAATGACTGGGGAGGGAATGGCGGGCGGGCGGTTCCTGCGAAAGCTGAGGGACTCCTGTAGTCGTCTCTCTCCCCGCTCCCCTCGGCTCCTCGTCTGGGGCCCAGTGAGATCAGACAGTGTGTAACCCGGGGGCCCAGTGAGATCAGACAGTGTGTAACCCGGGGGCCCAGTGAGATCAGACAGTGTGTAACCCGGGGGCCCGGTGAGATCAGACAGTGTGTAACCCGGGGGCCCAGTGAGATCAGACAGTGTGTAACCTGGGGGCCCAGTGAGATCAGACAGTGTGTAACCCGGGGACCCAGTGAGATCAGACAGCGTGTAACCCGGGACCCAGTGAGATCAGACAGTGTGTAACCCGGGGGCCCAGTGAGATCAGACAGTGTGTAACCCGGGGAGAATTCTGGCGATTTTCTGTAAGCCCAGACGTGTGGGACAGAGATCTGAGGAAAAGGATAAAATCAAACAGAAATACTGGACATACACTTTTCTGAAACGTTGTAAAAATACTTTACACTACATTCCACTTCATAACATTAATAATTTAATTTTCTGCCCTGTGATAATTAGATCTCCTGGTGAATGGCGGAGTGATTGAGAAAGTTCCACAGCTGGAAGGAAACGGGGATTGTGGACTGAGGAACAACAGCAGGTGAACCAGCACAGGATTGTGAGAGCACCAATCAGTGAGCTCTTCCGATTGAAAGCGCTTCAATAGATCGACTGGGGAGAAAGGTAAGAGAAAGTGCCATTTACTCAGATACACACCGGTCCTGTAGACAGTACACACAGGTTACAAGGTAAGACAGGAAATGAGACCGGGGGAGACTAACCACCGAGTACAATTATCCAGCATGAGGCCGTGCAATGGGATGTGAAGTGAGATCAGTTTCTGTCTCTGAACACAGTCACAGTGAATCTTGTGTGTGTTTTAGAGTAAAGGGCTTTGATCTAAGAGGTGACTCCAGTTTGAGGCACAGCCCAGCAGATGGACCGGTCTCTGTACATTAGGTGCGGCTGAACTCACACTGACACCATCAGATCTCAATGTTCAAATATTTCCCATCTGGTGAGAAAGCCAATGGAAAGATTGAACCGGAAGCATATCGTCAATTCACTGGTCACGGTGCACAGACCCATCTGAAAGACCAGCACGCCTATCACCCACAGAATTAATTATTCATTCATGGACATTTAGAATGATAAGAAAATATATTGATAACGACTTTATATTGATAACTACTAATATTGAAGCATTGATCACTAGAGATATGTAGTATTCTAATATACTGAAACACAGATATGGAGAGTTGCAATTTATTGATTGGCCTCGTACTTGACCCCGAGATGAGCTTCCGAACCCATATTCCCTCGATCACCAAGTCCGCTTACTTCCACCTCCATAACATCGCCGGTCTCTGCCCCTTCCTCAGCTCATCTGCTCAAACCCTCATCCATGTCTCTGATCGGCCTAACACCTCGCACTCTCCGTAAACATAAGCTTAAACTTAGGGGGCAGATGAGGGGGCTCATCTCGGGGTCAAGTATGACGCCAATCAATAAATTGCAACTCTCCATATCTATGTTTCAGTATATTAGAATACTACATATCTCTAGTGATCAATGCTTCAATATTAGTAGTTATCAATATAAAGTCATTATCAATATATTTTCTTATCATTCTAAATGTTCATGAATGAATAATTGATTCTGTGGGTGATAGGCCATGCTGGTCTTTCAGATGGGTCTGTTCACCGTGATCAGTGAATTGACGATATGCTTCCGGTTCGATCTTTCCATTGGCTCTCTCTCCAGATGGGAAATATTTGGTTAGTGGAAGGTTTAGAGGGGATTTGAGAAGGGCGGGGGGGGGGGGGGGGGGGAGGCTTCTTTACACAGAGGGTTGTGGGGATCTGGAACTCACTGCCTGGAAGAGTGGTGGATACAGAAACCCTCACCACTTTTAAGAGATGGTTGGATGGGCACTTAAAGTGCCGTAACCTGCAGGGTTACGGACCTAGAGCTGGTAATTGGGGTTAGACTAGATCACCTCTTATTGACCGATGCAGATATAATGGTAAGTGCTGCAGGGAATCGAATATGGCCAGGGTGATCTGGACTAGTTTCGATCACTTGGATGGGTAGGAGAGAAATTTTCCCACATTTTCTTTCCCTAAATTGGCCTGGGTTTTACTTGGTTTTTGCCTCTCCCAGGACATCACACGGTTCTGGTTGGGGTGGAGTATTGAATGTTTCGGTCAAGGGGTGTCGCAGTTGTGTGAGGCGGGCTGGTTGGGCTGGGTGCTATTTACCTTTCCGCCATTGTTCATTGTTCATAGGTTTATATGTAACCTTCAGGGCTGCTGACCGAGGGCCATGCGGCTCTTTGTCGGTCGGCGCGAACACGATGGTCTGAAATGGTCTCCTTCTGCGCTGTAAGTTTCTATATTTCTTCAACACTCCTGCCCGTATCCTTACTCAAGAACACAAGAAGTAGCAGCAGGAGTAGGCCATACGGCCCCTCCTATCTGACCCGCCATTCAGTAAGATCTCTATTCGATAGATAATTTTAAAGATTCACAACTCTGAGTGAAGAAATAGCTCCTCCACATCGTCTTAAATCACCGATCTCTTATCCTAATACTAGGACCCCTAACTCTAGACTATCCAGCCCTTGTCAATTCCTCTCAGAATTTTATATGTTTCAATGATATCACCTTCCGTTCTTCTAAACTCCAGAGAATATAGGCCTATTCTACTCAATCTGTCCTCAGCCCTCTCATCCCAACTTGTACCAATTTCCGTTCACCCATCACCCCTGTGCTCGCTGAACTACATTGGCTCCTGGTCCATCAGTGCCTCGCTTTCAAAATTCTCATCCTTGTTTTGAAATCCATCCAGGACCTTGCCCCTCCCTACTGCTGTAACCTCCTCCAGCACGACAACCTTCAGATCTTTGCATTCCTCCAATTCTGGCCTCTTGAGCAGCCCCAATTTTCAGCAATATTGGTGGCCGTACCTTCAGCTGCCGAGGCCATAAGCTGTGGAATTCCTCCCTAAACCTCTCCACCTTTAAAATGCTCCTTAATACCTACCCTTTTGAACAAGCTTTCAGTCACCTGTGCTAATATTTCCTTACGTGACTGGGTGTCAAATTTTGTTTGCTAACAGTCCTGTGAAGTGCCTTGGGACATTTTACTACGTTTAAGGCATGATATAGATGCCATTTGTTGCTGATAACTGAAGATATTTTGAATCGTAATATAATGAATCTACAGGCATGGGGAATTGCAATAGATTGATAACTGCAGAGGAAGAGGATTGTTATGTATTGCTAATAACGTGAATTCTTTTAACGTGAGGTGGCCCTTGCACATTCGCTACCACACGGGCTTGGCAGAGCAAGGTCTTGGTCCAATGGCAAGGGGATCCAAGATGACGGGAGACCAGGCTCTGCTGCATGTTTTCTCTGGTACTGACTCTCACTGGGATACAGTTTTCTCTGGCACTGACTCTCACTGGGATACAGTTTCCTCTGGCACTGACTCTCACTGGGATATAGTTTCCTCTGGCACTGACTCTCACTGGGATACAGTTTCCTCTGACACATTTACTGTACCTAATTCATGCTGTCCCTGCCCTGAGAGTGCATGATGGGACAGTTTAGAAGGAGCTTTAACCTGAAGCTGATCAGGAGCTGTGGGTGGAAAGTTTTCAGTGCAGTGGCAGATCGTACTGCTGCTGAATTTTAATTGATCAGCTGCCAGCAGTGCGGTCGGGACGGACACCGAAGTGTGCTCTGCGGCAGTGTAGAGGGAACTTTACTCTGTATCTAACCCATACACCACCTAGTCTGTGGGAATTTAGTGTGAATTTGAAATCAATTGCTCGGATAGATAGAGAGAAATTTATTCTGCTGCTTGGGGTGTCTAGGACGAGGGGACATCACCTTAAAATCAGAGCCAGGCCATTCAGGAGAGATGTTAGGAAACACTTCTTCACTCAATGGATGGTTGAAGTGTAGAACTTCCCACAATAGGCAATCGATGCTCGCCCATTGAATAATTCTGGGCCAGTTGTGATGTCTGCCCAATGACCGTTGCTTGTTCCCTTGGATTGGATCTTTATTTATTCCCTTTGGTTTGTTTTCAGTTTCACTGCTGGACCCACCACTCAAAGCACTTTGTCTGATCAGCCCCAGGGAATGAGCAGACTCCTCCCTCCTCTCCCACACTGCACCGTCTCTCCTCCTCTTTCCCCCTTGGTTGTGTTCCACACTCTGGGCCTTGGGCCTTCCCTGGGGATTCTCAGTATGAACAGCGAATGTGTGTTAAGACAGGATGTCCCAGCTCGCCTCCCCTTTCCCCCTTGGTTGTGTTCCACACTCGGCCTTGGGCCTTCCCCGAGGATTCTCAGTATGAACAGGGGGATGTGTGTTGAGACAGGATGTCCCAGCTCTCCACCTTTAAAGGGACATGGAGAGGACCCACTGGGCTGAATGGCCCTGCTTTATGACATCGCTGCAGTGCCTAGCAACCAATCTCCCTGAGCCCTGCTTATTATGGGCTGGCAGTGTCTGATGGGACAGTGAAGAGGGAGAAAGACTTGGATTTATTTGGCGCCTTTCACGACCAAAGGATCTCTCAAAGCGCTTTACAGCCAATGAAGTACTTTTGGATTGTAGTCACTGTTGTAGTAAGGGAGAGTTACCCTGTATCTAACCCGTGCTGTACCTGCCCTGGGATTGTTTGCTGGGACAGTGTAGAGGGAGCTTTACTCTGTATCTAACCTGTGCTTTCCCTGCCCCTGGGAGTGTTTGATGGGACAGTGCATACGGAGCTTTACTCTGTATCTAACCTGTGCTTTACCTGCCCCTGGGAGTGTTTGTTGGGTCAGTGTAGAGGGAGCTTTACTCTGTATCTAACCCCGTGCCGTACCTGCCCTGGGAGTGTTTGATGGGACAGTTTAGAGGGAGCTTTACTCTGTATCTGACCTGTACTGTACCTGCCCTGGGAGTGTTTCATGGGATAATGTAGAGGAAGATTTACTGTGTATCTAACCTGTGCTAACCTAGCAAGTTGTGAGGGGGACGCCAATAATCTACAAAGGGATATAGAGAGGCTAAGTGAGTGGGCAAAACTTTGGCAGATAGAGTATAATGCGGGAAAATGTGAGGTTATCCACTTTGGTCGGAGAAATAATAAAGCAAATTATTAATTAAATTGTGAGATTACAAAATGCGGTGGTACAGTGGGATCTGGGGGTCCTTGTACATTAAACACAAAAAGTTAGTATGCAGGTACTGCAATTAATTTGGAAGGCAAATGGAACGTTGGCCTTTATTGCAAGGGGGATGGAGTATAAAAGTAGGGAAGTCCTGCTACAATTGTACATAGTGTTGGTAAGACCACACCTGGAGTACTGCGTACAGTTTTGGTCTCTTTATTTAAGGAAGGATATACTTGCACTGGAGGCAGTTCAGAGAAAGTTCCCGAGGTTGATTACTGAGATGAAGGGGTTTTCATAATGAGAAAAGTTGAGCAGATTGGACCTGTCCTCATTGGAGTTTAGAAGACTTAGAGGTGATCTTATTGAAACGTATAAGATTCTGAGGGGGCTTGACAGGGTAGATACAGAGAGGATGTTTCCCCTCGTGGGGGAATCTAGAACTAGGGGCATAGTTTCAGAATAAGGGGTCGCTCATTTAAAACTGAAATGAGGAGGAATTTCTTATCTGAGGGACGTGAATCTTTGGAATTCTCTACCTCAGAGAGCTGTGGGGGCTGGGTCATTGAATGTATTTAAGGTGGAGATAGACAGATTTTTGAACGATAAGGGAGTCAAGGATTATGGGGAGTGGGCAGTGAAGTGGAGTTGAGACCTGGATCTGATCAGCCATGATCTTGTTGAATGGCGGAGCAGGCTCGAAGGGCCAAATGGTCTACTCCTGCTCCTATTTCTTATGTTCCATACCTACCCAGGGAGTGTTTGATGGGACAGTTCAGAGGGACTATTACTCTGTATCTAACCCATGCTGTACCTGCCCTTAGAGTCTCTGATGGGACAGTGCAGGCGGAGGTTTACTCTGTATCTAATCCATGCTGCACCTGCCCTGGGAACGTTTCATTAGACAGTGCACATAAGAGCATAAGGAACAGGAGTAGGCCATACGGCCCCTCGACCCTGCTCCTCCATTCAACAAGATCATGAACTCAGCTCCACTTCCCCGCCCGCTCCCCATAACCCCTTATCCCCTTATCGTTTAAGAAACTGTCTATTTCTGTCTTAAATTTATTCAATGTCCCAGCTTCTACAGCTTTCTGAGGCAGAGAATTCCACAGATTTAGAACCCTGTGAGAGAAGAAATTTCTCCTCATCTCTGTTTTAAATGGGCGGCCCCTTATTCTAAGATCATGCCCTCTAGATCTCGTCTCCCCCATTAGTGGAAACATCCTCTCTGCATCCACCTTGTCGAGCCCCCTCATAATCTTATACATTTCGATAATATCGCCTCTCATTCTTCTGAATTCCAGTGAGTAGAGGCCCAACCTTTCCTCATGTCAACCCTCTCATCCCCGGAATCAACCGAGTGAACCTTCTCTGAACTGCCTCCAAAGCAACTATATCCTTTCATAAATATGGAAACCAAAACTGCACACAGTACTCCAGGTGCGGCCTCGCCAATACCCTGTACAGTTGCAGCAGGACCTCCCTGCTTTTGTACTCCATCCCTCTCGCAATGAAGACCAACATTCCATTCGCCTTCCTGATTACCTGCTGCACCTGCAAACTAACTTTTTAGGATTCATGCACAAGGAGCTGTCCTGCAGGAGCCGCTGCTCGGGAATCCGTACCTCCACGACCGAGGTTTTATGTGGCGGTCGGAAGAGAGGGCTGTGGCTGGTGAGGTGACCAAGGTCAGGGACCTGCTCGATGGTGGAGGAGCGGGCTGGATGGTGCCAGGCACGCTGGCGCGGCGCCTAAATTCAGCCGACATCCGCCACACGGTCGAAGCCATCGAGTCGCTAAAAACAGCTTTGGGCCCTGACTCCGTTAGGTGCATCGAGGAGGCTCAAGCACGTGGGGAGATCCCGTCCGAACTGACCCCCGTCCGGACGGAATTCCTCATCGGCGCCAAACCCCGGAACCTCCCTCGGGGGCCGGCGCCTCACAACTTGAGCCGCCTCGGGGAAATCCCCTCCGTGCCTTTCAGTTCCGCGCGGAGGGGTTTCCTGTACGGGCTGCTCCTGCACACCCTCAACTTTGCCATCCTCGCCGGCCGTCCGGACACGCCATGGCGTACCATCTTGCCGTCCGGAGGAGGCGGGGGTCCCCGATGGAGGGCACTCTACGCAGGGGTCCTCCCACTATTCATCGGGGACTTGGCCTGGAGGGTGGTGCACGGAGCAGTGCCGTGCAACAAATTTTTAAGCCGGTTCACGGACTCCCAGGCCGCCTGCAATTTCTGCGGTCTGGAGGAGTCCGTGTTCCATGTTTTTATTGAGTGCACGAGGTTGCAGCCCCTGTTCCATTATTTGAAGGGGCTGCTCCTGAAATTCTGGCTGCACTTCAGTCCCACCCTCCTGATCTTTGGGCACCCTGTGCGGAGGGAAGCGGGTAGGTCCGAAGGCCTCCTCGTAGGACTGCTCCTGGGCACGGCCAAGGGTGCCATCAGCCGGTCCAGGCAGCGGGCGGTCGAGGGGGTCGTTCAACCTGACTGCCTGCCTCTCTTCCGTTCTTACATCCGGTCCAGGGTGTCCTTGGAGATGGAGCACGCGGTGTCCACCGGTACGCTCGCGGCCTTCGGCGAGAGGTGGGCACCGGAGGGACTGGAGTGCATCATCACGCCCGGCAACCAAATTTTAATTTGATTTTACGTTTTTAAGTTTAATTTGTTTTAATTGCCGGTGCTTTTAGTGTCCCCCTTCCCTTTTATAGGGGGCACTGGGGAAAATTGTGAATTTAGTGCCCAAAAAAAAAACCAAAAAAAGAAAAACACAAAAAAAAATCAAAAAAAGCGGGGGGGAAAAAAAAAAAGGGCCTTGTAAATGTCTGGAGTGTCACCCAGGTCGGGTGGCACCGTTTAATGTTTTATGTTTTCGCAGGTAAACTCAAAAGAGTTTCATGCACAAGGAGCTGTCCTGCAGGAGCCGCTGCTCGGGAATCCGTACCTCCACGTCCGAGGTTTTATGTGGCGGTCGGAAGAGAGGGCTGTGGCTGGTGAGGTGACCAGGGTCAGGGACCTGCTCGATGGTGGAGGAGCCTAAATTCAGCCGACATCCGCCACGCGGTCGAAGCCATCGAGTCGCTAAAAACAGCTTTGGGCCCTGACTCTGTTAGGTGCATCGAGGAGGCTCAAGCACGTGGGGAGATCCCGTCCGAACTGACCCCCGTCGGGACGGAATTCCTCATTGGCGCCAAATCCCGGAACCTCCCTCGGGGGGCCGGCGCCTCACAACTTGAGCCGCCTCGGGGAAATCCCCTCCGTGCCTTTCAGTTCCGCGCGGAGGGGTTTCCTGTACGGGCTGCTCCTGCACACTCTCAACTTTGCCATCCTCGCCGGCCGTCCGGACACGCCATGGCGTACCATATTGCCGTCCGGAGGAGGCGGGAGTCCTCCCACTATTCATCGGGGACTTGGCCTGGAGGGTGGTGCACGGAGCAGTGCCGTGCAACAAATCTTTAAGCCGGTTCACGGACTCCCAGGCCGCCTGCAATTTCTGCGGTCTGGAGGAGTCCGTGTTCCATGTTTTTACTGAGTGCACGAGGTTGCAGCCCCTGTTTCATTGTCTTAAGGGGCTGCTCCTGAAATTTTGGCTGCACTTCAGTCCCACTCTCCTGATCTTTGGGCACCCTGTGCGGAGGGGAGCGGGTAGGTCCGAGGGCCTCCTCGTAGGACTGCTGCTGGGCACGGCCAAGGGTGCCATCAGCCGGTCCAGGCAGCGGGCGGTCGAGGGGGTCGTTCAACCTGACTGCCTGCCTCTCTTCCGCTCTTACATCCGGTCCAGGGTGTCCTTGGAGATGGAGCACGCGGTGTCCACCGGTACGCTCACGGCCTTCCTCGAGAGGTGGGCACCGGAGGGACTGGAGTGCATCATCACGCCCGGCAACCAAATTTTAATTTGATTTTACGTTTTAAAGTTTAATTTGTTTTAATTGCCGGTGCTTTTAGTGTCCCCCTCCCCTTTTATAGGGGGCACTGGAAAAAATGTGATTTTAGCGCCCAAAAAAAAACACACAAAAAAAAAAAAGAAAAACACAAAAAAAAAACATAAAAAAGAAAAAAAGGGCCTTGTAAATGTCTGGTGTGTCATCCAGGGCGGGTGGCACGGTTAATGTTTATGTTTTTTTTCAGGTAAACTCCAAAAGAGTTTCATGCACAAGGACCCCCAGGTCCCTCTGCACCGCAGCATGTTGTAATTTCTCCCCATTCAAATAATATTCCCTTTTACTGTTTTTTTTTTCCCCAAGGTGGATGACCTCACACTTTCCGACATTGTATTCCATTTTCCAAACCTTCGCCCATTCGCTTAACCTGTCCAAATCTCTTTGCAGCCTCTCTGTGTCCTCTACACAACCCGCTTTCCCACTAATCTTCGTGTCATCTGTAAATTTTGTTACACTACACTCTGTCCCCTCTTCCAGGTCATCTATGTATATTGTAAACAGTTGTGGTCCCAGCACCGATCCCTGTGGCACACCACTAACCACCGATTTCCAACCCGAAAAGGACCCATTTATCCCGACTCTCTGCTTTCTGTTCGCCAGCCAATTCTCTATCCATGCTAATACATTTCCTCTGACTCTGCGTACCTCTATCTTCTGCAGTAACCTTTTGTGTGGCACCTTATCGAATGCCTTTTGGAAATCTAAATACACCACATGGTTAGGTTCTGGAATGCACGGCCTGAAAGGGTAGTGGAGGAAGACTCAATAACAGCTTTCAAAAGAGAGTTGGATAAGTTTCTGAAAGAAAACATTTGCAGGGCCGGTGTCGGGGGCGGGGGGGGGGCAGTGGGACGAGCTGGGAGCCAGCAGGGTCTCGACGGGCCGAATGGCCTTCTGTGCTGTAACCATTCTCTGATTGTGTGAGCAGAACCACTCTGTTCCCTGACTCAATCTAAAGCTTCCTGATTGTGAGCAACTCTGTTAAACCTGCCCTGCACCTTCACTGCTCCAAGGAAAAACACCCCAGATGCTGCAGCCATCATCTTATTGAATGGTGGCAGGCTCGAGGGACCAAATGCCGACTCATCTCCTATTTCTGATGTTCTCATGTATTCATGTCACTGGTCCCCATCCTGCACCTGATGGCCTCCCTGCAGTAAGATGGCCACCGCGCATGCTCCCTGCCCTGCAGAGGGACAATGGAAAGCATTGTGACGTCGAGGAAGCCACGCCCCTGTCGCTCCCTGCGGCGGCCGGTCCCGTGCTGCCCAAAGATGGCGGCCGAACTCCCTGCAATCCCTGACAGTAACAAAGGCCCGTCCCCGCCACCCGCCGACTTGGCGGCCAAATCTCGCTGCCCGCGCGTGTCCGTGAGTATGAGAGTCCGCAGGGAGGCCGGGCGCGCTGCTCGGGCCGCTCCTCCATCCTCCGCGACGGCGGCGGTGAAACATCGTCCGTCCATCCGCGGCCAATAGGTTGGCCCGCGCCTGCGCACAACTCCGCCTTGCCTCACCCGGGACCCCGAGCTCAAAGGCCGCGAGTGGAGCCCGCCAACCGCGCGCAGCACTCAGCCCGCAGCCAATGGTGAGGCGGTGCGGGGCACCAGCCCACCCAGCGCGCGGTGCTCCGCGCCAATCAGCGGCGGGGGGGGCGGGGCCGCGGCACCAATCAATCAATCGCCGAACAATCCAGGGCGCGCGGTGCTGAAGGGAAAGTGTCTCTGGCGACACAAACAGAAGATGCTGGAAGTGTCCGCGGCTCAGGCAGCATCTGTGGGCAGCGTCAGAGGGGGCGGGGCCGCGGCCCTCCGTCATAACTGGAGAGTGCTGGGAAAGAACAGATCCTGAAGGAGTACTGAAAGGGGGAGGGGGAGAAAGGACAACAGGGAAGGTCTGTGATAGGGGGAAGGCAGGAGAGATTAGAGAGACAACAGGGAGGATGGGCCGAATTCAAATGGTACTGGCAGGAGTTAGAACAACATTAGTCAGGATAGGATGTGAATCGTGGGATAATGATCAGTGGGCACTCGAGACAAGGAAAAAAACAGGCTCCGGGGGGGTGACCATGAGAAATAGGAGCGGGAGTGGGCCACCCGGACCCCGAGCCTGTTCCCCATTCAATAAGATCATGGCTGGTCTGATCATAGACTCAGCTCCACTTCCCTGCCTGCTCCCCAGAACCCTTTACTGCCTTATCGCTCAAAAATCTGTCTATCTCCGCCTTAAATATATTCAATGACCCAGCCTCCACAACTCTCTGGGACAGAGAATTCACAGATTTACAACCCTCAGAGAAGAAATTCCTCCACATCTAAGTTTTAAATGGGCGGCCCCTTTTTCTGAGACTATGTCCACTAGATACAGAGAAAAACTTGCTAAACACGATCACATCAAAAACTGCCAGGGCAGGTACAGCACAGGTTAGACAGGAAGGTTTAAGCTGGGCATTCCAGAACTTGGGGCCTGGGCAACAGAAGGCACAGCCAACAAAGCCACCAGTGTTTGAACAATTATAATCAGGGATGCTCAGGAAGACTGGGGGGTGGGGGGGGAGCAGATGTGGGGCTGGAGGAGTTTACAGAGCTAGGGAGGGGCGAGGCCATGGAGGGATTTGAAAATAAGTATTAGAATTTTGAAATCAAGGCGTTGCTCAACAGAAGCCAGTGCAGGTCAGCGAGCAGAGGGGTGATGGGTGAGCAGGATTTGGTGCGAGTTAGGACATGGGCAGCCGAGTTTTGGATCAACTCCAGCTTATGTAGGGTAGAATGTGGGAGGAGTGCTTTGGAATTGTCAAGACCAGAAGTAACAAAGGCATGGATGATGGCTTCAGCAGTGGATGAGCTGAGGCAAGAGCAGAGATGGGCGATGTTACAGAGGTGGAAATAGGCAATCTTAGTTATGCTGTGGATAAGTGGTCAAAAACTTATTTCAGGGTTAAGTATCACAACAAGATTGCGAACAGTCTGGTTCAGTCTCAGACAGAAGTTGGGGAGAGGGATGGAATCAGTGTCTAGGGAACGGAGTTTGTGGCAAACACAATTACAAATATAGGATATGTCACAAGCTATCACGTGCAAAATGTGTGGATGGGTTTGTTAAATTCAATCAGTTCCAAAACCGGGTTAACTGATACAGAAAGTAACGGATTTCAAATCTTATGCAAGACAGTTCAATAAAGGGGTGGTTCAAAGGATTTCAGCTGAGTTTAAAGTGAGACACTGCAGTTAAGTCTACTACAACCAAAACTCATGTACTCAAACATAGAAACATAGAAAATAGGTGCAGGAGAAGGCCATTCGGCCTATCGAGCCTGCACCACCATTCAATAAGATCATGGCTGATCATTCACCTCAGTACCCATTTCCTGCTTTCTCTCCATACCGCTTGATCCCTTTAGCCATAAGAGCCATATCTAACTCCCTCTTGAATATATCCAATGAACTGGCATCAACAACTCACTGCGGTAGGGAATTGCACAGGTTAACAACTCTCTGAATGAAGAAGTTTCTCCTCATCTCAGTCCTAAATGGCTTACCCCTTATCCTTAGATAAGGTCCCCTGGTTCCAGACTTCCCCAACATCGGGAACATTCTTCCTGCATCTAACCTGTCCAGTCCCGTCAGAATTTTATATGTTTCTATGAGATCCCCTCTCATCCTTCTAAACTCCAGTGAATAAAGGCCCAGTCGATCCAGTCTCTCCTCATATGTCAGTCCTGCCATCCCGGGAATCAGTCTGGTGAACCTTCGCTGCACTCCCTCAATAGCAAGAACGTCCTTCCTCAGATTAGGAGACCAAAACTGAACACAATATTCCAGGTGAGGCCTCACTAAGGCCCTGTACAACTGCAGTAAGACCTCCCTGCTCCTGTACTCAAATCCGCTAGATATGAACGCCCACATACCATTTGCCGCCTTCACCATCTGCTGTACCGCACGCCAACTTTCAATGGCTGATGTACCATGATACCCAGGTCTCGTTGTACCTCCCCTTTCCTAATCTGCCGCCATTTAGATAATATTCTGCCTTCATATTTTTTCCACCAAAGTGGATAAGCTCACATTTATCCACACTATACTGCATCTGCAATGAGTTTGCCCACTCACCTAACCTGTCCAAGTCACCCTGCAGCCTCTTAACGTCCTCCTCACAGCTCACACCGCCACCCAGCTTAGTGTCATCTGCAAATTTGGAGATAGTACACTCAATTCCTTCACATAAATCATTAATGTGTATTGTAAATAGCTGGGGTCCCAGCACTGAACCACTCCACTAGTCACTGCCTGCCATTCTGAAAAGGACCCGTTTATCCCGACTCTCTCCTTCCTGTCTGCCAACCAGTTCTCTATCCACGTCAGTACATTACCCCCAATACCATGTGCTTTGATTTTGCAAACCAATCTCTTGTGTGGGACCTTGTCAAAAGCCTTTTGAAAGTCCAAATACACCGCATCCACTATTCTGAAAAAATTCTAGAAGATTTGTCAAGCATGATTTCCCTTTCATAAATCCATGCTGACTTGAATTGACTTTCTCGCTCCCTCCTTTTTAAAAAAAGTGCCGTTACATTAGCAACCCTCCAGCCAATATGAACTGATCCAGAGCCGATAGACGGTTGGAAAATGATCACCAATGCATCCACTATTTCTAGGGCCATTTCCTTAAGTACTCTGGGATGCAGACGATCAGGCCCCGGGAATTTATCGGCCCTCATACCCATCAATTTCCCTAACACAATTTCCCGCCTAATAAGGATTTCCTTCAGCTCCTCCTTCTCACTAGACCCTCGGTCCACTCATATTTCCAGAAGGTTATTGGTGTCTTTCTTCGTGAAGACAGAACCAAAGTATTTGTTCAATTGGTCCGCCATTTCTTTGTTCCCCATTATAAATTCACCTGAATCTGACTGCAAGGGACCTACGTTTGTCTTCACTAATCTTTTTCTCTTCACATATCTATAGAAGCTTTTGCAGCCAGTTTTTATGTTCCCAGCAAGCTTCCTCTCAAACTCTATTTTCCGCCTCCTAATTAAACCCTTTGTTCTCCTCTGCTGAATTATAAAATTCTCCCAGTCCTCACATTTGCTGTTTTATCTGACCAGTTTATATGCCTCTTCCTTGGATTGAACACCATACTTAATTTATCTTGTTAGCCACGGTTGAGCCACCTTCCCCGTTTTATTTTTACTCCAGACAGGGATGTACAATTGTTGAAGTTCACCCATGTGATCTTTAAATGTTTGCCATTGCCAAGCCACCGTCAACCCTTTAAGTATCATTCACCAGTCTATTCTAGCCAATTCATGTCTCATACCATCGAAGTTACCTTTCCTAAGTTCAGGACCCCAGTCTCTGAACTAACTGTGTCACTCTTCCTCAAAGGGCCTCGAAAACAAGAGTGCTAATTAGTCCTTTCTTATTACACATCACCCAGTCTAGGATGGACAGCCCTCTAGTTGGTTCCTCGGCATATTGGTCTAGAAAATCATCCATAAAAGACTCCAGGAAATCCTCCTCCACCGCATTGCTACCAGTTTGGTTAGCCCAATCAATATGCAGATTAAAGTCGCCCATGATAACTGCTGTATCTTTATTGCACATCCCTAATTTCTTATTTGATGCTGTCCCCAACCTCACTACTATTGTTTGGTGGTTTGTACATAACTCCCAAAGGGTTTTCTGCCCTTTGGTATTCCGTAGCTCCACCCATACTGATTCCACATCATCCAAGCTAATGTCCGTCCTTACTATTGCGCTAATTTTCTCTTTAGCCAGCAAAGCCACCCCACCTCCTTTTCCATTCTGTCTATCCTTCCTGAATGTTGAATACCCCTGGATGTTGAGTTCCCAGCCTTGGTCACCCTGGAGCCATGTCTCCGTGATGCTAATTACATCATATCCATTAACAGCTATCTGTTTAGTTAATTCCTCCAGCTTATTACGAATACTCCTCGCATTGAGGCACAGAGCCTTCAGGTTTGTCTATTTAACACACTTTGCCCCTTTAGAATTTTGCTGTAATGTGGCCCTTTTTGCTTTTTGTCTTGGGTTTCTCTGCCCTCACTTTTACTTTTCTTCTTTCTACTTCTGCATTCTACTCCGTTCATCTGCACTCACTGATTCCTGGTATTGTTGTTGATGTACAAAATTCTAAATGCACTCTGAACAGCACTTAATTACAATTGTTGACATTTACAATGGGTTTGCTTCTGCCCCCATTCTACTTCCCTCTGTCTCCCTGCATAGGTTCCCATCCCCCTGCCATATTAGTCTAATCCCCAACAGCACTCGCAAACATTCCTAGGACATTGGTTCCGGTCCCTCCCATGTGCAGGTCAATTGTACTGGTCCCACCTCCCCCAGAACTGGTTCCAATATCCCAGGAATTTGAATCCCTCCCTTCTGCACCACTGCTCAAGCCACGTATTCATCTGAGCTATCCTGCGCTTCCTACTCTGACTAGCATGTGGCATTGATAGCAATCCTGAGATTACTACCTTTGAGGTCCTACTATTTAATTTAGCTCCTAGCTCCACAAATTCGTCTTGTGGGACCTCAAACAGAACAAGTCTGGGGTTTGATATGATAGAAGGCAAACTAGGTGAGAAGTGACAGAGTTAAATTAAGAAAAAGCACTAAAATGGAACATCGATTGGTCTCCTGTGATCACGGAGCAATCAAATATTCGAAACACTGTGTTTGAAACACAGATAATTTATTCAATATTTAGACAGGGTTTTAAATTCCAGCTCAGGTATAGGGGTTATTAAGTTCATCATAAACGAACAAGAGCTGCCAGAATGAACATGGTACAGTGCCCAATGAAATCACAGTAAATCTTGTTCTATTCACAAATGTAGCCTTTCTCCTCAGCCCATTTAAAACTGAGATGAGGAGGAATTTCTTTTCTCAGAGGGTTGTAAATCTGTGGAATTCTCTGCCCCAGAGAGCAGTGGAGGCTGGTTCATTGAATATATTTAAGGCGGAGGTAGACAGATTTTTGAGCGATAAGGGAGTAAAGGGCTCTGGGGAGTGGGCAGGGAAGTGGAGTTGACTCTATGATCAGATCAGCCATGATCTTATTGAATGGGGAGCAGGCTTGGGGGTCCGGGTGGCCCTCTCCTGCTCCAATTTCTCATGGTCTTATGTACCCAGCATGCCCCGCGGGGGAGAATGTGCCGCACACAGACAACAGGAGCTCAGTGCGCAGGCGCGGGTCCTGGGGGGGAGGAGGGGGTGGCTTTGGAGCATGTGCGGCGCGGGTACTGGCGGAGGCAACATGTTTTAAACAGGCTCTTCAGAAGTGTCCTTTTTAGCGGGACGGAGCGGAGTAATGAACCAGCGGGGAGCCGGGGAGGCTTCACAAACAACCGGTGCCTGTCGCAAGCCCGAAATAATAAGCGGAATATCGGCGGTTGCAGCATCGGGGCTTTTCCCGGTCACAGGCTCAGGCCATTTTTGTGTAGGAAGTCAGGTTCAACGGTCCGCCATCGATATTCAGTGAGTAGCAAAGCGCACGCGCGGCCATGTTGGTGCAGGAACAAAGTGAATGATGTCAGTGTCTGGAACTGAACCCAGCCAGAGTCAGCACCTTCAGGGGAGGGGAACCAGTGAATGTAGAACTGAACCCAGCCAGAGTCAGCACCTTCAGGGGAGGGGAACCTGTGAGTGTAGAACTGAACCCAGCCAGAGTCAGCACTTTCAGGGGAGGGGAACCTGTGAGTGTAGAACTGAACCCAGCCAGAGTCAGCACCTTCAGAGGAGGGGAACCAGTGAGTGTAGAACTGAACCCAGCCAAAATCGGTGGTGAAAACTGGGAGTGGAGGGGAAACTGTCTAGAACATAAGAAATAGGAGCAGGTGTAGGCCATTTGGCCCCTTGAGCCTGCTCCCCATTCAATAAGATCATGGCTGATCCGATCATGGATTAGGTTCCAATTCCCCGTTCGCTCCCCATAACCCTTTACTCCCTTATCGCTCAAAAATGTGCCTATCTTCACCTTAATTATGTGTAACTCTCCATCTTAATAAAGAATTCTACCATATTATGGTCACTCATCCCCAAGGGGCCTCGCACAACAAGATTGCTAATTAATCCTTTCTCATTACACATCACCCAGTCTAGGATGGCCAGCCCTCGCGTTGGTTCCTCGACATATTGGTCTATAAAACCATCTGTAAAAGACTCCAGGCAATCCTCCTCCACCGCATTGCTACCAGTTTAGCCTAATCAATATGTAGATTAAAGTCGCCCATGATAACTGTATTGCACATACCTTTATTGCACGCATCCCCAATTTCTTGTTTGATGCTGTCCCCAACCTCACTACTACTGTTTGGTGGTCTGTACATAACTCCCTCTAGCGTTTTCTGCCCTTTGGTATTCCGTAGCTCCATCCATACTGATTCCACATCATCCAAGCTAATGTCCTTCCTTACTATTGCGTTCATTTCCTCTTTAACCAGCAATGCCACCCCGCCTCCTTTTCCATTCTGTCTATCCATCCTGAATGTTGAATACCCCTGAATGTTGAGTTCCCAGCCTTGGTCGCCCTGGAGCCATGTCGCTGTGATACCAATTACATCATATCCGTTAACTGCTATCTGTGTAGTTAATTCATCCACCTTATTCCGAATACTCCTCGCATTGAGGCACCGAGCCTTCAGGCTTGTCTTTTTAACACACTTTGTCCCTTTAGAATTTTGCTGTAATTTGGCCCTACAACACTTTAATCTACTTTCCCAGTCCACTTTTGCCCAATCTGCCCTCATACCTTTGTAGTCTCCATCATTTAAGCTTAGAACGCTGGTTTGAGATCCAAATATCTCGCTCTCCATCTGAATTTGAAATTCAACCATGCTATGATCACTCATTCCAAGGGGTTCCTTTATTCAGAGATTGTTTATTAATCCTATCTCATTACACAGGACCAGATCTAAGATAGCCAGCACTTCAGAGGAGGAGAGGGAAAGGAAATCAGTTATTGTACAATTAAACCCAGCCAGAGTCAGCACTATCAGGGGAGGGAGAGGGAGGGGAACCAGTGAGTGTAGAACTGAACCCAGCCAGAGTCAGCACCATCAGGAGAGCAGAGAGTGGGGAACGTGTGATTGAAGAACTGAAGCCAGCCAGAGTCACCACCATCAGGAGAGGAGAGGGAGGGGAACCAGTGAGTGCAGAACTGAACTCGGCCAGATCCAGCTCATTCAAGAGAGCATAGGGAGGGGAACCAGTGAGTTCAGAACCGAATCCAGCCACAGTCAGCACCTTTAGGGGAGCAGAGGGTGGGAAACGTGTGATTGAAGAACTGAACCCAGCCACTGTCTGCACCATCAGGGGAGGGGAGGGAGGGAACCAGTGAGTGTAGAACTGAACCCAGACAGAGTTAGCATAAGAACATAAGAAATAATAGCAGGAGTAGGCCATATGGCCCCTCGAGTCTGCTTCACCATTTAATACGATCATGGTTGAGCCAATCATGGACTCAGGTCCACTTCTCTGCCTGCTCCCCCTAACCCCTTATTCCCTTATCGGTTAAGAAATTGTCTATCTCTGTCTTAAATTTATTCAATGAGCCAGCTTCCACAGCTCTCTGAGGCAGCAAATTGCACAGATTTACAACCCTTTGAGGGAAGACATTCCCTCTCATCTCAGTTTTAAATGGGCGGCTCCTTCTTCTAAGATCATGCCCCTTTAGTTCTAGTCTCCCCTATCAGTGGAAATATCCTCTCTGCATCCACCTTGTCAAGCTCCCTCATAATCTTATAAGTTTCGATAAGATCACCCCTCATTCGTCTGCATTCCAATGAGTAGAGGCCCAACCTCCTCAACCTTTCCTCATAAATCAACCCCCTCATCTCCGGAATCAACCTTATGAACCTTCTCTGAACTGCCTTCAAAGCAAGTATATCCTTTCTTAGATATGGAAACCAAAACTGTACACAGTATTCTAGGTGTGGCCTCACCAATACCCCGTATAACTGTAGCAAGACTTCCCTGCTTTTATACAACATCCCCTTTGCAATAAATGCCAAGATTCCATTGGCCTTCCTGTTTAGTTACTGTACCTGCATACTTACCTTTTGTGTTTCATGCAGCAGGACCCCCCAGGTCCCGCTGTACTGCAAATTTTTCTCCATTTAAATAATAACATGCTCTTCGAATTTTTTTCTGGCAAACTGCATAACCTCACACTTTCCAACATTATATTCCATCTGCCAAATTTTTGCCCACTCATTTAGCCTGTCTATGTCGCTTTGCAGGTTTTTTGTGTCCTCCTCGCACATTGCATTTCCTCCCATCTTGGCTACATTACACTCGGTCCCTTCATCCAATTCATTAATCTAGATTGTAAATAGTTGGGGGCCCAACACTGATTCCTGCAGCACCCCACTAGTTACTGATTGCCAACCCGAGAATTTATCCCGACTCTCTCTTTTCTGTTAGTTAACCAATCCTCTCTCCAGACGAATATATTACCCCCTACCCCGTGAACTTTTATCTTGTGCGGTAACCTTTTATGTGGCACCTTGTCAAATACCTTCTGGAAGTCCAAATACACCACATCCACTGGTTCCCCTTCATCTACCCTGTTCCTCAAAGCCAGAGTCAGCACTTTTAGGGGAAGAGGGAGAGGGAAACCAGTGAATGTGGATCTGGGCCCAGCCAGACTCAGCACCTTCAGGGGTGGAGAGGGAGGAGAACCAGTGAGTGTAGACCTGAACCCAGCCAGAATTGGTGGTGAAAACTGGGAGTGGAGGAGAAACAGTCGAGAAATGTGCGATGGGTTTGGATTTCAGCACAGCAGGAGGGACAATGTGTGGGATAGGGATTTACAGCTTTGGAAGAACAAGAGGGGAAAGAATGTTCCATGGAAACTAGATGTGTCTATCCTGAATTTCTGTCTTGTACTTACAGCGATGAGTTTTATTATCTCCTTTTACAGAATATTAGAAGGGGAAATTTTCAGACAGGAAACACAAACCAAACATCACGTCAAGATCTGACGGAGTCAATCGATTCATCAGGACCTGAATATCATCGGCCTTTGAAAGTGGAAGGAGGAATGTTTGCCTGTTCTGCCTGTGGGAAAAGATTTCAAATATCAGTGTGACTGGAAAAGCACCGAGACACACACAGCTGAGTGAGTGTTCCAGTGCACTGCCTGTGGAAAGAGCTTTAGCCAGTTACACAGCCTGAAAAAACATCGCACCATTCACAGCGCGAAGAAATTGTAAACGGGTTGTGTGCGTGGGCGAGGCTTCAACTGATCATCCAACCATGGAGAGTCACAAGGACACCCGCACCATGGAGAAACCGTGGAAATGTGGTGACTGTGGGAAGGGATTCAGATCACCGTCTCAGCTGGAAATTCATCGACGCAATCACACTGGGGAGAGGCCGTTCACTTGCTCCGAGTGTGGGAAGGGATTCACTGGGTCATCCCAACTTGTAGCTCACCGGCGAGTTCACACCGGGGAGAGACCGTTCACCTGCTCTGAGTGTGGGAAGGGATTCACTCGATCATCCCACCTGCTGATACACCGGCGAGTTCACACTGGGGAGAGGCCATTCACCTGCTCTGAGTGTGGGAAGGGATTCACTTTTTCATCCAAACTGCTGATACACCAGCGAGTTCACACTGGGGAGAGGCCATTCACCTGCTCAGAGTGTGGGAAGGGATTCACTACGTCAACCAACCGATTGACGCACCAGCGACTTCACACTGGGGAGAGACCGTTCGCCTGCTCTGAGTGTGGGAAGGGATTCAATCAGTCACACGACCTTGTAAATCACCAGCGAGTTCACACTGGGGAGAGGCCGTTCACCTGCTCTGAGTGTGGGAAGGGATTCACTCGATCATACAACCTGCTGATACACCAGCGAGTTCACACTGGGGAGAGGCCGTTCACCTGCTCTGAGTGTGGGAAGGGATTCATTCGATCATCCGACCTGCTGACACACCAGCGAGTTCACACTGGGGAGAGGCCATTCACCTGCTCAGAGTGTGGGAAGGGATTCACTCTGTCATCCACCCTGCTGACACACCAGCGAGTTCACACTGGGGAGAGGCCATTCACCTGCTCAGAGTGTGGGAAGGGATTCACTCAGTCATCCCACCTGCTGACACACCAGCGAGTTCACAAGTGACTGCAGCGGTTGGAATCTGCTGTTATTGCTGCTGTTAATCACATCCCGACTGAACCATGTTCATTGTGACAGTTAGAGTTTGTTTCTGCTGATGTTAATAACCCTATAACTGGGCTGGACTTTAATATTCTGGATATATTGCTGATTGTGTTCTCGGGGCTGCATTTTCCATTTAAGAAACGCTGTGTGTTATCTTTCCCCTTAATTCAGTGACTCACAACAGAAAGTTAGTTTGCAATAAAATTATGAACTTTTACTTTAATCCTAAATTGATCTTTGGTACAAAATCTGCAATAGTGTGTGAAAGTTTCTGCTGAATAGAATCTCCAATTAGAAAGAGCTTGCTGACAATTCTTACTGACTTGCACATTACACACAGTGGCCCCTCCATTATCCACCAGAAAGAAGGGGAATGGGAATTGGTGGGGAATCAGTGTCCCCAAATGTTGCCCCTCCCGTCTGGTGTAGCAATCCCCTCGGCACGGGAATAGAGACCACTCCAGACCAAAACTGTGCGCAGTACTCCAGGTATGGTCTTGCCAACGCTCTCTACAGTTGCAGCAGGACTTCCCTACTTTTATACTCCATTCCCCTTGCAATAAAGGCCAGCATTCCATTTGCCTTCCTGATTACTTGCTGTACCTGCATACTACCTTTTTTGTGTTTCATGTACAAGAACCCCCAGATCCATCTGTACATAGAAAATAGATGCAGGAGTAGGTCATGTGGCCCTTCGAGCCTGCACCACCATTCAATAAGATCGTGGCTGATCATTCACCTCAGTACCCCTTTCCTGCTTTCTCTCCATACCCCTTGATCCCTTCAGCTGTAAGGGCCTTATCTGACTTCCCCTTGAATATATCCAATGAACTGGCATCAACAACTCTCTGCGGTAGGGAATTCCACAGGTTAACAACTCTCTGAGTGAAGTTTCTCCTCATCTCAGTCCAAGATGGCTTAGCCTTTATCCTTAGACTCTGTCCCCTGGTTCTGGACTTCACCAATATCGGGAACATTCTTTCTGCATCTAACCTGTCCAGTCCTGTCAGAATTTTATATGTTTCTGTGAGATCCCCTCTCATCCTTCTAAACTCCAGTGAATACAGGCCCAGTTGATCCAGTCTCTCCTCATATGTCAGTCCTGCCATGCCAGGAATCAGTCTGGTGAACCTTCGCTGCACTCCCTCAATAGCAAGAACGTCCTCCCTCACATTAGGAGACCAAAACTGAACACAATATTCCAGGTGGGACCTCATTAAGGCCCTGTACAACTGCAGTAAGACCTCCCTGCTCCTGTACTCAAATCCCCTTGCTATGAAGGCCAACATACCATTTGTCTTCATCGCCTGCTGTACCTGTATGCCAACTTTCAATGATTGATGAACCATGACACCCAGGTCTCGCTGCACCTCCTCTTTTCCTAATCTGCCGCCATTCAGATAATATTCTGCCTTCGTGTTTTTGCCACCAAAGTGGATAACCTCACATTTATGCACATTATACTGCAACTGCCAGGCGTTTGCCCACTCACCCATCCTGTCCAAGTCACCCTGCAGTCTTTTAGCGTCCTCCTCACAGCTCACACTGCCACCCAGTTTAGTGTCACCTGCAAACTTGGAGATATTACACTCAATTTCCTCATCCAAATCATTAATGTATATTGTAAATAGCTGGGGTCCCAGCACTGAGCTCTGCGATACCCCACTAGTCACTGCCTGCCATTCTGAATAGGACCCGTTTATCCCGACTCTTTGCTTCCTGTCTGCCAACCAGTTCTCTATCCACATCAGTACATTACCCCCAAGACCATGTGCTTTAATTTTGCACACCAATCTCTTGTGTGGCACCTTCACAAAAGCCTTTTGAAAGTCCAAATACACCACATCCACTGGTTCTCCCTTGTCCATTCTACCAGTTACATCCTCAAAAAATTCTCGAAGATTGAACAAGCAGGATTTCCCTTTCATAAATCCATGCTGATTTGGGCCGATCCCATCACTGCTTTCCAAATGTGCTGCTATTTCATCTTTAATAATTGAATCCAACATTTTCCCCACTACTGATGTCAGGCTAACCGGTCTATAATTACCCGTTTTCTCTCTCCCTCCTTTCTTAAAAAGTAGTGTTACATTGGCTACCTCCAGTCCACAGGAACTGATGCAGAGTTGATAGACTGTTGGAAAATGATCACCAATGCATCCACTATTTCTCGGGCTACTTCCTTAAGTACTCTGGGATGCAGACTATCAGGCCCCGAGAATTTATCAGCCTTCAATCCCATCATTTTCCCTAACACCATTTCCCACCTAATAAGGATTTCCTTCAGTTCCTCCTTCTCACTAGACCCTCGGTCCGCTAATATTTCCGGAAGATTATTTGCGTCTTCCTTCGTGAAGACAGAACCAAAGTAGTTGTTTAACTGGCCTGCCATTTCTTTGTTCCCCATTATAAATTCACCTGAATCTGACTGCAAGGGACCTACGTTTGTTTTCACTAATCTTTTTCTCTTCACATATCTATAGAAGCTTTTGCAGTCTGTTTTTATGTTTCCTGCAAGCTTGCTCTCATACTCTTTTTTTTCATATGTTGCCTGACCTGCTGAGATTTCCAGCAGTTTGTTATTATTTCAGATTTCAGCGTCTGCAGTATTCGCTTTTGTATTAAGAAAGAAAGACTTGCATTGATATAGCGCCTTTCATGTCCACCAAACGTATCAAACACTTTACAGCCAATGAAGTACTTTTGGAGTGTAGTCACTCCAATGTGGGAAACGCAGCAGCCAATTTGAACACAGCAAGCTCCCACAAACAGCAATGTGATAAATGTCCAGATATGCTGTCTGTGTTATATTGGAAGATCGGGATATGTTATGGCAGGTCGGGACCATAAAAGGAGTGGTGTGCGGCCCAGGGAGCAGCGTGGGGGCATGCAGCTTCAGGGAGCAACGCGAGCTGTGAAGGCAGCAAAGAGTGATGTCATCAAGGTCCAGGTTGATGATTGGAACGTGGGTCGGTGCAGCAGGAGCAGTGAGGTCGGGGCAAAGGAACGGCGAGAGACTGTGGAGGGACGTGATTGGGGCCCAGGAGAGGTGTGAGTTCGGGGCCCAGGGGCAGCACGGGCCAGCCCACACTGCGATATGTGTGCGTACTAGGTCCATGCAGCAAAGCTGATCTGCAGTCGTCCTGGTTAATCCTCACCACTGGACCAAGACCTAGCTCTGTCAAGCCTGTGTGGTGGCTGGTGTGTAACAGCCACCACACGTTAAAAAAATCCACGCACAGGCATCTTCCTCCCTTCAGGATGTAGTTTGGGACCTGGAATATTAGGTCCTTTATTGAAACACCTGTGAACTCATCCTTTTTTGGTGTGGAAGCAAGTCATCCTCGTTTCGAGGGATTGCCTATGATGATGATTTCCCCCTCCGAATTAAACCCTTTGTCCTCCTCTACTGAGTTCTAAATTTCTCCCAGTCCTCAGGTTTGCTGCTTTTTCTGGCTAATTTAGATGCCTCTTCTTTGGATTTAACACTATCCCTAATTTCCCTTGTTATCCACGGCTGAGCTACCGTTCCCATTTTATTTTTACGCTACCAATTTGGTTAGCCCAATCTATATGTAGATTAAAGTCACCCATGATAACTGCTGTACCTTTATTGCACGCATCCCTAATTTCCTGTTTGATGACATACCCAACTTCCCGACTACTGTTTGGTGGTCTGTACACAAGTCCCGCTAGCGTTTTCTGCCCTTTGATGTTCTGCAGCTCCACCCATACAGATTCCACATCATCCAAGCTAATATCCTTCCTTACTATTGCGTTAATCTCCTCTTTAACCAGCAACACTACCCCACCTCCTTTTCCTTTCTGTCTATCCTTCCTGAATATTGAATACCCCTGGATGTTGAGTTCCCAGCCCTGGTCACCCTGGAGCCATGTCTCCGTAATCCCAATTACATCATATCCGTTAACAGCTATCTGTGCCTTATTATGAATCTTCCTCACATTGAGACACAGAGTCTTCAGGCTTGTTTTTTTTTAACACTCTTTGTGCTTTTAGAATTATGTTGTAATGTGGCCCTTTTTGATTTTTGCCTTTGATTTCTCTGCCCTCCACTTTTCCTTATCTCCTTTCTACATTTTGCTTCTGCCCCCATTTTACTTCCCTTTGTCTCCCTGCATAGATTCCTATCCCCCTGCTGTATTAGTTTAAACTCTCCCCAACAGCACTAGCAAAACACTCCCCCTAGGACATCGGTTCCGGTCCTGCCCAGGTGCAGACCGGTTGTATTGGTCCCACCTCCCCCAGAACCGGTTCCAATATCCCAGGAATTTGAATCCCTCCCTCTTGCACCATTCCTCAAGAAACGTATTCATCTTAACTATCCTGCTATTTTTACTCTGACTAGCATGTGGCCCTGGTAACAATCCTGAGATTACTACCTTTGAGGTCCTACTTTTTAATTTAACTCCTAGCTCCCTAAATTCAGCTTGTTGGATCTCATCCCATTTTTTACCTATATCGTTGATACCTCATTATCCTATCCATATCCCTTTCTAGATTCTTTGCACCCTCCTTACAACTTAGTTTCCCACCTATCTTTGTATCATCAGCAAATTTGACTGTGTTACACTTGGTCCCTTCATCCAAGTCATTAATATAAATTGTAAATAGTTGAGGTCCCAGCACTGATCCCTGCGGCACCCCACTTGTTACAGTTTGCCAACCGGAAAATGACCCATTTATCCCGACTCTCTGTTTTCTGTTCATTAGCCAATCCTCCATCCATTCTGATATATTACCCCCAACCCCGTGAGCTCTTAGCTTGTGCAGTAACCTTCTATGTGGCACCTTATCGAATGCTTTCTGGAAATGCAAATGTACAACTTCAACTGGTATTCCTTTATGCACTCTGCTCATTACATCCCCAAACAACTCCAGCAAATTTGTCAACCATGATTTCCCTTTCATAAAACCATGCTGACTCTGCTTGACTGCAACATGATTTTCTAAATGTCCTTATACTAATTCCTTAATGATGCATTCCAGTATTTTCCCAGTGACCGATGGTAGGCTAACTGGTCTATGGTTTCCTGCTCTCTGCCTCCCTCCTTACTTGAATAGGGGTGTTACATTGGCAGTTTTCCAGTCTGCTGGGACCTCTCCAGAATTCAGCTAATTTTAGTAGATTACAACCAGGGCATCCACTATCTCTGCAGCCACTTCTTTTAAGACCTTAGGATGCATGCCATCTGGGGGATTTGTCCACCTTTAGTCCCATTTATTTGCTAAGTACTTTATCTCTAGTGATAGTGACTGTTTTAAGTCCCCCCTCACCACCGCAATAGCTCCTTGATTATCAACTGTTGGGATGTTTTTAGTGTCCTTTACCGTGAAGAACAAGTCAAAATATTTGTTCAAAATCTCTGCCATTTCCATATTTCCTGTTATTAATTCTCCAGTCTCATCCTCTAAGGGACCAACATTTACGTTAGGTACTCATTTCCTTTTTATTTCCCTGTAGAAGCTCTTACTGTCTGTTTTTATATTTCTTGCTAGTTTGCTCTCATGTGCCATCTTCTCTGTCTTTATCATTTTTTTGTCGTCCTTTGCTGGTTTCTAAAAAATTCCCAATCTTCTGGCCTTCCACTGTGCTTCGCAACATTATATCAGACAGGAGAGGATTGGTGTCAGTGACTGTGGGGTTAATTTATATCCGACAGGAGAGGATTGGAATCATAGCAGTTTACAACACAGAGTGAGGCCATTAGGCCCATCATGTCTGTGCGGCCGAAAAAGAGCTTTCCAGCTCTTGGTCCGTAGCCCTGTAGGTTAACGCACTTCCAGTGCATATCCAAGCACTTTTGTAAATGCGATGAGGGTTTCTGCCTCTACTGTTCTTTCAGGCAGTAAGTTCCAGACTCCCACCTCCCTCTGGAGGTTATGCTAGAACTGTGTAAAACACTAGTTAGGACACAGCTGGAGTACTCACACAGTTTTGGTCATTACATCACCCTATTGGGCCAGCCCAAGCTCACTCTATTGGGCCAGCATGGACTCACCCTATTGGGCCAGCACGGAAGAGCCAGCGTAGAAAATCAGCAGCTCATTGAGTTTATTCTCACTCTGCGCACAGGAGGTGCAGAACTGAACCCAACCTTGCAAGCTAGAAATGCATTGTCACAGTCACAAGGGGAGAGGCTGTTCACCTGCTCTGAGTGTGGGAAGGGATTCACTCATTCATCCGACCTGCTGAGACAGCAGCGAGTTCACAAGTGACTGCAGGGATTGGTTTCTACTGTTATTGCTGCTGTTAATCACATCCTGACTGAATCGTGTTCATTCTGTCAGTTGAGGATTGTTTCTGCTGATGTTAATAACCCCTATAACTGGGCTGGAGTTTAATATTTTGATATTTCAAATAACAAAGTGTGTCGATATTTGATGACTCCAAAATTAGATGAGACTAATTGACATCCTGTTACTGACTGCTCCATTTTGGGCCTTTTCTCCTTTCTAACTCTGGATTATTTTAGTTCTTATACCTTTGGTTACTCTCAGGGGCAAGTCCCAGTTTCCCATACCTTCCAGAGTTGATCTCCTAGCCTTGGTATCCAGGGAAGGTGTTGATAACACGCCCAGGATCACTAAACATAAAACCCAGTCTGTTAATCACCTTCAGACCTTGGACTTATCATGTGCCCCACAGCATCTCTCTCACGTTCGATGTGTGAATGGGGCATCACGCCTGCAAACCTGGCTTCAATTTGTATTTGAATTCACTCAGCAAACATATTTAAAAAAATACGCACATGTAAACCGATCACATCAAATAATTGGCAAAGATTTAGAGTCAACAAGATGAATAAGTAAACACATTACGGCCCAATAACCCAGCTCTATATGCACAGGAGAAAGTCTGTTATCTAACTCCTCGAATGTCAGTTGGTGAGATGAGCGACTGAATCACTTTCCATGTACAACAGCATCCATTCCCACTGTCCCCACATTTACAGTGTTGAGTCAGGTGGGTGCACGAGTCTCACAGACTGAACGATTGGTTGAAGGTGTATCCACACACACAACATGTGTCCTGTTTCTCCCCGCTGTGATTGGTGTTTTTACAAAGGCTGATGATAAGGTGATCCTGATCAATCCGGGAATCTGTCAAATCTTGACGCAATGTTTGGTTTGAGTTTCCGAGCTGCAGATCCTCCCCTTCTAATACCCTGCAAATAAATGGTGGTTACAAACATTGTTACTTTAAATACAGGATAGAAATTCAGAACAGACAATTCTAGATTCTACACAACATTCTGTCCCCTCCTGTCCCCCCTAAGCTGTAAATTCCTTATTCTAGACACTCTCCCTCCATCCTCACTGTCTAAATTCAACATTCCTTTCATCGTCAGATTTATTATCTCCAGAAAATGCTAAATCTGGCTGGGTGCAATTCTACAGACATTCGTTAACCTCTAGTGCCTCACCGTCAGTCGACTCAGTGAGTGCCAGCAGGATTTCCACTGCGGTAGGCATCACAGCTTCATATCCTGTCCTCAAATGACACCCACACACTTCCCAGTTGAGGTCACGGGATCGGTATGAACAGTAGGGACACTGGCTCATTTTTACTCATATTTAGCCCAGTGGTACTGAGGACAATTATAATCCCTGAACTGCTGCCTTGGCTGAGATCAACTCACAGCCCAGATCATGGATTCAACTTGGGAACTTCCCAGTCAGTATTGCAGTGTTCTAAAATTTGGGGGGTTGGGGGAGGGTTAGAACAGAATATTTTGAAACAAATTTGACTCCACCTTTAACGTTGGTCATCACACTGCACAATTCTGAAATCTTTCCAAATTATACAAGTGGATCAGCAAAAACAGTGAGACATTTTAGAAAGGCTCAAGTCACTGAAATAGACAGCTTTACAATCACTGCACAGTACAGAAAGGAGCGACTGTTGATGGGAGCTCTGCTAGCGAAGTCCTCCGACACCCCAAGATAAACTGGACTGTCTCTTTAAATATAATGAGGCAAAGAAAGGGGAGTCCCTGCCCCTTTAAATATCTGCCCCCTTCCCCCAGGCAGTGGGAGGAGGAACAGCGCACGGTCTCTTTAGATCCTAACCCAGCAAGCACCGCCGGATAGGCTAAAGAACATCGAATGTGTGGATCACATCAGGTTACGCAGAACAACTGAAAAGAGCACACAAAGTCTATATATATTATATATAGATATACACACAAAGCACATCATTTTTAATGTTTGCTCGTCAATTCCAGAGATAAATTATCTTCACCAATTATTTTCCAGTATTTTATTTACAATGTAATTGCAGAGTGTTTAATACATTTACCATTTACTGATAACCCATTGTCTTGTGTGCTCTTGTTTACAAAGTGATGTCACACTGACCATTCTGTTACCAAGGTGACCATGTCTGTCCGCAGTATTCAGTGGGAAAGGGGATTAAATCACAGAGGATAATGAGCAGCCCCCCCATCAGTCTCTGAGCTTTATTGTTCAGTGATCACCTCACCATCTCACAGAAGTTCGTGATATTTACCTCCAGTGTGGATCATTGGTATAATTGATGGTCAAAATGAAATTGTATACGTGAAATAGGAGTAGGGGTTGAGGGGGGGATGTTTGGGGCGAGGGGGGGATGTTTGGGGCGAGGGGGGGATGTTTGGGGCGAGGGGGGGATGTTTGGGGCGAGGGGGGGATGTTTGGGGCGAGGGGGGGATGTTTGGGGCGAGGGGGGGATGTTTGGGGCGAGGGGGGGATGTTTGGGGCGAGGGGGGGATGTTTGGGGCGAGGGGGGGATGTTTGGGGCGAGGGGGGGATGTTTGGGGCGAGGGGGGGATGTTTGGGGCGAGGGGGGGATGTTTGGGGCGAGGGGGGGATGTTTGGGGCGAGGGGGGGATGTTTGGGGCGAGGGGGGGATGTTTGGGGCGAGGGGGGGATGTTTGGGGCGAGGGGGGGATGTTTGGGGCGAGGGGGGATGTTTGGGGCGAGGGGGGATGTTTGGGGCGAGGGGGGATGTTTGGGGCGAGGGGGGATGTTTGGGGCGAGGGGGGATGTTTGGGGCGAGGGGGGATGTTTGGGGCGAGGGGGGGATGTTTGGGGCGAGGGGGGGATGTTTGGGGCGAGGGGGGGATGTTTGGGGCGAGGGGGGGATGTTTGGGGCGAGGGGGGATGTTTGGGGCGAGGGGGGATGTTTGGGGCGAGGGGGGATGTTTGGGGCGAGGGGGGATGTTTGGGGCGAGGGGGGATGTTTGGGGCGAGGGGGGATGTTTGGGGCGAGGGGGGATGTTTGGGGCGAGGGGGGATGTTTGGGGCGAGGGGGGATGTTTGGGGCGAGGGGGGATGTTTGGGGCGAGGGGGGATGTTTGGGGCGAGGGGGGATGTTTGGGGCGAGGGGGGATGTTTGGGGCGAGGGGGGATGTTTGGGGCGAGGGGGGATGTTTGGGGCGAGGGGGGATGTTTGGGGCGAGGGGGGATGTTTGGGGCGAGGGGGGATGTTTGGGGCGAGGGGGGATGTTTGGGGCGAGGGGGGATGTTTGGGGCGAGGGGGGATGTTTGGGGCGAGGGGGGATGTTTGGGGCGAGGGGGGATGTTTGGGGCGAGGGGGGATGTTTGGGGCGAGGGGGGATGTTTGGGGCGAGGGGGGATGTTTGGGGCGAGGGGGGATGTTTGGGGCGAGGGGGGATGTTTGGGGCGAGGGGGGATGTTTGGGGCGAGGGGGGATGTTTGGGGCGAGGGGGGATGTTTGGGGCGAGGGGGGATGTTTGGGGCGAGGGGGGATGTTTGGGGCGAGGGGGGATGTTTGGGGCGAGGGGGGATGTTTGGGGCGAGGGGGGATGTTTGGGGCGAGGGGGGATGTTTGGGGCGAGGGGGGATGTTTGGGGCGAGGGGGGATGTTTGGGGCGAGGGGGGATGTTTGGGGCGAGGGGGGATGTTTGGGGCGAGGGGGGATGTTTGGGGCGAGGGGGGATGTTTGGGGCGAGGGGGGATGTTTGGGGCGAGGGGGGATGTTTGGGGCGAGGGGGGATGTTTGGGGCGAGGGGGGATGTTTGGGGCGAGGGGGGATGTTTGGGGCGAGGGGGGATGTTTGGGGCGAGGGGGGATGTTTGGGGCGAGGGGGGATGTTTGGGGCGAGGGGGGATGTTTGGGGCGAGGGGGGATGTTTGGGGCGAGGGGGGATGTTTGGGGCGAGGGGGGATGTTTGGGGCGAGGGGGGATGTTTGGGGCGAGGGGGGATGTTTGGGGCGAGGGGGGATGTTTGGGGCGAGGGGGGATGTTTGGGGCGAGGGGGGATGTTTGGGGCGAGGGGGGATGTTTGGGGCGAGGGGGGATGTTTGGGGCGAGGGGGGATGTTTGGGGCGAGGGGGGATGTTTGGGGCGAGGGGGGATGTTTGGGGCGAGGGGGGATGTTTGGGGCGAGGGGGGATGTTTGGGGCGAGGGGGGATGTTTGGGGCGAGGGGGGATGTTTGGGGCGAGGGGGGATGTTTGGGGCGAGGGGGGATGTTTGGGGCGAGGGGGGATGTTTGGGGCGAGGGGGGATGTTTGGGGCGAGGGGGGATGTTTGGGGCGAGGGGGGATGTTTGGGGCGAGGGGGGATGTTTGGGGCGAGGGGGGATGTTTGGGGCGAGGGGGGATGTTTGGGGCGAGGGGGGATGTTTGGGGCGAGGGGGGATGTTTGGGGCGAGGGGGGATGTTTGGGGCGAGGGGGGATGTTTGGGGCGAGGGGGGATGTTTGGGGCGAGGGGGGATGTTTGGGGCGAGGGGGGATGTTTGGGGCGAGGGGGGATGTTTGGGGCGAGGGGGGATGTTTGGGGCGAGGGGGGATGTTTGGGGCGAGGGGGGATGTTTGGGGCGAGGGGGGATGTTTGGGGCGAGGGGGGATGTTTGGGGCGAGGGGGGATGTTTGGGGCGAGGGGGGATGTTTGGGGCGAGGGGGGATGTTTGGGGCGAGGGGGGATGTTTGGGGCGAGGGGGGATGTTTGGGGCGAGGGGGGATGTTTGGGGCGAGGGGGGATGTTTGGGGCGAGGGGGGATGTTTGGGGCGAGGGGGGATGTTTGGGGCGAGGGGGGATGTTTGGGGCGAGGGGGGATGTTTGGGGCGAGGGGGGATGTTTGGGGCGAGGGGGGATGTTTGGGGCGAGGGGGGATGTTTGGGGCGAGGGGGGATGTTTGGGGCGAGGGGGGATGTTTGGGGCGAGGGGGGATGTTTGGGGCGAGGGGGGATGTTTGGGGCGAGGGGGGATGTTTGGGGCGAGGGGGGATGTTTGGGGCGAGGGGGGATGTTTGGGGCGAGGGGGGATGTTTGGGGCGAGGGGGGATGTTTGGGGCGAGGGGGGATGTTTGGGGCGAGGGGGGATGTTTGGGGCGAGGGGGGATGTTTGGGGCGAGGGGGGATGTTTGGGGCGAGGGGGGATGTTTGGGGCGAGGGGGGATGTTTGGGGCGAGGGGGGATGTTTGGGGCGAGGGGGGATGTTTGGGGCGAGGGGGGATGTTTGGGGCGAGGGGGGATGTTTGGGGCGAGGGGGGATGTTTGGGGCGAGGGGGGATGTTTGGGGCGAGGGGGGATGTTTGGGGCGAGGGGGGATGTTTGGGGCGAGGGGGGATGTTTGGGGCGAGGGGGGATGTTTGGGGCGAGGGGGGATGTTTGGGGCGAGGGGGGATGTTTGGGGCGAGGGGGGATGTTTGGGGCGAGGGGGGATGTTTGGGGCGAGGGGGGATGTTTGGGGCGAGGGGGGATGTTTGGGGCGAGGGGGGATGTTTGGGGCGAGGGGGGATGTTTGGGGCGAGGGGGGATGTTTGGGGCGAGGGGGGATGTTTGGGGCGAGGGGGGATGTTTGGGGCGAGGGGGGATGTTTGGGGCGAGGGGGGATGTTTGGGGCGAGGGGGGATGTTTGGGGCGAGGGGGGATGTTTGGGGCGAGGGGGGATGTTTGGGGCGAGGGGGGATGTTTGGGGCGAGGGGGGATGTTTGGGGCGAGGGGGGATGTTTGGGGCGAGGGGGGATGTTTGGGGCGAGGGGGGATGTTTGGGGCGAGGGGGGATGTTTGGGGCGAGGGGGGATGTTTGGGGCGAGGGGGGATGTTTGGGGCGAGGGGGGATGTTTGGGGCGAGGGGGGATGTTTGGGGCGAGGGGGGATGTTTGGGGCGAGGGGGGATGTTTGGGGCGAGGGGGGATGTTTGGGGCGAGGGGGGATGTTTGGGGCGAGGGGGGATGTTTGGGGCGAGGGGGGATGTTTGGGGCGAGGGGGGATGTTTGGGGCGAGGGGGGATGTTTGGGGCGAGGGGGGATGTTTGGGGCGAGGGGGGATGTTTGGGGCGAGGGGGGATGTTTGGGGCGAGGGGGGATGTTTGGGGCGAGGGGGGATGTTTGGGGCGAGGGGGGATGTTTGGGGCGAGGGGGGATGTTTGGGGCGAGGGGGGATGTTTGGGGCGAGGGGGGATGTTTGGGGCGAGGGGGGATGTTTGGGGCGAGGGGGGATGTTTGGGGCGAGGGGGGATGTTTGGGGCGAGGGGGGATGTTTGGGGCGAGGGGGGATGTTTGGGGCGAGGGGGGATGTTTGGGGCGAGGGGGGATGTTTGGGGCGAGGGGGGATGTTTGGGGCGAGGGGGGATGTTTGGGGCGAGGGGGGATGTTTGGGGCGAGGGGGGATGTTTGGGGCGAGGGGGGATGTTTGGGGCGAGGGGGGATGTTTGGGGCGAGGGGGGATGTTTGGGGCGAGGGGGGATGTTTGGGGCGAGGGGGGATGTTTGGGGCGAGGGGGGATGTTTGGGGCGAGGGGGGATGTTTGGGGCGAGGGGGGATGTTTGGGGCGAGGGGGGATGTTTGGGGCGAGGGGGGATGTTTGGGGCGAGGGGGGATGTTTGGGGCGAGGGGGGATGTTTGGGGCGAGGGGGGATGTTTGGGGCGAGGGGGGATGTTTGGGGCGAGGGGGGATGTTTGGGGCGAGGGGGGATGTTTGGGGCGAGGGGGGATGTTTGGGGCGAGGGGGGATGTTTGGGGCGAGGGGGGATGTTTGGGGCGAGGGGGGATGTTTGGGGCGAGGGGGGATGTTTGGGGCGAGGGGGGATGTTTGGGGCGAGGGGGGATGTTTGGGGCGAGGGGGGATGTTTGGGGCGAGGGGGGATGTTTGGGGCGAGGGGGGATGTTTGGGGCGAGGGGGGATGTTTGGGGCGAGGGGGGATGTTTGGGGCGAGGGGGGATGTTTGGGGCGAGGGGGGATGTTTGGGGCGAGGGGGGATGTTTGGGGCGAGGGGGGATGTTTGGGGCGAGGGGGGATGTTTGGGGCGAGGGGGGATGTTTGGGGCGAGGGGGGATGTTTGGGGCGAGGGGGGATGTTTGGGGCGAGGGGGGATGTTTGGGGCGAGGGGGGATGTTTGGGGCGAGGGGGGATGTTTGGGGCGAGGGGGGATGTTTGGGGCGAGGGGGGATGTTTGGGGCGAGGGGGGATGTTTGGGGCGAGGGGGATGTTGGGGCGGGGGGATGTTGGGGCGAGGGGGGATGTTTGGGGCGAGGGGGGATGTTTGGGGCGAGGGGGGATGTTTGGGGCGAGGGGGGATGTTTGGGGCGAGGGGGGATGTTTGGGGCGAGGGGGGATGTTTGGGGCGAGGGGGGATGTTTGGGGCGAGGGGATGTTTGGGGCGAGGGGGATGTTTGGGGCGAGGGGGGATGTTTGGGGCGAGGGGGGATGTTTGGGGCGAGGGGGGATGTTTGGGGCGAGGGGGGATGTTTGGGGCGAGGGGGGATGTTTGGGGCGAGGGGGGATGTTTGGGGCGAGGGGGGATGTTTGGGCAGGATTTTGGGCGAGGGGGGATGTTTGGGGCGAGGGGGATGTTTGGGGCGAGGGGGGATGTTTGGGGCGAGGGGGGATGTTTGGGGCGAGGGGGGATGTTTGGGGCGAGGGGGATGTTGGGGCGAGGGGGGATGTTTGGGGCGAGGGGATGTTTGGGGCGAGGGGGGATGTTTGGGGCGAGGGGGGATGTTTGGGGCGAGGGGGATGTTTGGGGCGAGGGGGATGTTTGGGGCGAGGGGGATGTTTGGGGCGAGGGGGGATGTTTGGGGCGAGGGGGATGTTTGGGCGAGGGGGATGTTTGGGGCGAGGGGGATGTTTGGGGCGAGGGGGGATGTTTGGGGCGAGGGGGATGTTTGGGGCGAGGGGGGATGTTTGGGGCGAGGGGGATGTTTGGGGCGAGGGGGGATGTTTGGGGGCGAGGGGGGATGTTTGGGGCGAGGGGGGATGTTTGGGGCGAGGGGGATGTTTGGGGCGAGGGGGGATGTTTGGGGCGAGGGGGGATGTTTGGGGCGAGGGGGGATGTTTGGGGCGAGGGGGATGTTTGGGGCGAGGGGGGATGTTTGGGGCGAGGGGGGATGTTTGGGGCGAGGGGGGATGTTTGGGGCGAGGGGGATGTTTGGGGCGAGGGGGGATGTTTGGGGCGAGGGGGATGTTTGGGGCGAGGGGGGATGTTTGGGGCGAGGGGGGATGTTTGGGGCGAGGGGGGATGTTTGGGGCGAGGGGGGATGTTTGGGGCGAGGGGGGATGTTTGGGGCGAGGGGGGGATGTTTGGGGCGAGGGGGGATGTTTGGGGCGAGGGGGGATGTTTGGGGCGAGGGGGGATGTTTGGGGCGAGGGGGGATGTTTGGGGCGAGGGGGGATGTTTGGGGCGAGGGGGATGTTTGGGGCGAGGGGGGATGTTTGGGGCGAGGGGGGATGTTTGGGGCGAGGGGATGTTTGGGGCGAGGGGGATGTTTGGGGCGAGGGGGGATGTTTGGGGCGAGGGGGGATGTTTGGGGCGAGGGGGGATGTTTGGGGCGAGGGGGGGATGTTTGGGGCGAGGGGGATGTTTGGGGCGAGGGGGGATGTTTGGGGCGAGGGGGATGTTTGGGGCGAGGGGGGATGTTTGGGGCGAGGGGGGATGTTTGGGGGCGAGGGGGATGTTTGGGGCGAGGGGGGATGTTTGGGGGCGAGGGGGGATGGTTTGGGGCGAGGGGGGATGTTTGGGGCGAGGGGGGATGTTTGGGGCGAGGGGGATGTTTGGGGCGAGGGGGGATGTTTGGGGCGAATTTGGGGCGAGGGGGGGGGGGGGATGTTTGGGGCGAGGGGGATGTTTGGGGCGAGGGGGATGTTTGGGGCGAGGGGGATGTTTGGGGGCGAATTTATGAATTCTCCTGCGAGGGGGGATGTTTGGGGCGAGGGGGGATGTTTGGGGCGAGGGGGGATGTTTGGGGCGAGGGGGGATGTTTGGGGCGAGGGGGGATGTTTGGGGCGAGGGGGGATGTTTGGGGCGAGGGGGGATGTTTGGGGCGAGGGGGGATGTTTGGGGCGAGGGGGGATGTTTGGGGCGAGGGGGGATGTTTGGGGCGAGGGGGGATGTTTGGGGCGAGGGGGGATGTTTGGGGCGAGGGGGGATGTTTGGGGCGAGGGGGGATGTTTGGGGCGAGGGGGGATGTTTGGGGCGAGGGGGGATGTTTGGGGCGAGGGGGGATGTTTGGGGCGAGGGGGGATGTTTGGGGCGAGGGGGGATGTTTGGGGCGAGGGGGGATGTTTGGGGCGAGGGGGGATGTTTGGGGCGAGGGGGGATGTTTGGGGCGAGGGGGGATGTTTGGGGCGAGGGGGGATGTTTGGGGCGAGGGGGGATGTTTGGGGCGAGGGGGGATGTTTGGGGCGAGGGGGGATGTTTGGGGCGAGGGGGGATGTTTGGGGCGAGGGGGGATGTTTGGGGCGAGGGGGGATGTTTGGGGCGAGGGGGGATGTTTGGGGCGAGGGGGGATGTTTGGGGCGAGGGGGGATGTTTGGGGCGAGGGGGGATGTTTGGGGCGAGGGGGGATGTTTGGGGCGAGGGGGGATGTTTGGGGCGAGGGGGGATGTTTGGGGCGAGGGGGGATGTTTGGGGCGAGGGGGGATGTTTGGGGCGAGGGGGGATGTTTGGGGCGAGGGGGGATGTTTGGGGCGAGGGGGGATGTTTGGGGCGAGGGGGGATGTTTGGGGCGAGGGGGGATGTTTGGGGCGAGGGGGGATGTTTGGGGCGAGGGGGGATGTTTGGGGCGAGGGGGGATGTTTGGGGCGAGGGGGGATGTTTGGGGCGAGGGGGGATGTTTGGGGCGAGGGGGGATGTTTGGGGCGAGGGGGGATGTTTGGGGCGAGGGGGGATGTTTGGGGCGAGGGGGGATGTTTGGGGCGAGGGGGGATGTTTGGGGCGAGGGGGGATGTTTGGGGCGAGGGGGGATGTTTGGGGCGAGGGGGGATGTTTGGGGCGAGGGGGGATGTTTGGGGCGAGGGGGGATGTTTGGGGCGAGGGGGGATGTTTGGGGCGAGGGGGGATGTTTGGGGCGAGGGGGGATGTTTGGGGCGAGGGGGGATGTTTGGGGCGAGGGGGGATGTTTGGGGCGAGGGGGGATGTTTGGGGCGAGGGGGGATGTTTGGGGCGAGGGGGGATGTTTGGGGCGAGGGGGGATGTTTGGGGCGAGGGGGGATGTTTGGGGCGAGGGGGGATGTTTGGGGCGAGGGGGGATGTTTGGGGCGAGGGGGGATGTTTGGGGCGAGGGGGGATGTTTGGGGCGAGGGGGGATGTTTGGGGCGAGGGGGGATGTTTGGGGCGAGGGGGGATGTTTGGGGCGAGGGGGGATGTTTGGGGCGAGGGGGGATGTTTGGGGCGAGGGGGGATGTTTGGGGCGAGGGGGGATGTTTGGGGCGAGGGGGGATGTTTGGGGCGAGGGGGGGATGTTTGGGGCGAGAGGGGGATGTTTGGGGCGAGGGGGGGATGTTTGGGGCGAGGGGGGATGTTTGGGTGAGTGGGTGAAGGAGGGGTTGAGGTTAGGAGTTGGGGAGTAGGGGTGGCTGGTGTGCAACCACACGTTAAAAAAATCCATGCACAGACATCTTCCACCCTTCAGGATGTAGTTCGGGATCCGGAATATGAGGTCCTTCATTGAAAAACCTGTGAACTCATCCCTTTTCGGCGTAGAAGCAAGTCATCCTCATTTCGAGGGACTGTCTATGATGATGATGATGATGATGGTACAAGATTACCGAGAGGGTTGTTTAATATGGAAATTACTTCAAGGTGTAAATGACCTTGATCTTTGCTGGAACAAAAGAGAACAACTCCAGTAATGTTCAACTTCTTACCTGCAGTAATGGATCTTGAATACCACAGCATGGTGACAAATGGAACTTAAGACTTTTTGAAAAAAATGCCTGGAATGAATGATTTGGAATCATGTGTTATCTTCCACGACAGATTGCTCGAGAGGGAAGATAAAGAACTTGCAGCAAACACATTGCAGATACCTTTTGTATTGTTCAATCACAAAGGCTGGACCAAGGTTTGTGTGAAAATAAAATTGACTATCTAAATAGAAACATAGAAACATAGAAACATAGAAAATAGGTGCAGGAGTAGGCCATTCGGCCCTTCTAGCCTGCACCGCCATTCAATGAGTTCATGGCTGAACATTCAACTTCAGTACCCCATTCCTGCTTTCTCGCCATACCCCTTGATCCCCCTAGCAGTAAGGACCTCATCTAACTCCTTTTTGAATATATTTAGTGAATTGGCCTCAACAACTTTCTGTGGTAGAGAATTCCACAGGTTCACCACTCTCTGGGTGAAGAAGTTCCTCCGCATCTCGGTCCTAAATGGCTTACCCCTTATCCTTAGACTGTGACCCCTGGTTCTGGACTTCCCCAACATTGGGAACATTCTTCCTGCATCTAACCTGTCTAACCCCGTCAGAATTTTATATGTTTCTATGAGGTCCCCTCTCATTCTTCTGAACTCCAGTGAATACAAGCCCAGTTGATCCAGTCTTTCTTGATAGGTCAGTCCCGCCATCCCGGGAATCAGTCTGGTGAACCTTCGCTGCACTCCCTCAATAGCAAGAATGTCTTTCCTCAGGTTAGGAGACCAAAACTGTACACAATACTCCAGGTGTGGCCTCACCAATGCCCTGTACAACTGTAGCAACACCTCCCTGCCCCTGTATTCAAATCCCTTCGCTATGAAGGCCAACATGCCATTTGCTTTCTTAACCGCCTGCTGCACCTGCATGCCAACCTTCAATGACTGATGTACCATGACACCCAGGTCTCTTTGCACCTCCCCTTTTCCTAATCTGTCACCATTCAGATAATAGTCTGTCTCTCTGTTTTTACCACCAAAGTGGATAACCTCACATTTATCCACATTATACTTCATCTGCCATGCATTTGCCCACTCACCTAACCTATCCAAGTCGCTCTGCAGCCTCACAGCATCCTCCTCGCAGCTCACACTGCCACCCAACTTAGTGTCATCCGCAAATTTGGAGATACTACATTTAATCCCCTCATCTAAATCATTAATGTACAGTGTAAACAGCTGGGGCCCCAGCACAGAACCTTGCGGTACCCCACTAGTCACTGCCTGCCATTCTGAAAAGTACCCATTTACTCCTACTCTTTGCTTCCTGTCTGACAACCAGTTCTCAATCCATGTCAGTACACTACCCCCAATCCCATGTGCTCTAACTTTGCACATCAATCTCTTGTGTGGGACCTTGTCGAACGCCTTCTGAAAGTCCAAATATACCACATCAACTGGTTCTCCCTTATCCACTCTACTGGAAACATCCTCAAAAAATTCCAGAAGATTTGTCAAGCATGATTTCCCTTTCACAAATCCATGCTGACTTGGACCTATCATGTCACCTCTTTCCAAATGCACTGCTATGACATCCTTAATAATTGATTCCATCATTTTACCCACTACCGATGTCAGGCTGACCGGTCTATAATTCCCTGTTTTCTCTCTCCCTCCTTTTTTAAAAAGTGGGGTTACATTGGCTACCCTCCACTCCATAGGAACTGATCCAGAGTCAATGGAATGTTGGAAAATGACTGTCAACGCATCCACTATTTCCAAGGCCACCTCCTTAAGTACTCTGGGATGCAGTCCATCAGGCCCTGGGGATTTATCCAAGGCCACCTCCTTAAGTACTCTGGGATGCAGTCCATCAGGCCCTGGGGATTTATCGGCCTTCAATCCCATCAATTTCCCCAACACAATTTCCCGGCTAATAAGGATTTCCCTCAGTTCCTCCTCCTTACTAGACCCCCCGACCCCTTTTATAACCGGAAGGTTGTTCGTGTCCTCCTTCGTGAATACCGAACCAAAGTACTGGTTCAATTGGTCCGCCATTTCTTTGTTCCCCGTTATGACTTCCCCTGATTCTGACTGCAGGGGACCTACATTTGTCTTTACTAACCTTTTTCTCTTTACATATCTATAGAAACTTTTGCAAACCGTCTTAATGTTCCCTGCAAGCTTCTTCTCATACTCCATTTTCCCTGCCCTAATCAAATAGATAGGAGTTGCTGCTCAAGCATTTGGGATGGGAAATGTAATCCATCTAACCTAAGTTTGAGCTGTGGAGGGAAGACCTCTCACAGAGCGGTGCTATTTTTCCTTTTGTTTTTTTCTTGCAGAAGCAAGTGGAAGCGAGGTCGCAGGATGAAATATCGCAGCCAGCAAGATCCAGGTGAACGAGGGAAGGCCAGTGTGCCTAGAATGCTGGGGAAACATCGTTGACCTACATTCTTCCTGGTTAAGCAACGCCTCACTTTCAAAAAATTCATGTTTGTTTTCAGATCCCTCCATGACCTCGCCCCTCCCTATCTCTGTAATCTCCCCCAGCCCCACAACCGCTGAGATATCTGCTCTCCTCTAATTCTGCCTTCTTCAGCATCCCTGATGGTAATCGCTCAACCTTCTGTTGCCTCGACCCCAATCTCTAAAACCTCTCCGCCTCTCATTCCTCCTTTAATCTGCTCCTGAAAACCTATGTCTTTGACCAAGCTTTTGGTCACCTGTCCTGATATCTGCTTATGTGGCTTGGTGTCAAGTTTTTGTCTTATAATACTCGGTGAAATTCCTTGGGACGTTTTACACATTAAAGGCGTTATATAAATCAAGTTTTTGTTGTTGCTGATTCCCTTGATGTGACCTTTCATGGTATTATATAGAACACAGCATAGAAACAGGCCATTCGGCCCAACTGGTCCATGTTGGGGTTTAAACACCACACGACCCTCCTCCCACCCGATCAACATATCCTCCTATTCTTCTACAGTGAGGAGTTCCACAATCACTGGTTGCCTTCTGGTGCCCGTCCAAAGGGCGATTGTGTGAGGGTATGCAGTGATTGTTGACAGCCTATTCAACCTTGCGGGCATCACAGTCCAAAACAACGCCCCGTTTACAGACTTGGTTTTTGCTGCTGGGGTGAGTGGACAGTGATCAGTAGCAGGAGCCCAGGGCACTGAGGTTAACTGAGTCTCCCCAACTGCAGCCCAGGCTGGGATCCGCTGATAACCCCCACAGTGAGCAGCTGGAATGTGCAACCTCTCCTGGTCTGCATTGTGGAGCAAGGGAGCTCGAGGGTCAGCACAGAATGTCATCAACCTTCACCCCCCACCCCCCGCCCCCCCCCAGCCTCCCTCACTCAGGAGAACCAAGTTGCAACGACGTCATGATGTTAGCACATTCCGATGTGTGTCACGCTTGACTGCCCGCCCACAGTGCTGCAGGACGCTGATTGGTTGGTGAGTCAGACAGGCTTTGTCCCTCCGTGGGCTGACTAACTGTCCATTGCTGAAATCACAACTTGTATTTATATAGCGCCTTTAACAGAGCAACACGTCCCAAGGGCTTCACAGCAGCGTTACAGACACAACACATAAATTTAACACCCAGACACAAAAGGAGAAATTAAGGCAGATGTCCAAAAGCTTGTTTAAAGGGGCAGGTTTTAAGGAGCGTGTTAAAGGAGGAAAGAGAGGGAGGGGTTTAGGGAGAGAGTTCCCGAGCTTGGAGCCCAGGCAGCTGAGGGCACGGCCACCGCTGGTGGAGCGATTATAATGAAGGATGTTCAAGAGGGCAGAATTTGGGGAGCGCAGACGTCTCGTGGGGTTGTGAGGCTGAAAAAGAGTGATTTGTAAACTGGGATGAGAATTTTGAAATCGAGCGTTGTTTAACCGAGAGCCAATGTAGGTCAGCGAGCACAGGGGTGGTGGGTGATCGTGACTTGGTGCGAGTTAGGATGGGCTGCTGAGTTTTGGATGACCTCAAGTTTATGTAGTGTAGAATGTGGGAGGCCAGGAGTGAGTTGGAATAGTCAAGTCTAGAGGTAACAAAGGCATGGATGAGGGTTTCAGCAGCAGAAGAGTTGAAGCAGGGCCTGAAGCGGGCAATGTCACGGAGGTGGAAAAAGGCAGTTTTAGTTATACTGCGGATATGTGGCTCAATTCATTTCAGGGTCAAATATGACATTGAGGTTGTGAACAGTCTTGTTCACTCTCAGATTCATGCGAGGGAGAGGGATGGAGTCAGTGGTTAGGGAACACAGTTTGTGACGGGAGCCAAAGATAATGGCTTCGGTCTTTCCAATACTTGGAGAAAATTTCTGCTCATCCGGTTCTGGATGACGGACAAACAATCTAATTTATAACTACTTTCTTTAATTAGTGACTAAATGAGATAAAACCAATAAATAATAAAACTAAAATCATAAAAAAGAATGAATTAACGAATCAATTTAAAACAGAAAAAGCTGGAAATCTCAGCGGGTCAGGCAGCATCAGTGGAGAGAAGCAGAGCCAACGTTTTGGGTCTGTGACCCTTCGTCAGAACTGGCAAAAGTTTCAAATGTAACAGATTGTTAAGGAAGTGCTGGGGCCCTGAAAGGGGGAGGGGAGGAAAGAACAAAAGGGAATATCTGTGATCGGGTGGGAGGCAGAAGTGGTTTAAGAGACAAAGGTGATGATGGGCCAAACTGATAAAGTAATGGCACAAGTTAGGAAACAAAAGGTGAGTCTAGATACGGTGTGAATGCCTGAATAATTACCAGCTGTCATGGGAAACTGGGAGAAGTTTGTAAAAAAAAAGGGAGGAAAGGGAACAAAATATGGGTAGAGATTATGGTCTGAAATTGTTGAACTTGATATTGAGTCCGGAAGGCTGTAAAGTGCCTAATCTAAAGATGGGGTACTGTTCCTTGGGCTTGCGTTGAGCTGCACTGGAACAGTGTAGGACACCAAGGACAGAGAGGTCAGAGTGGGAGTGGGGAATTAAAGTGACAGAAGACCGGAAGCTCAGGGTCACACTCGCAGACTGAACAGAGGTGTTCCACAAAGTGCTCACCCAATCTGCATTTGGTCTCCCCAATATACAGGAGACCACATCGTGAACAGCAAATACAGTTTTTGAGGTTGTAACTAGTAGGTTAGATAAGGGAGAATCAGTAGATGGGGTGTATTTGGATTTACTGAAGGCATTTGATAAGATGCCACACAGGTTATTGAACAAAATGAGGGCCCATGCGATTGTGGGTAAAATACTAGCATGGATTGAGGATTGGTTAACGGAGAGAAAACAGAAGATAGGAATAAACGGGTCATTTTCAGGTTGGCAGGCTGTAACTAGTGGGGTACCGCAAGGATCAGTGCTTGGGCCCCAGCTATTCACAGTCTATATCAATGATTTGGATGAAGGGACCAATGTAACTGTCGCAGGAGAGAGAGTGGAGAGCACCAGTTCAAACTGTCACAGGAGAATCCAGTCGTGCCCCGCTAACTGTCCCCAAAGGAAGTGGAGTGTGGGAAATTGCACTCCGCTTCCATTGAGGGGTGGTAAGGCCAATCCTGCGGCGAGAGCAGGACTTCCATGCCGGGGGCTAAAACTCCTGGCCCCAGAAGGTTACCGCCCCCAAGATGGAAGCCTGTGCGGGGAAGCAGAGGGAAGATGAGGGGAGACGGGAGCGGGGGATGGAGGGGAGAGTAGTGGAGGTAGGGGGGGGGGGCGGGGGCGGAGAAACCCAGGGCGGGGGACAGGAGGGGCCACATTGCAGCGAAGGTCTGGGGGGGCGAAGTGTGTTGGAGGGGCGGGCCTGGGGGCTCTGTGCCTTGGTGCGGGGAGTGCTCAGAGTGGTGTGGACGGGTTGACTGTGCAGATGGCGGTTGGTGGATGTGATGTGGTTGGCGTCGCGGGGGCGTGGCTCCGGGGTGACCAGGGCTGGGGGCTCGACATCCGCGGGTGTTCGGCATTTGGGAAGGATTCTGACGGGACGGGGCGGGTTGGGTGTTCCCGGTGTTGGGTGGGTCCACAACTGTTTACAATATACATAGGTGACCTAGAAGAGGGGACAGAGTGTAGTGCAACAAAATTTGCAGATGACACTAAGATTAGTGGGAAAGCGGGTTGTGTCGAGGACTTAGAGACTGCAAGGAAATTTGGACAGGTTAAGCGAATGGGCGAAGGATTGGCAGATGGAATACAATGTCGGAAAGTGTGAGGTCATCCACCTTGGGGAAAAAAAACAGTAAAAGGGAATATTATTTGAATGGTGAGAAATTACAACATGCTGAGATGCAGAGGGACCTGGGGTCCTTGTGCATGAAACTCTTTTGAGTTCACCTGTGAAAACATAAAAACAATAAACGGTGCCACCCGACCTGGGTGACACTCCAGACATTTTCAAGGCCCTTTTTTTCCCCCCTTTTTTTTTTTTTTGTGTTTTTCTTTTTTTGGTTTTTTTTTTTTTTTTTTTTTTTTTTTTTGGGCACTAAAATCACAATTTTTCCCCAGTGCCCCCTATAAAAGGGAAGGGGACACTAAAAGCACCGGCAATTAAAACAAATTAACTTTAAAACGTAAAATCAAATTAAAATTTGGTTGCCGGGCGTGATGATGCACTCCAGTCCCTCCGGTGCCCACCTCTCGCGGAAGGCCGCGAGCGTACCGGTGGACACCGCGTGCTCCATCTCCAAGGACACCCTGGACCGGATGTAAGAGCGGAAGAGAGGCAGGCAGTCAGGTTGAACGACCCCCTTGACCGCCCGCTGCCTGGACCGGCTGATGGCACCCTTGGCCGTGCCCAGGAGCAGTCCTACGAGGAGGCCTTCGGACCTACCCGCTCCCCTCCGCACAGGGTGCCCAAAGATCAGGAGAGTGGGACTGAAGTGCAGCCAGAATTTCAGGAGCAGCCCCTTCAAATAATGGAACAGGGGCTGCAACCTCGTGCACTCTATAAAAACATGGAACACGGACTCCTCCAGACCGCAGAAATTGCAGGCGGCCTGGGAGTCCGTGAACCGGCTTAAAAATTTGTTGCACGGCACTGCTCCGTGCACCACCCTCCAGGCCAAGTCCCCGATGAATAGTGGGAGGACCCCTGCGTAGAGTGCCCTCCATCGGGGACCCCCGCCTCCTCCGGACGGCAAGATGGTGCGCCATGGCGTGTCCGGACGGCCGGCGAGGATGGCAAAGTTGAGGGTGTGCAGGAGCAGCCCGTACAGGAAACCCCTCCGCGCGGAACTGAAAGGCACGGAGGGGATTTCCCCGAGGCGGCTCAAGTTGTGAGGCGCCGGCCCCCGAGGGAGGTTCCGGGGTTTGGCGCCGATGAGGAATTCCGTCCGGACGGGGGTCAGTTCGGACGGGATCTCCCCACGTGCTTGAGCCTCCTCGATACACCTAACGGAGTCAGGGCCCAGAGCTGTTTTTAGCGACTCGATGGCATCGGCCGCGCGGCGGACGTTGGCAGAATTTAGGCGCCGCGCCAGCGTGACTGGCGCCATCCAGCCCGCTCCTCCGCCATCGAGCAGGTCCCTGACCCTGGTCACCTCACCAGCCACAGCCCTCTCTTCCGACCGCCACATGAAGCCTCGGCCGTGGAGGTACGGATTCCCGAGCAGCGGCTCCTGCAGGACGGCCGCCACTCCAGCCGGCGGAGAGCTGCGCTTGGTGGAGACTTTGTTCCAGACCCTGATGAGTTCCCTGTAAAAGACAGGCAGCTCCCGGAGGGCGGTCCTGGCACCCCCCAAGTTCACAAACAGGAGCTGCGTGTCATAATTGAGGTCGAGCTGCTGGCGGAAGAAATACCTCGCCAGAGCACACCACCTAGGAGGGGGCTCGACGTAAAGGTATCTCTGCAGGGTCTGAAGACGGAAAGTCGCGAGCTGGGCGCTGACGCACACCAACGACTGACCGCCCTCCTCAAGCGGGAGACTCAAGACCGCGACAGAGACCCAGTGCTTCCTGTTGTTCCAGAAGAAGTCCACCAGCTTCTTCTGTATCTTGGCGACAAACGCAGGGGGAGGGGTCAAAGTGACCAGCCGGTACCACAGCATTGCGGCCACCAGCTGGTTTATGACTAGCGCTCGACCCCTGTAGGACAGCACTCGGAGCAGTCCTGTCCAGCGCCCTAGGCGAGCGGCGACCTTGGCCTCCAGCTCCTGCCAGTTCGCCGGCCAGGCTTCCTCGTCGGGGCTAAGGTAGACTCCCAGATAGAGGAGATGGGTCGTGCTCCAGGCAAAAGGCCTGAGCTCCTCCGGCAGGGAGTCCACCCGCCACTGACCCACCAGGAGTCCGGAACATTTCTCCCAGTTGATCCTGGCGGAGGACGCGGCCGAGTAAATCTCCTGGCACTCACGCATCCTCCGCAGGTCAGCGGGATCCTCTACCGCGAGGAGCACGTCATCGGCGTAAGCCGAGAGGACGACCTCCACGCCCGGCCCTTGCAGAGCCAGTCCCGTCAACCTCGTCCGCAAGAGGCGCAGGAAAGGCTCCACGCAAACGGCGTATAACTGGCCGGACATGGGGCATCCCTGGCGCACCCCTCTCCTAAAGCGAAGGGGCGCCGTCAAGGACCCGTTAACCTTAATCAGACACTCCGCGGCGGCGTACAAAAGTCGGATCCGGGCGACGAAATGCGTCCCGAACCCGAAAGCGCGCAGAGTTCCGAGCAGATAGTCGTGATCCACCCTGTCGAACGCCTTCTCTTGGTCGAGGGATAGGAAGGCGACCGACAGACCAGCCTCCTGGGAACAATGGATGAGGTCCCGGACCAGATGGATGTTGTCGTGGATCGTCCGGCCCGGGACCGTGTATGACTGGTCGGGGTGGATCATGTGGTCCAGCACGGCACCAAGGCGAGCAGACATCGCCCTGGCGAAGATTTTGTAGTCCGTGCTGAGGAGGGAGACCGGGCGCCAGTTCTTAAGGAGGCGGAGATCGCCCTTCTTAGGCAGCAGGACGATGACTGCCCTGCGCCAAGAGAGGGGCATCTCCCCGGTCGCCAGACTTTCCCCCAGGACCCGCGCGTAGTCGCTCCCCAGGACGTCCCAGAACGCCCTGTGGAACTCCACGGTCAGCCCGTCCAGCCCCGGGGATTTTCCCCTCGAGAGCCGGGCGAGGGCACCGGTCAGCTCCGCCAGGCTTAGCGGAGCTTCCAGATTTTCGGCGCCCTCCGGGCCGACCTTCGGCAGGTCCTCCCACAAAACTCTACGCGCTTCCTCGCTGGACGGATCCGGAGAGAACAGAGCCCCGTAATATTCACGGACCCTGTTGTTGACGCCCTCCGGATCCGAGACGAGAGAGCCGTCGTCGGCCAGCAGCGTCAAGAGCTGCTTACGGACACTCTGCCTTTTTTCCAGCGAGTAGAAGAAGGGGGAGCCGCGGTCCAGATCCCGCAGGAACCGGATCCGCGACCTCACGAACGCGCCTCGGGACCCGACGAGCTGCAGGTCCTTCAGCGCGGCCTTCTTCGCTTCGTACACCGTCCGCAGGGCCGGGTCCTGGACGACTTGACCGAGACGGGCTTCCAGGTCGAGCACCTCTTTTTCTAGGCGCCCGACTCTGGCCGCCCGCCTCTTGGTCGACCCCCTCGCGTACTCTTGACAGAAGACGCGGACGTGAGCCTTGCCCACGTCCCACCATAGCCTCAAGGAGGGGAAGCCCCCCTGCTTCCTTCTCCAGTCGGACCAGAATCGACGGAACGAGTCCTGGAACCGCACGTCCTCCAGCAGCCGGTTGTTAAAGTGCCAGTACGCGGACCCCGTCCTCGCGCGGAGCGAAGCGAGCTCCGCCCACACCAGGTGGTGGTCCGAACACGGCACCGGCCGCATGGAGGCCGCCGGGACGCAGGAAACGTACGCCCGAGACACGTAAAGGCGGTCGACTCTAGACCATCCAACTCCAGGCCTCACCCAAGTAAAGGCGCTGGAGTCGGGGTGGAGATTTCGCCAGACGTCCACCAAGTCGAAGGACCCGACCAGGTCCCTCAACTTCTCCATCGCCGTCATGCACTGCGGGGCACCGGAGCGGTCCCTCGCCTCGAGGGTGCAGTTAAAATCCCCCCCGAGGACAATGCAGTCGCCGACGTCGACGGAGCCAAGAAGAGCGGACACCTCTTCAAAGAAGCGCGTTTGCTGCGGGCCGGGATGAGGGGCGTACACGTTCACGAGATGGAGCGGCACGTCCCCCAGGCGAACCGTTACGTGCAGCAAGCGGCCTGGCACGGGCTCCTCGACCCCCAAGATCTCCGGCTGAAAATGCGGGCCCAGCAAGATGGCCACCCCACTAGAAATGGCGGTGAGGTGGCTCATGCGGACCTCTCCTTGCCATTCCAGGAGCCACGTGGCTTCGTCTCCCGGAACGGTGTGGGTTTCTTGCAGGAAGCACACCGCATATTTCCCCTCCCGCAGGAGCGAAAAATTGTCAAATCTACGGCGTGCCCCTCTGCCGCCGTTGATGTTGAGGCTGGCTATGGTTATCTTCATGGCAAAAGCATAGTGCAACCTCTACCTTAACCTATTGTGGGGGAGGGAGCGGAGTCTTTTGTTGAACTCCGCTCCCTCCGCAGCCCAGCGAGGAGTCCCTCGAGCTCGCGCAGCTCAAGGTGCTGCTCCTTTGTCAAGGGCCCGCCCGCGGCCAAGGTTTTAACGGCGGCGCGGACGGACCCCTTGATCAGCTCCGGCTCGGACCATTTTTCCAGGGCCAGTCGGGCTTGGTCGCGGCGACCCCGGCTCTGGGCCAAAAAGTCCCGGAGTTCCTTTGCAGGAACGAGGAGGGCCTCAGCGGCGGCCGCGAGCAGATCCACCGCCTCCCTGGCGGTGGTCTCTAGGTCTTCACCCGCGTCCCCCACCGAGTCCCCGTCCTCCTCCGGGAGGTGGCCGCCAGCAGCCGGCCCATCGACCGCACAAGGTACGGCAAATGAACCGGCCGCTCCAACCGGCCCTGGCACTGCCCCGATCCCACCCCCAGGATCGTCGGCAGAGGAGTCCCCACTGGGCTCTTTTAAAAATGGTGCTGGGTCAGGAAATGACAGCGGAAGGGGTTCCCCCTCCGCCCCAGGAACCGGAGAACAAGGAGAGACCCGGCCATAGGAAATCCCCAGGCCCTCCAAGTGCTCCAGCTCCAAAGTAAGGGGCGAGGGTGGGTGTTCCTCCCCCTCCCCGCTGCCACCCCCCGGCCCAGCATCTACAGTATCATTAAAATCAATTGTTTCATTCTCTGCCGGGTCGAGCAAATCCCGGGGTAAGTTGTGTATTGGCTGGGCGGGCTCAGGTTCGGCCTTTTCGGCCCCGCCCGCCTCGGTCCCCGGGACGCTCGACCCGGCGGCTACGCATTCTTCCACTGGCCCCACGCCCCCCACGACAGGCAGATCTTCCACGCCCTCCCCAGGAGGCAGCGGCTGGGCAGCCTCGACTGCCTCACCCTCCCCGGGGAAAGACTCCTCGCGCCTGCAGCGCAATTTGGGGGCGCTGGTGGGGGACGCGGGACACGCGGCGGGCACCGCCTCCTCCGCGGAGGGATGTTGTTCCCCCTCCGCCTCATTGGGGCGGTGCCTCTTTTTGTTCCTGGGGGCGCGCGGAGTCAGGGAGACCTCCATGTCTGCCGAGGCCTCCCGCTCCGCCCCCCCCTTTTCCTTTTCTTGCCCGCGCCTGGGCCCCTCTGTGGTGTTATTCAAGGGCCCGGGCACGGGCTCGGGGCACCCCGCGCTCGCCGGTGACTGGGTTGGGCTGAGCGCGGTGGTCAGACTTTCCGGCGCACCGAGGGGACCCGCCTCTAGATGTTTTTCCTTCTTCCGCGCCTTCTTTCCGCTCGGACGCTCTCCCTCCCCCCCGCCGGAGGCCCTGAAAACAAAGGCCTCCGACGATGCCCGCGCACCCATGGCTCCCGGCACGCGGACGCAACTAGGGGGAGGGGTGGCGGCGGCGCCAGCTATGGCCGCCTTCGGTGGTTTGGCGGCCTTGGAGGCGGGGCAGTTCTTGCGAACGTGCCCCACCTCCCTGCAGGCATGGCACCGCACGCCGTCCGACGTCCAGAAGACGCGGTAGGCAGTCCCCTCGTGCACCACATTAAAGTGCCCTTCTGTCAGGTCCTCCCGCGCCAGCCGGACAAAGAGCTGGCGGCGGAAGGAGAACACGTGGCGCAGGCTGTTCTCCCTGAGGCCGAGCGGTATGGGGTTGATCCCTGACCTTACCTCCCCCAGTTGTTGTAGGTGAGGGAGGAGGAGCTCAGCGGGAACAAAGGGCGGGACGTTCGACACGATGACCCTCTGCGCGGTGGCCTCGAGAGGATCCACCGGCAGGAACGTCCCGCCCACCGTGAGCCCCTTTTCGAGGGCCAGGGACACCGCCCGCTCCGACCCCAGGAAGAAAACAGCCTTCCCAGACATCTTGGAGGCTGCGACAATGGCCGAGGGGCCGACTACCCCAGCCATCGCCCGCACGCACTCCTCAATGCTCATTGTGGGGTGAGTGTAGCTCTTGACCCCGTGTTTTCTAGTAATTAATCTAAATGGTGGCAGGGCAGCGGGTGGCGCAGGAGGTGCTGTGGAAGCGGTTGCCACCTGCGCATACGTCCTTGCTGGCCCTGCCACCGGCGTGGATGGGGTCGCCATCACGGGGTCCCTTTAAGGGCTACACCCACCCCAAAGTCACAGGCCTTAATGGTCTTTAATGGCCTCTTATGTTCACTGAGCAGAGGAGCCCTTAACGAGGCACCTCTCCCCTCGTTGACAATTGGGGAGAGGCCTTGCTCCCTCTGCTCAGTTGTCTTAATTGGTTTTTTTTTGTAAATTTGGAAGGAAAGGGTTCTCAGAGAGAGAGGGGAGAAACAGAGTAGCAGAGAAAGAGAGAGGGGGGTGGGAAGGGGGGGGGACTGCGAGGGCAGGTCTCCCCTCGCAGCTGTGGGTGGGTGCACTCCCCAGATGGCAAAACACAAAAATCTTTGGGGTGGTCTTCAGGTGGGGGGAGAAGATGTCTTCACCTGGGGTAGCTGGAGCCACCAGGCACTCCTAACGATCTTTAATTGGGTGATTGATGACAATCTTCAGCCTGGTAGCTCCAGCTATCCCAGGCTAGGCAAATGTGGGGGGTGGGGGGGGTTCCAATTGTGGGGGGGGGCCCAGTTGTAAGCACGGCCCCCACGCACACTACCACACACACACACACACACCCCCCGCGATGTTCCGGCCCTCAGTGGTCTTCTTTCCTCCCCCCACCGAAACAACAAAGTCTTTTTGGGGAAATGCACCCACACCCACCTGTAGAATGTTGAGTCTCCCTCCTTCCACACTGGATGTTGTTGGTTTTTCCCCCTCTCTCCAACTCCTTGCAGAATGGTGAAAGTTGTTAATGTTTTCTGCTTTTTCCTCCTCTCCCTCTGGATAAAAGTTGGTGTGAAGCCCCTTCCTTCCTTCTATTCCTGGGCTGGTCTCAGGGCTCTCCAGGCAGGAGCACAGGTTGCTTGCTGCTCCTCTCACTGCTCACAGCTTCTACTGAGCAGGACACGCCTCCACTGCTCTACCATTGGTCCTTGTGCTTGAATGACAGAAGGATAGTTTGCAGGTGAAGCAGGCAATCAGGAAGGCAAATGGAATATTGGCCTTCATTGCGAAAGGGATGGAGTGCAAAAGCAGGGAGGTCCTGCTGCAACTGTACAGGGTATTGGTGAGGCCGCACCTGGAGTACTGCGTGCAGTTTTGGTCACCTTACTTAAGGAAGGATATACTAGCTTTGGAAGGGGTACAGAGACGATTCACTAGGCTGATTCCAGAAATGAGGGGGTTACCTTATGATGATAGATTGAGTAGACTGGGTCTTTACTCGTTGGAGTTCAGAAGGATGAGGGGTGATAGAAACATAGAAACATAGAAAATAGGTGCAGGAGTAGGCCATTCAGCCCTTCTAGCCTGCACCGCCATTCAATGAGTTCATGGCTGAACATGAAACTTCAGTACCCCCTTCCTGCTTTCTCGCCATAACCCTTGATCCCCCGAGTAGTAAGGACTTCATCTAACTCCCTTTTGAATATATTTAGTGAATTGGCCTCAACTACTTTCTGTGGTAGAGAATAACACAGGTTCACCACTCTCTGGGTGAAGAAGTTTCTCCTCATCTCGGTCCTAAATGGCTTACCCCTTATCCTCAGACTGTGACCCCTGGTTCTGGACTTCCCCAACATTGGGAACATTCTTCCTGCATCTAACCTGTCTAAACCCGTCAGAATTTTAAACGTTTCTATGAGGTCCCCTCTCATTCTTCTGAACTCCAGTGAATACAAGCCCAGTTGATCCAGTCTTTCTTGATAGGTCAGTCCCGCCATCCCGGGAATCAGTCTGGTGAATCTTCGCTGCACTCCCTCAATAGCAAGAATGTCCTTCCTCAAGTTAGGAGACCAAAGCTGTACACAATACTCCAGGGTGTGGCCTCACCAAGGCCCTGTACAACTGTAGCAACACCTTCCTGCCCCTGTATTCAAATCCCCTTGCTATGAAGGCCAACATGCCATTTGCTTTCTTAACCGCCTGCTGTACCTGCATGCTAACCTTCAATGACTGATGTACCATGACACCCAGGTCTCGTTGCACCTTCCCTTTTCCTAATCTGTCACCATTCAGATAATAGTCTGTCTCTCTGTTTTTACCACCAAAGTGGATAATTTCACATTTATCCACATTATACTTCATTTGCCATGCATTTGCCCACTCACCTAACCTATCCAAGTCACTCTGCAGCCTAATAGCATCCTCCTCGCAGCTCACACTGCCACCCAACTTAGTGTCATCCGCAAATTTGGAGATACTGCATTTAATCCCCTCGTCTAAATCATTAATGTACAATGTAAACAGCTGGGGCCCCAGCACAGAACCTTGCGGCACCCCACTAGTCACTGCCTGCCATTCTGAAAAGTACCCGTTTACTCCTACTCTTTGCTTCCTGTCTGACAACCAGTTCTCAATCCACGTCAGCACACTACCCCCAATCCCATGTGCTTTAACTTTGCACATTAATCTCTTGTGTGGGACCTTGTCGAAAGCCTTCTGAAAGTCCAAATATACCACATCAACTGGTTCTCCTTTGTCCACTTTACTGGAAACATCCTCAAAAAATTCCAGAAGGTTTGTCAAGCATGATTTCCCTTTCACAAATCCATGCTGACTTGGACCTATCATGTCACCATTTTCCAGATGCACTGCTATGACATCCTTAACAATTGATTCCATCATTTTACCCACTACTAAGGTCAGGATGACCGGTCTATAATCCCCTGTTTTCTCTCTCCCTCCTTTTTTAAAAAGTGGGGTTACATTGGCTACCCTCCACTCCATAGGAATTGATCCAGAGTCAATGGAATGTTGGAAAATGACTGTCAATGCATCCGCTATTTCCAAGGCCACCTCCTTAAGTACTCTGGGATGCAGTCCATCAGGCCCTGGGGATTTATCGGCCTTCAATCCCATCAATTTCCCCAACACAATTTCCCGACTAATAAAGATTTCCCTCAGTTCCTCCTCCTTACTAGACCCTCTGACCCCTTTTATATCCGGAAGGTTGTTTGTATCCTCCTTAGTGAATACCGAAGCAAAGTACTTGTTCAATTGGTCTGCCATTTCTTTGTTCCCCGTTATGACTTCCCCTGATTCTGACTGCAGGGGACCTACGTTTGTCTTTACTAACCTTTTTCTCTTTACATACCTATAGAAACTTTTGCAATCCACCTTAATGTTCCCTGCAAGCTTCTTCTCGTACTCCATTTTCCCTGCCCTAATCAAACCCTTTGTCCTCCTCTGCTGAGTTCTAAATTTCTCCCAGTCCCCAGGTTCGCTGCTATTTCTGGCCAATTTGTATGCCACTTCCTTGGCTTTAATACTATCCCTGATTTCCCTAGATAGCCACGGTTGAGCCACCTTCCCTTTTTTATTTTTACGCCAGACAGGAATGTACAATTGTTGTAATTCATCCATGCGGTCTCTAAATGTCTGCCATTGCCCATCCACAGTCAACCCCCCAAGTATCATTCGCCAATCTATCCTAGCCAATTCACGCCTCATACCTTCAAAGTTACCCTTCTTTAAGTTCTGGACCATGGTCTCTGAATTAACTGTTTCATTCTCCATCCTAATGCAGAATTCCACCATATTATGGTCACTCTTCCCCAAGGGGCCTCGCACAATGAGATTGCTAATTAATCCTCTCTCATTACGTAACACCCAGTCTAAGATGGCCTCCCCCCTCGTTGGTTCCTCAACATATTGGTCGAGAAAACCATCCCTTATGCACTCCAGGAAATCCTCCTCCACCATATTGCTTCCAGTTTGGCTAGCCCAATCTATGTGCATATTAAAGTCACCCATTATAACTGCTACACCTTTATTGCATGCACCCCTAATTTCCTGTTTGATGCCCTCACCAACATCCCTATTACTGTTTGGAGGTCTGTACACAACTCCCACTAACGTTTTTTGCCCTTTGGTGTTCTGCAGCTCTACCGATATAGATTCCACATCATCCAAGCTAATGTCTTTCCTAACTATTGCATTAATCTCCTCTTTAACCAACAATGCTACCCCACCTCCTTTTCCTTTTATTCTATCCTTCCTGAATGTTGAATACCCCTGAATGTTGAGTTCCCAGCCCTGATCATCCTGGAGCCACGTCTCCGTAATCCCAATCACATCATATTTATTAACATCTAATTGCACAATTAATTCATCCACCTTATTGCGGATACTCCTTGCATTAAGACACAAAGCCTTCAGGCTTGTTTTTTTAACACCCTTTGTCCTTTTAGAATTTTGCTGTACAGTGGCCCTTTTTGTTCTTTGCCTTGGGTTTCTCCGCCCTCCACTTTTCCTCATCTCCTTTCTGTCTTTTGCTTTTGCCTCCGTTTTGTTTCCCTCTGTCTCCCTGCATTGGTTCCCATCCCCCTGCCATATTAGTTTAAATCCTCCCCAACAGCACTAGCAAACACTCCCCCTAGGACATTGGTTCCGGTCCTGCCCAGGTGCAGACCGTCCGGTTTGTACTGGTCCCACCTCCCCCAGAACCGGTCCCAATGCCCCAGGAATTTGAATCCCTCCCTGCTGCACCACTGCTCAAGCCACGTATTCATCTGCGCTATCCTGCGATTCCTACTCTGACTATCACGTGGCACTGGCAGCAATCCCGAGATTACTACTTTTGAGGTCCTACTTTTTAATTTAGCTCCTAGCTCCTTAAATTCTTTTCGTAGGACCTCATCCCTTTTTTTACCTATGTCGTTGGTACCAATGTGCACCACGACAACTAGCTGTTCTCCCTCCCATTTCAGAATGTCCTGCACCCGCTCCGAGACATCCTTGACCCTTGCACCAGTGAGGCAACATACTATCCTGGAGTCTCGGTCGCGGCCGCAGAAACGCCCATCTATTCCCCTCACCATTGAATCCCCTATCACTATTGCTGTCCCACTCTTTTTCTTGCCCTCCTGTGCAGCAGAGCTAGCCACGGTGCCATGAACTTGGCTGCTGCTGCCCTCCCCTGATGAGTCATCCCCCTCAACAGTACTCAAAACAGTGTATCTGTTTTGCAGTGGGATGACCACAGGGGACCCCTGCACTACCTTCCTTGCACTACTCTTCCTGCTGGTCTTCCATTCCCTAGCTGGCTGTGGACCCTTTCCCTGCGGTAAGACCAACTCACTACACGTGATACTCACGTCATTCTCAGCATCGTGGATGCTCCAGAGCGAATCCACCCTCAGCTCCAACTCCGCAACACGGACAGTCAGGAGCTGGAGGTGGATACACTTCCTGCACACGTAGTCGTCAGGGACACCGGAAGTGTCCCTGAGTTCCCACATGGTACAGGAGGAGCATAACACCCGACCGAGCTCTCCTGCCATGACTTAACCCTTAGATACACTTAAATTGGCAACAACAATGTTAAAAGTTACTGACTAATATAAGAAGAAAAAGAAAAACTACTCACCAATCACCAGCCAATCACTTACCCCCTAGGCTGTGACGTCACCTTTGTTTCTTTCTTTGCCTTCTCCCTGTAGCTGCACCGGTACGCCTCTCGCTGACCCCGGACTCGCGCTGCTCCGAGCTCCCGCCTCCTCGACTGACTGCTCGAACTGCCTGACTCCCGCTGGCCTTTATAGGCCTCTCGCCGACCCCGGACTCGCGCTGCTCCGAGCTCCCGCCTCCTCAACTGACTGCTCGAACTGCTCGACTCCCGCTGGCCTTTATAGGCCTCTCGCCGACCCCGGACTCGCGCTGCTCCGAGCTCCCGCCTCCTCAACTGACTGCTCGAACTGCTCGACTCCCGCTGGCCTTTATAGGCCTCTCGCCGACCCCGGACTCGCGCTGCTCCGAGCTCCCGCCTCCTTGACTGACTGCTCGAACTGCTCGACTCCCGCTGGCCTTTATAGGCCTCTCGCCGACCCGGATTCGCGCTGCTCCGAGCTCCCGCCTCCTCGACTGACTTGGATAGACAAGATAGAGGCAGAGAGGTTGTTTCCGCTGGTAAGGGAGACTAGAACTAGGGGGCACAACCTCAAAATACGGAGGAGCCAATTTAAAACCGAGTTGAGAAATAATTTCTTCTCCCAGAGGGTTTTGAATCTGTGGAATTCTCTGCCCAAGGAAGCAGTTGAGGCTAGCTCATTGAATGTTTTCAAGTCAAAGATAGATAGATTTTTAACCAATAAGGGAATTAAGGGTTACGGGGAGAGGGCGGGTAAGTGGAGCCGAGTCCACGTCCAGATCAGCCATGATCTTATTGAATGGTGGAGCAGGCTCGAGGGGCTAGATGGCCTACTCCTGTTCCTAATTCTTTGTTCTTATGTCCGGAGCCGGGGGGTGGGCTGTTTGGGGCTGGGATTGGGAGAGACTTCTTCACTCGGGGAGTTGTTGGCCTGTGGGGTTCCCTGCCGCGGAGAGTTGTTGGTGCCAATTCATTAGATGTGTTCGGGAGGGAGTTGGATGTGGTCCTTTCATCTGGGGGGGGGGGGGTCGGGGGAGGTGTGGGGGGGGGGGGAGTTGCTGGGGTGAGTGATCAGCCATGATCTTGTTGAATGGCGGTGCAGGCTCGAAGGGCCGAATGGCCTACTCCTGCACCTATTGTCTATGTTTCTATGTAACACAGGTTGAACCTCTCCAGTCCGGCACCCTCAGAACCTGACCGGTGCCGGACCAGAGAATTTTCCAGACCTCGGGAGATTACACAGACCCCCAGATTTTAAAATCCCATTGTCAGTAATGTTTCCGGACAGGTTTCTGCTCCATTCACTGCAATCCACGTCAGAGTCCAGTTAACACGAGGTGCCATGCAGCTGTTGCACACACTGTGTCCCGGGGGGAGGGCACTTTGTCTCCTGTGTCCCGGGGGGGGAAATGATATGTCCTGTGTCCCAGGAGTGGGGGGGGGGGGGGTGGGGGCACTGTGTCCTGTAGCCCACTGCGCAGCATTTCAGGCCCAGCTTCGGCTACCACACTTCTTGCTCCCTCTCCAACCCGACCAGGAGATGGGGGGGTGGTGGGTGGGGGGAAAGAGGAGAAGCGGCCAGCCCCGGGACCCAGCGTGGGTCGCGACCCCTCGCCGGGAATGATGCCAGACCAGGGAGGTTGCCGGACCAGGGAGGTTCAACCTGAGTATCCAAGTTTGCTGATGACACAAAGCTCGGTGGGAATATAAGTTGTGAGGAGGATGCAAAGACGCTTCAAGGGGTTTTTGACAGTCTCAGTGAGTGGGTAAGAACATGGAAAATGGAATATAATGTGGAGAAATGTGAAGTTATCCACTTTGGTAGGGAAAATAGAAAAGCAGAGTACTTTTAAAATGGTGAGAGATTGGGAAATGTTGGTGTTCAGAGGGACCTGGGTGTCCTTGTACACAAATCACTGAAAGTTAACATGCAGGTACAGCAAGAAATTAAGTAAGCAAATGGTATGTTGGCCTTTATTACAAGAGGATTTGAGGATAAGAGTAAAGATGTCTTACTGCAGTTATTTAGGCCTCTGGTGAGACCACACCTGGAGTATTGTGTACAGATTTGGTCCCCTTACCCAGGAAAGGATACACTTGCCATAGCGGGAGTGCAATGAAGGTTCACCAGACTGCTTCCCGGGATTGTGGGGACGGGGGGGTGGTTGCCCTATGAGGAGAAATTGAGGAGACTGGGCCTATATTCTCTGGGATCTTATTGAAACGTATAAGATTATGAGGGGGCTTGATAAGATGGATGCAGAGAGGATGTTTCCACTGATGGGGGAGACTAGAACTAGAGGGCATGATCTTAGAATAAGGGGCTGCCATTTAAAACTGAGATGAGGAGAAATTTCTTCTCTCAGAGGGTTGTAAATCTGTGGAATTCGCTGCCTCAGAGAGCTATGGAAGCTGGGACATTGAATAAATTTAAGACAGTTTTTTTAAACGATAAGGGGTTATGGGGAGCGGGCAGGGAAGTGAAGCTGAGTCCATGATCAGATCAGCCATGATTGTATTAAATGGTAGAGCAGGCTCGAGGGGCCATATGGCCTACTCCTGTTCCTATTTCTTATGTTCTTATGAATGTAGAAGAATGAGAGGTGATCGCATTGCAACATATAAAATTCTTACAGGGCTTGACAGGGTGGATGTTTCCCCTGGCTGTGCAGTCTAGAACCAGGTGTTACATTTTCAGAATAAGGGGTCGGCCATTTGGGACTGAGATGAGGAGAAACTTCTTCACTCAGAGGGCGGTGAATCTTTGGAATTCTCTACCCCAGAGAGGTGTGGAAGCTCAGTCGTTGAGTATATTCAAGGTAGAGACGGATAGATTTTTGTATATTTGGGGAATCAAGGGCTATGGGGATAGTGCAGGAAAGTGGAGTTGAGATAAAAGATTGAATGGCGGAGCAGGCTCAAGGGGTGATATGACCTACTCCTGCTGCTATTTCTTATGTTCTTTATTTCTGTAAGACATAGGAGACTAATTGATATCCTGTTACCCACTGCTTCATTTTGGGGCCTTTTCTCCTTTCTCACTCTAGATTATCTCAGTTTTTATACATTAGGTTACTATCATTGACAAGTCCCAGCTCCCCATACCTTCCAGAGTGTCTTTCCTAGCCTTGGGATTCAGGGAAGGTATTGGGAAAATACCAATGAGCGAAGCGATACTAAAAATAATTCAATGGGAGAAATAATTCGCGATTAGTTTGGTGTAATTTTATTGATATGGATTTCCAGAAGGCATTTGATAAAGTCCCACATAGAGACTGTTATTCAAGGTAGAAGTCACAGAATTGGGGGCAAATTATTGACCTGGTTAGGAAATTGGCAAAACTGCAGGAGACAGAGAGCAGGGATAATGGATATGTACAGAAAGGGAAAGATATAGAGCAAAGCTCCCTCTACTCTGTTCCCTCAAACACTCCAGGGCAGGTACAGCAAGGGATAGACAGGGAGCAAAGCTCCCTCTACACTCTCCCATCAGACACTTCCAGGGCAGGTACAGCAAGGGTTGGATACAAAGCTAAGCTCTCTCGACACTCTCCCATCAGACACTTCCAGGGCAGGTACAGCATGGGATAGATACAGAGCAAAGCTCCCTCTACACTGTCCCATCAAACACTCCCAGGGCAGGTACAGCATGGGATAGATACATAGAAACATAGAAATGTAGAAAATAGGTGCAGGAGTAGGCCATTCGGTCCTTCGAGACTGCACCACCATTCAATAAGATCATGGCTGATCATTCACCTCAGAACCCCTTTCCTGCTTTCTCTCCATACCCTTGATACCTTTAGCCGTAAGGGCCATATCTAACTCCCTCTTGAATATATCCAATGAACTGGCATCAACAACTTGCTGCGGTAGGGAATTCCACAGGTTAACAACTCTCAGTGAAGAAGTTTCTCCTCATCTCAGTCCTAAATAGCTTACCCCTTATCCTCAGACTATGTCCCCTGGTTCTGGACTTCCCCAACATTGGGAACATTCTTCCTGCATCTAACCTGTCCAGTCCCGTCAGAATTTTATATGTTTCTGTGAGATCTCCTCTCATCCTTCTCAACTCCAGTGAATAAAGGCCCAATCGATCCAGTCTCTCCTCATATGTCAGTCCAGCCATCCCGGGAATCAGTCTGGTGAACCTCCCCTGCACTCCCTCAATAGCAAGAACATCCTTCCTCAGATTAGCAGACCAAAACTGAAAACAATATTCCAGGTGAGGCCTCACCAAGGCCCTGTACAACTGCAGTAAGACCTCCCTGCTCATATTCTCAAAATACCGAGCTATGAAGACCAACATACCATTTGCCTTCTTCACCGCCTGCTGTACCTGTATACCAACTTTCAATGACTGATGTACCATGACACCCAGGTCTCATTGCACCTCCCCTTTTCCTAATCTACCACCAGTCAGATAATAATCTGCCTTCATGTTTTTGCCCCCTAAGTGGATAACCTCACATTTATCCACATTATACTGCATCTGCCATGCATTTGGCCATTCACCTAACCTGTCCAAGTCACCCTCAAGCCTCTTAGCATCCTCCTCACAGCTCACACCACCACCCAGTTTAGTGTCATCTGCAAATTTGGAGATATTACACTCAATTCCTTCATCCAAATCATTAATGTATATTGTCAATAGCTGGGGTATTTGTCTGCTGTATGGCTGAGAGACATGGAGCATCTACAGTAGACACCTCAAATCACTGGAGAAATATCACCAACGATGCCTCTGCAAGATCCTACAAATCCCCTGGGAGGACAGGCGCACCAACATTAGTGTCCTCGACCAGGCCAACATCTCCAGCATTGAAGCACTGACCACACTTGATCAGCTCCACTGGGCAGGCCACACTGTCCGCATGCCAGAGACGACACTCCCAAAGCAAGCGCTCTACTCGGAACTCCTTCATGGCAAACGAGCCAAAGATGGACAGAGGAAACATTACAGGTACACCCTCAAAGCCTCCCTGATAAAGTCCAACATCCCCACCGACACCTGGGAGTCCCTGGCCAAAGACCACCCTAAGTTGAGGAAGTGCATCCAGGAGGGCGCTGAACGCCTCGAGTCTCATCGCCGAGAGGATGCAGAAATCAAGCGCAGGCAGCGGAAAGAATGTGCAGCAAACATGTCCCACCCTCCCTTATCCTCAACGACTATCTGTCCCACCTGTGGCAGGGACTGTGGCTCTTGTATTGGACTGTTCAGCCACCTAAGGACTCATTCTAAGAGCGGAAGCCAGTCGTCCTCGATTCCGAGGGACTACCTATGATGATTATTAGCATGGATAGAGAATTGGCTAACTAACAGAAAACAGAGAGTCGGGATAAATGGTTCATTCTCGGGTTGGCAATCAGTAACTAGTGGGGTGCTGCAGGGATCAGTGCTGGGACCCCAACTATTTACAATCTATATTAACGACTTGGAAGAAGGGACCGAGTGTAACATAGCCAAGTTTGCTGATGATACAAAGATGGGAGGAAAAGCAATGTGCGAGGAGGACACAAAAAACCCACAAAAGGACATAGACAGGCTAAGTGAGTGGGCAAAAATGTGGCAGATGGAGTTTAATGTTGGAAAGTGTGAGGTTATGCACTTTGGCAGAAAAAAAATCAAAGAGCAAGTTATTATTTAAATGGAGAAAAATTGCAGTGCTGCAGTACAGTGGTACCTGGGGGTACTTATGCATGAAACACAAAAGGTTAGTATGCAGGTACAGCAAGTGATCAGGAAGGCCAATGGAATCTTGGCCTTTATTGCAAAGGGGATGGAGTATAAAAGCAGGGAAGTCTTGCTACAGTTATACAGGACATTGGTGAGGCCACACCTGGAATACTGCGTGCAGTTTTGGTTTCCATATTTACGAAAGGATATACTTGCTTTGGAGGCAGTTCAGAGAAGGTTCAGTCAGTTGATTCCAGAGATGAGGGGGTTGACTTATGAGGAAAGGTTGAGTAGGTTGGGCCTCTACTCGTTGGAATTCAGATGAATGAGAGGTGATCTTATCGAAACGTATAAGATTATGAGGGGGCTTGACAAGGTGGATGCAAAGAGGATGTTTCCACCGATAGGGGAGACTAGAACTAGAGGGCATAATCTTAGAATAAGGGGCCGCCCATTTAAAACTGAGATGAGGAGGAATTTCTTCTCTGAGGGTTGTAAATCTGTGGAATTCGTTGCCTCAGAGAGCTGTGGAAGCCGGGACATTGAATAAATTTAAGTCAGAGATAGACAGTTTATTAACTGATAAGGGGATAAAGAGTTATAGGGAGCGCAGGGAATTGGACCTAGAAACATAGAAAATAGGTGCAGGAGTAGGCCATTCAGCCCTTCTAGCCTGCACTGCCATTCAATGAGTTCATGGCTGAACATGAAACTTCAGTACCCCCTTCCTGCTTTCTCGCCATACCCCTTGATCCCCCGAGTAGTAAGGACTTCATCTAACTCCCTTTTGAATATATTTAGTGAATTGGCCTCAACTACTTTCTGTGGTAGAGAATTCCACAGGTTCACCACTCTCTGGGTGAAGAAGTTTCTCCTCATCTCGGTCCTAAATGGCTTACCCCTTATCCTTAGACTGTGGCCCCTGGTTCTGGACTTCCCCAACATTGGGAACATTCTTCCTGGATCTAACCTGTCTAAACCCGTCAGAATTTTAAACGTTTCTATGAGGTCCCCTCTCATTCTTCTGAACTCCAGTGAATACAAGCCCAGTTGATCCAGTCTTTCTTGATAGGTCAGTCCCACCATCCCGGGAATCAGTCTGGTAAATCTTCGCTGCACTCCCTCAATAGCAAGAATGTCCTTCCTCAAGTTAGGAGACCAAAACTGTACATAATACTCCAGGTGTGGCCTCACCAAGGCCCTGTACAACTGTAGCAACACCTCCCTGCCCCTGTACTCAAATCTCCTCGCTATGAAGGCCAACATGCCATTTGCTTTCTTAACCGCCTGCTGTACCTGCATGCCAACCTTCAATGACTGATGTACCATGACACCCAGATCTCGTTGCACCTCCCCTTTTCCTAACCTGTCACCATTCAGATAATAGTCTGTCTCTCTGTTTTAACACCAAAGTGAATAACCTCACATTTATCCACATTATACTTCATCTGCCATGCATTTGCCCACTCACCTAACCAAGTCACTCTGCAGCCTCATAGCATCCTCCTCGCACCTCACACTGCCACCCAACTTAGTGTCATCCGTAAATTTGGAGATACTACATTTAATCCCCTCGTCTAAATCATTAATGTACAATGTAAACAGCTGGGGCCCCAGCACAGAACCTTGCAGTATCCCACTAGTCACTGCCTGCCATTCTGAAAAGTACCCATTTGCTCCTACTCTTTGCTTCCTGTCTGACAACCAGTTCTCAATCCACGTCAGCACACTTCCCCCAATCCCATGTGCTTTAACTTTGCACATTAATCTCTTGTGTGGGACCTTGTCGAAAGCCTTCTGAAAGTCCAAATATATCACATCAACTGGTTCTGCTTTGTCCACTTTACTGGAAACATCCTCAAAAAATTCCAGAAGATTTGTCAAGCATGATTTCCCTTTCACAAATCCATGCTGACTTGGACCTATCATGTCACCATTTTCCAAATGCGCTGCTATGCAATCCTTAATAATTGATTCCATCATTTTACCCACTACTGAGGTCAGGCTGACCGGTCTATAATTCCATGTTTTCTCTCTCCCTCCTTTTTTAAAAAGTGGGGTTACATTGGCTATCCTCCACTCGATAGGAACTGATCCAGAGTCAATGGAATGTTGGAAAATGACTGTCAATGCATCCACTATTTCCAAGGCCACCTCTTTAAGTACTCTGGGATGCAATCCATCAGGCCCTGGGGATTTATCGGCCTTCAATCCCATCAATTTCCCCAACACAATTTCCCGACTAATAAAGATTTCCCTCAGTTCCTCCTCCTTACTCGTCCCTCTGACCCCTTTTATATCCGGGAGGTTGTTTGTGTCCTCCTTCGTGAATACCGAACCAAAGTACTTGTTCAATTGGTCTGCCATTTCTTTGTTCCCCGTTATGACTTCCCCTGATTCTGACTGCAGGGGACCTACGTTTGTCTTTACTAACCTTTTTCTCTTTACATACCTACAGAAACTTTTGCAATCCGCCTTAATGTTCCCTGCAAGCTTCTTCTCGTACTCCATTTTCCCTGCCCTAATCAAACCCTTTGTCCTCCTCTGCTGAGTTCTAAATTTCTCCCAGTCCATGATCGGATCAGCCATGATCGTGTTGGATGGCGGAGCAGGCTCGAGGAGCAGTATGGCCTGCTGATGCTCCTATTTCTTATATTCGTTTGTGCTTATGTTCTACACTCACTAATTAGACACTTCCAGGGCAGGTACAGCACGGGATAGATAGAGAAAATCTCACTCTTTACCTTCCCATTAATCACTCCCAGGGCACATGCAGCACAGTTTAGAGAGAGCAAAGCTTGCTCTGCAATTACCATCAAAAACGCACAGGGCAAGTATAGCATCATTTAGATAGAGTAAAGCTCCCAGATACAGCATAAAGCTCCCTCTATCCTGGTCCATTAAACACGCCCACGGCTGGTACAGCACAGGTTAGATACAGAGTAAAGCTCCCTCTACACTGTACCATCCAAAAACTTCCAGGATGGGACAGCTCGTATTAATTACAAAGCAAAGATCCCTCTACATTGTCCAAGCAAGCATTCCCAGGGCAGGTACAGCAAGGGTTAGATATCGAGGAAAGCTCCCTCTACACTGTCCCATCAAACATTCTCATGTTGATACAGCAAGAGCCAGATACACAGTAAAGCTCCCTCTACACTGTCCCATCTTACACTCCCAGGACAGGTAAAGCAAGGGTTAGATACAGAGTACAGCTCCATTTGCACTGTTCCTTCAGGGAAGGAGAACCAGTGAGTGTAGACCTGAACCCAGCCAGAATTTGTGGGTGAAAACTGGGAGTGGAGGAGAAACAGTCTAGAAATGTGTGTTGATTTGGATTTCAGCACAGCAGGAGGGACAATGTGTGGGGCAGGGATTTACAGCTTTGGAAGAACAAGAGAGGAAAGAATGTTCCATGGAAACTAGATGTGTATATTCTGAATTTCTGTCTTGTACTGAGAGTGATGAGCTTTGTTACCTCCTTTTACAGCGTCTTCGAAGGGGAGATTTTCAGACAGGAAACACAAACTAAACATCGCGTCAAAATCTGACGAAGTCAATCGATTCATCAGGACCTGAATATCGGCCTCTGAAAATGGAAGGATAAATGTTTGTCTGTTCCGCCTGTGGGAAATGATTTCAAATATCAGTGTGACTGGAAAGGCACTGAGACACACACACCCGAGTGTTCCAGTGCACTGCCTGTGCAAAGAGCTTTAGCCAGTTACACAGCCTGAAACAATATCGCACCATTCACAACTGATTGTCCAACCATGGAGAGTCACAAGGATACCCGCACCATGGAGAAACCGTGGAAATGTGGGACTGTGGGAAGGTATTCAGAAAACCGTGTAAGCTGGAAATTCATCGAAGCAATCACACCGGGGAGAGGCTGTTCACCTGCTCTGAGTGTGGGAAGGGATTCACTTCGTCATCCGACCTGCTGACACACCAGCGAGTTCACAAGTGATTGCAGGGGTTGGAATCTGCTGTAATTGCTGCTGTTAATCACATCCCGATTGAACCATGTTCATTGTGACAGTTGGAGTTTGTTTCTGCTGATGTTAATAACCCTATAACTGGGCTGGACTTTAATATTCTGGATATATTCCTGATTGTGTTCTTGGGGCTGCAGTGTCCATTTAAGAAACGCTGTGTGTAATCTTTCCCCTTAATTCAGCGACTCTCAACAGAAATTTAGTTTGCAATAAAATTATGAACTTTTACTTTAATCCTAAGTTGATCTTTGATACAAAATCTACAATAGTATGAAAGTTTCCACTGAAGAACATCTCCAATTAGAAAGAGCTTGCTAACAATTCTTACTGACTTGCACATTACACACAGTGGCCCCTCCATTATCCACCAGAAAGAAGGGGAATGGGAATTGGTGGGGAATCAGTGTCCCCAAATGTTGCCCCTCCCGTCTGGTGTAGCAATCCCCTCGGCACAGGAATAGAGACAAGTCCAGACCAAAACTGTGCGCAGTACTCCAGGTGTGGTCTTACCAACGCCCTGTACAGGTGCAGCAGGACTTCCCTACTTTTATACTCCATCCCCCTTGCAATAGAGGCCAACATTCCATTTGCCTTCCTGATTGTTTGCTGTACTTGCATGCTAACTTTTTGCGTTTCATGTATAAGAACGCCCAGATCTCTTTGTACTACAGCATTTTGTAATCGTCCTCATTTTTAAATAATATATTTTTTATTTTTCCTACCAAAGGGGATAACCTGACATTTTAACACATTATAGTCCATCTGCCAGATTTTTGCCGATTCACTGAGCCTATCCAAATCCCTTTGTAGATTCTTCGCGTCCTCCTCACAACTTGCTTTCCGCCTATCTTTGTATCAGCAGCAAATTTGGCTGCATTACACTAAGTCCCTTCATCCAAGTCATTAATATAAATTATAAATAGTTGAAGCCCCAGCACTGATCCCTGTGGCACACCACTAGTTACAGTTTACCAACCTGAAAATGACCCATTTATCCTGACTCTCTGTTTTTTGTTAGTTAACCAATCCTCTATCTATGCTAATATATTACCCCCAACCCTGTGAGCTCTTAGCTTGTGCAGTAACCTTTTGTGTGGCACCTTATCGAATGCTTTCTGGAAATCCAAATATATGACATCATCGGGTTCTCCTTTATCCACTCTGCTCGTTACATCCTCAAACAACTCCAGCAAATTTGTCAAACATGATTTCCCTTTCAAAAAACCATGCTGACTCTGCTTGACTGCAATATGATTTTCTCAATGACCTGCTACTACTTCCTTAATGATGTGGACTCCAGTATTTTCCCAATGACATGCTAGGCTAACTGGTCTATAGTTTCCTGCTTTCTGTCTCCGTCTCTTGAATAGGAATGTAACATTTGCAGTTTTTCAGTCCGCTGGGACCTCTCCAGAATTCAGGTAATTTTGGTAGATTACAACCAATGCATCCACTATCTCTGCAGCCACTTCTTTTAAGACCCTAGGATGCATGCCATCAGGTCCAGGAGACTTGTCCACCTTTAGTCCCATTTGTTTGCTGAGTACTTTATCTCTAGTGATAGTGACTGTTTTAAGTCCCACCCTCACCACCGCAATAGCTCCTTGATTATCAACCATTGGGATGTTTTTAGTGTCCTCTATCGTGAAGACCAACACAAAATATTTGTTCAAAATCTCTGCCATTTCCATGTTTCCCATTATTAATTCTCCAGTCTCATCCTCTAAAGGACCAATGTTTACTTTAGCTACTTGGTTCCTTTTTATATACCTGCAGAAGCTCTTACTGATATTTCTTGCTAGTTTGCTCTCAACTGCTATCTTCTCTGTCATCAATTGTTTAGTCGTCCTTTGCTGGTTTCTAACAATTTCCCAATCCTCTGGCCTTCCACTGTCCTTCAAAACATTGCATGCTTTTTTTCAATTTGATACCATCCTTTACTTCCTTAGTTAGCCAGGGATGGTTCAGCCTTCTCGAAGCATCTTTGTTTCTCACGAATAAATCTTTGCTGAGAGTTATGAAATATGTCCTTAAATGTTTGCCACTGCATTTCTACAGTCTTACCCTTTAACATACTTTCCCAGTCCACGTGGTGTCAGTGACGATGGTGTGCCGACAGGGTGGATGAGCGAGTGAATCCCTTCCCACACTCTGAGCAGAACGACCTCTCCCCGGTGTGACTGTAGTGATGAGTTTCCAACAGGGATGGGTAATTGAACCCCTTCCCACAGTCCCCACATTTCCACGGTTTCTCCATGGTGCGGGGTGTCCATGTGTCTCTCCAAGTTGGACGACCAGTTGAAGCCTGGTCCCCACAGAACATGTGTACGGTTTCTCCCCAGGGTGAATGGTGCGATGTTTTTTCAGGCTGTGTAACTGGTTAAAGCTCTTTCCACAGTCAGTGCACTGGAACAATATCATTCGGGTGTGTGTGTCTTGGTGCTTTTCCAGTCACACTGAAATTTGAAATCTTTTCCCACAGGCAGAACAGGCAAACATTTCTCCTTCCACTTTCAAAGGCCGATGATATTCAGGTACTGATGAATCGAGTGACTCTGTCAGATCTTGATGTGATGTTTGGTTTGAATTTCCCGTCTGTAAATCCTCCCCTTCTAATACCCTGTAAAAGAGTTCACAAAAGTCATCACTAAGTCCAGGGCAGAAAATCAAAACAGACAATTCCAGCTTCCATGGAATATTCTTTCCTCTCTTGTTCCCACAAACATGTGATCCAATCAAATGAAAAGGCGGCAAAATAAGCAACAAAAGCAAAGGGCACCTTCCCAACTAAACCAGAATGTTGTTCCCAGTGTGTTTGAGACACTCCGTACCCTGAGGTGCCAACGGTCACGGAAGACATCAAGGAACCAGTGCACACCACATGTTCCCTCTCCAGGGCCATCCGGGCACCGACAAGACAACAGACCACAAGAATTAGGCGCAGGAATAGGCCATATTGCCCCTTGGGCCTGCTCCGCCATTCAATATGTTCATGGCTGATCTTCAACCTCAGCTCCACTTTCCTGCCTGATTTCCATATCCCTTGATTCCCCCCCCCCAACCCCCCCTTCTTCCCCCCCCAACCCCCCTTCTTTCCCCCCCCCTTCTCCTCTCCTCTCCCCCCCCCTCTTTCCCCCCCCCCCTTATACTCAACACCCACAGCCCTTTCCAAAGATTTACAACCCTCTGAGTGAAGAAATTCCTCCTCATCACAGTCTTATATGGCCGACCCCCTTATTCTGAGACTGTGGGCCCTATTTCGAGACTCTCCAGCTGAGGGAAACAACCTCTTAGCATCTACCCTGTCAATCCCCCTCAGAATTTTACATGTTTCAATGAGATCCCCTCTTATTCATCTAAACTCCGGAGAGTATAGGCCCATACTGCTCAATCCCTCCTCATAGGACAATCCCCCCATCCCGGGAATCAATCTGGTGAACCTCCATTGCACTCTCTCTAAGGCAAGTATATCCTTCCTCAGATAAGGAGATCAAAACTGCACAGTACTGCAGGTGTGGACTCACTAAGGCCTTGTACAATTGTAGCAAGACTTCCTTGCTCTTGTACTCCAAACCCCTGGCAATAAAGGCCCACATGCCTTCCTGATCGCTTGCCGTACCTGTATGCCAGCGCTCTGTGTTTCCTGTACAAGGACACCGGAATCTCTCTGAACACTAACATTTATTAGTTTTTCACCATTTAAAAAATATTCTGTTTTTCTATTCTTCCTACCAAAGTGAACAACCTCACATTTCCCCACATTATACTCCATCTGCCACCTTATTGCCCACTTTCTTGACCTGTCCATATCCCTTTGCAGGCTCTTTGCATCCTCCTCACAGTGTACTTTCCCACCTGGCTTTGTATCGTCAGCAAACTTGGATACATTGTACTTGATCCCTTCATCCAAGTCTTTAATATAGATTGTAAATAGCTGAGGCCAAAGCAAAGCTAAGACCAAAGCTGACCGATCCTTGCAGTACCCCACTAGTTACAGCCTGCCAACCGGAACATGGTCCGTGTATCCCGACTCTCTGTCCGTTAACCAATCCTCTATCCGTGCTAATATATTACCCCCAACTCCGTGAGCTCTCAATTAGCATTTTATGTGGCACATCAAATGCGTTTTGGAAATCCTGCAACATTACAGCCACTGGTTCCCCTTCATCCACCCTGCTGCTGACATCCTCAAAAAGCTTAATAAATGTATTAAAGACGATTTCCCTCCCACAAGACCATGTTGAGTGCAGACTGAGAGCCTGATTTTCTCAGTGCCCTGTTACACTTGTGTAGTAATGGATTGCAGCATTTCCCCCAAGGACTGATGTCAGACTAACTGGCCCCGAGTTGCCCGTTTTCTCTCTCCCTCCTTCCCTGACCGTGGAGGAGAGGCAGGCAGCCAGAGTGAGCCAGCCCCTGGGCCTGTCACCGCGGGGCGGGGGGGGGACAAACCCGGGCTCAGCCTGTGGGCTGTGATTGGGGCCTGAGGCCTACAGCGGGTATGGGTGAAGCTCCCCGGCCCACCCGCGGGTCCACACCCTCCGCCGCCCCCACAATCTCCTCCCGCCTCCCCGAAGGGTCTGACCCACTCGAGCTCGGGGCAAACGCCGGAGCCGCAGGTTGTTGTTGGGGGCCTGAGGCCTACCCCGGGTGTTTAGAAAGCCTCCCCGCCGGTTCCGGGGCTCCCCTGCGCCGCCGCCGCTTCGTCCTCCTGCCCGCTCCGGAACCTTCTCTCCGCCTCCGGCCGTTGGGCGGCGCGCGCACTCGAGCGGCACGTGACCCGGGCCCACGGCCTGATTGACGGGAGCTCCCGACCAATGGGGAGTGAGATCGCGGGAACAGTGGGCGGGCGGCCGAGGGTGACGCGCGCTGCAACGTGCCCATGAAAAGTGCAACTTGGTTCTCCTGAGTGAGGGAGGCTGGGGGTCAAGGTTGAATTGATTCTGTGCTGACCCTTGACCTCCCTTGCTCCCAAGTGCAGGAGAGGTTTCACATTCCAGCTGCTCACTGTGGGGGTTGTCAGCGGATCCCAGCCTGGGCTGCAGTTGTGGAGACTGCAGTTAACCTCAGTGCCCTGGGCTCCTGCTACTGATCACTGTCCACTCACCCCAGCAGCAAAGGCCAAGTCTGCAAAGGGGGCGTTGTTTTGGACTGTGATGCCCCCAAGGTTGAATAGGCTGCCAACAATCACTGCATACCCTCACACATTGGCCCTTTGGACGGGCACCAGAAGGCAACCAGTGATTGTGGATCTCCTCACTGTAGAGCAATAGGAGGATATGTTGATCGGGTAGGAGGAGGGTCATGTGGAGTTTAAACCCCGACATGGACCAGTTGGACCGAATGGCCTGTTTCTGTGCTGTGTTCTATGAAATACCATGAAAGGTTAAATCAAGGGAATCAGCAACAACAAAAACAAAAACTTGTATTTATATAATGCTTTTAATGTGTAAAACGTCCAAAGGATTTTCACATAGTATTATAAGACAAAAACTTGACACCAAGCCACATAAGCAAATATCAGGACAGGTGACCAAAAACTTGGTCAAAGACATAGGTTTTCAGGAGCAGATTAAAGGAGGAATGAGAGGCGGAGAGGTTTTAGAGCTTGGGGTCGAGGCAACAGAAGGTTGAGCGATTACCATCAGGGATGCTCAAAAAGGCAGAATTAGAGGAGAGCAGATATCTCAGCGATTGTGGGGCTGGGGAAGATTAAAGAGATAGGGAGGGGCGAGGCCATGGAGGGAACTGAAAACAAGCATGAACATTTTGAAATCGAGGCGTTGCTTAACCGGGAAGAATGTAGGTCAGCGATGCTTCCCAGCATTCTAGGCACACTCGCCTTCCCTCGTTCACCTGGACCTTGCTGGCTGCGATATTTCATCCTGCGACCTTGCTTTCACTTGCTTCTGCAAGAAAAAAACAAAAGGAAAAATAGCACCGCTCTGTGAGAGGTCTTCCCTCCACAGCTCAAACTTAGGTTATATGGATTACATTTCCCTTCCCGAATGCTTGAGCATCAACTCCTATCTATTTAGATAGTCAATTTTATTTTCACACAAACCTATGTCCAGCCTTTGTGATTGAACAATACAAAAGGTATCTGCAATGTGTTTGCAGCAAGTTCTTTATCTTCTCTATCACGCAATCTGTCGTGGAAGATAACACATGATTCCAAATCATTCATTCCAGGCATTTTTTTCAAAAAGTCTTACATTCAATTTTGTCACCATGCTGTGGTATTCAAGATCCATTACTGCAGCTAAGAAGTTGAACATAACTGGAGTTCTTCTTTTTGTTCCAGCAAAGATCAAGGTCGTTTACACCTTGAAGTTATTTTCAAATTAAAGGACCCTCTCGGTAACATTGCACCATCACCATCATCACAGACAGTCCCTCGAAATGAGGATGACTTGCTTCTATGCCGAAAAGGGATGAGTTCACAGGTTTTTCAATGAAGGACCGAATATTCTGGATCCCGAACTACATCCTGAAGGGTGGAAGATGCCTGTGCATGGATTTTTTTAACATGTGGTTGCACATCAGCCACCTTTACTCTCCAACTGCTCGCCCCAACCCCTCCTCCACCCCCTCACCCCAACCCCTCCTTCACCCCCTCACCCCAAACCCTCATTCACCCCCTCACCCCAACCCCTCCTTTACCCCTTCACTCCAACTCCCCTCACCCCAACCCCTCCTTCACCCCCTCACCCCAACCCCCCTCACCCCAACCCCTCCTCCACTCCCTCACTCCAACCCCTCCTCCATCCCCTCACCCCAACCCCTCCTTCACCCCCTCACCCCAACCCCCCTCACTCCAACCCCTCAACCTAAGCCCTCCTTCACCCCCTCCCCTCCTTCACCCCTCATCCCAACCCCTCCTTCACCCCCTCACCCCAACCCCTCCTTCACCCTCTCACCCCAACCCCACTCACTCCAATCCCTCCTTCACCCCCTCACTCCAACCCCTCCTTTACCCCTTCACTCCAACTCCCCTCACCCCAACCCCTCCTTCACCCCCTCACCCCAACCCCTCCTCCACTCCCTCACCCCAACCCCTCCTCCATGCCCTCACCCCAACCCCTCCTTCACCCCCTCACCCCAACCCCTCCTTCACCCCAACACCTCTTTCACCCCCTCACCCCAACCCCTCCTCCACCCCAATCCCTCCTTCATCCCAACCCCTCCTTCACCCCCTCACCCCAACACCTCCTTCACCCCCTCACCACAACCCCTCCTTCACCCCTACTCTCCAACGCCCCTCACCCCAACCCCGACTTCACCCCAATCCCTATTTCACACATACAATTTCATTTTGACCATCACTTACACCAATGATCCACACTGGAGGTAAATATCAGGAGCTTCTGTGTGATGGTGAGGTGATAGAAACATAGAAACATAGAAAATAGGTGCAGGAGTAGGCCATTCGGCCCTTCTAGCCTGCACCGCCATTCAATGAGTTCATGGCTGAACATTCAACTTCAGTACCCCATTCCTGCTTTCTCGCCATACCCCTTGATCCCCCTAGTAGTAAGGACCTCATCTAACTCCTTTTTGAATATATTTAGTGAATTGGCCTCAACAACCTTCTGTGGTAGAGAATTCCACAGGTTCACCACTCTCTGGGTGAAGAAGTTCCTCCGCATCTCGGTCCTAAATGGCTTCCCCCTTATCCTTAGACTGTGACCTCTGGTTCTGGACTTCCCCAACATTGGGAACATTCTTCCTGCATCTAACCTGTCTAACCCCGTCAGAATTTTATATGTTTCTATGAGGTCCCATCTCATTCTTCTGAACTCCAGTGAATACAAGCCCAGTTGATCCAGTCTTTCTTGATAGGTCAGTCCTGTCTTCCCGGGAATCAGTCTGGTGAACCTTCGCTGCACTCCCTCAATAGCAAGAATGTCCTTCCTCAGGTTAGGAGACCAAAACTGTACACAATACTGCAGGTGTGGCCTCACCAATGCCCTGTACAACTGTAGCAACACCTCCCTGCCCCTGTACTCAAATCCCCTTGCTATGAAGGCCAACATGCCATTTGCTTTCTTAACCGCCTGCTGCACCTGCATGCCAACCTTCAATGACTGATGTACCATGACACCCAGGTCTCTTTGCACCTCCCCTTTTCCTAATCTGTCACCATTAAGATAATAGTCTGTCTCTCTGTTTTTACCACCAAAGTGGATAACCTCACATTTATCCACATTATACTTCATCTGCCATGCATTTGCCCACTCACCTAACCTATCCAAGTCGCTCTGCAGCCTCATAGCATCCTCCTCGCACCTCACACTGCCACCCAACTTAGTGTCATCCGCAAATTTGGAGATACTACATTTAATCCCCTCATCTAAATCATTAATGTACAGTGTAAACAGCTGGGGCCCCAGCACAGAACCTTGCGGTACCCCACTAGTCACTGCCTGCCATTCTGAAAAGTACCCATTTACTCCTACTCCTACTCTTTGCTTCCTGTCTGACAACCAGTTCTCAATCCATGTCAGTACACTACCCCCAATCCCATGTGCTCTAACTTTGCACATCAATCTCTTGTGTGGGACCTTGTCGAACGCCTTCTGAAAGTCCAAATATACCACATCAACTGGTTCTCCCTTATCCACTCTACTGGAAACATCCTTGGATAATAAAGCTCAGAGACTGGTGGGGGTCTGCTCATTATCCTCAGTGTGATTTAATCCCCTTTCCTACTGAATACTGCGGACAGACATGGTCACCTTGGTAACAGAATGGTCAGTGTGACATCATTTTCTAAACAAGAGCACACAAGACAATGGGTTATCAATAAATGGGAAAGGTATTAAACACTCTGCAATTGCATTGTAAACAAAATGGAAATAAAATGCTGGAAAATAATTGGTGAAGATAATTTATCTCTGAAATTGATGAGCAAACATTAAAAATGATGTGCTTTGTATACACACACACTATATATATATAGAAAATATATATATATATATGCTATATATATATATATATATGCTATGATATATATATAGACTTTATGTGCTCGTTTCAGTTGTTCTGCGGAACCTGATGCGATCAACATTCTACGAGCTTTAGCTCATTCGGCGGTGCTTGGTGGATCAGGATATAAAGAGACCGCGCGCTGTTCCTCCTCCCACTTCCTGGGGGAATGGGGTAGATATTTACAGGAACAGGGACTCCCCTTTCTCTGCCTCATTATATTTAAAGGGACAGTCCAGTTTATCTTGGGGTGTCGGAGGACTTCACTAACAGAGCTCCCATCAACAGTCGCTCCTTTCTGTACTGTGCAGTGATTGTAAAGCTGTCTATTTCAGTGACTTGAGCCTTTCTAAAATGTCTCACTGTGTTTGATGATCCAATTGTATAATTTGGAAAGATTTCAGAATTGTTCAGTGTGATGAAGGTGTTGGTTAAAGGTGGAGTCAAATTTGTTTCAAAATATTCTGTTCTAACTCTCTCCCAACCCCCCAAATTTTAGAACACTGCAATACTGACTGGGAAGTTCCCAAGTTCGATCCATGATCTGGGCTGTGAGTTGATCTCAGGCAAGGCAGCAGTTCAGGGATTATAAGTGTCCTCAGTACCACTGGGCTAAATATGAGTAAAAATCAGCCAGTGTCCTTACAGTTCATACCGATCCAGTGAACTCAACTGGGAAGTGCGTGGATGTCATTTGAGGACAGAATTTGAAGCTGTGATGCCTACCATAGTGGAAATCCTGCTGGCACTCATTGAGTCGACTGACGGTGAGGCACTAGAGGTTAACTAATGTCTGTGGAATGGCACACAGCCAGATTCAGCATTTTCTGGAGACAATAAATCTCAGACGATGAAAGGAATGTTGAATTTAGACATTGAGGATGAAGGGAGAGTGTCTAGAATAAGGAATTTACAGCTTAGGGGGGACAGGAGGGGACAGAATGTTGTGTTGAATCTAGAATTGTCTGTTCTGAATTTCTATCCTGTATTTAAAGTAACAATGTTTGTAAGCACCATTTATTTGCAGGGTATTAGAAGGGGAGGATCTGCAGCTGGGAAATTCAATCCAAACATCGCGTCAAGATTTGACAGATTCCCGGATTGATCAGGATCACCTTATCATCAGCCTTTGTAAAAACACCAATCACAGCGGGGAGAAACAGGACACATGTTGTGTGTGTGGATGCACCTTCAACCAATCGTTCAGCCTGTGAGACTCATGTACCCACCTGACTCAACACTGTAAATGTGGGGACAGTGGGAATGGATGCTGTTGCACATGGAAAGTGATTCAGTCGCTCATCTCACCAACAGACATTTGAGGAATTAGATAACAGACTTTCTCCTGTGAATATAGAGCTGGTTTATTGGACCATAATGTGTTTACTTATTCATCTTGTTGACTCTAAATCTTTGCCAATTATTTGATGTGATTGGTTTACATGTACGTATTTAAAAAAATATGTTTGCTGAGTGGATTCAAATACAAATTGAAACCAGGTTTGCAGGCGTGATGCTCCATTCACATATCGAAGGTGAGAGAGATGTTGTGGGGCACACGCTAAGTCCAGTATCTGAAGATGATTAACAGACTGAGTTTTATATTTCGTGGTCCTGGGCGTGTTATCAACACCTTCCCTGGATACCAAGGCTAGGAGATCAACTCTGGAAGGTATGGGAAACTGGGACTTGCCCCTGAGAGTAACTGAAGGTATAAGAACTGAAATAATCCCGAGTTGGAGAGGAGAAAAAGCCCAAAATGGAGCAATCAGTAACAGGATGTCAATTAGCCTCTTCTTATTTTGGAGTCATCAAATATCAACACACTCTGTTATTTGAAATATCAAAATATTAAACTCCAGCCCAGTTATAGGGGTTATTAACATCAGCATAAACAATCCCCAACTGACAGAATGAACATGATTCAGTTAGGATGTGATTAACAGCAGCAGGAACAGTAGAAACCAACCCCTGCAGCCACTTGTGAACTCGCTGGTGTCTCAGCAGGTCGGATGAATGAATGAATCCCTTCCCACACTCAGAGCAGGTGAACAGCCTCTCCCCAGTGTGACTGTGACGATGCATTGCCAGCTTACAAGGTTGGGTTCAGTTCTGCACCCGCTGTGCGGAGAGTGAGAATAAACTAAATGAGCTGCTGATTTTCTCTGCTGGCCCAATTGGGTGAGCCCATCCAATCCAATAGGGTGAGCCCATGTTGGCCCAATTGGGTGAGCCCGGGCTGGCCCAATAGGGTGAGCCCGGGCTGGCCCAATAAGTTGAGCTCGGGCTGGCCCAATCAGCTGAGCCTGGGCTGGCCCAATAGGATGAGCCTATGCTGGCCCAATAGGGTGAGCAAGGGCTGGCCCAATAGGGTAACGTGATGACCAGAACTGTGTGAGTACTCCAGCTGTGTCCTAACTAGTGTTTTACACAGTTCAAGCATAACCTCCAGAGGGAGATGGGAGTCTGGAACTTACTGCCTGAAAGAATAGTTGGGGCAGAAACCCTCATCGCATTTACAAAAGTACTTGGATATGCACTGGAAGTGCTTTAACCTACAGGGCTACGGACCAAGAGCTGGAAAGTGTGATTAGGCTGGATAGCTCTTTTTCAGCCGCACAGACATGATGGGCCTAATGGCCTCATTCTGTGTTGTAAACTGCTATGATTCCATGTCACCAATCCTCTCCTGTCTGATATAAACCAACCGCACAGTCACTGACACCAATCCCCTCCTGTCTGATATAAACCAACCTCGCAGTCACTGACACCAATCCCCTCCTGTCTGATATAAACCAACCCCACAGTTACTGACACCAATCCCCTCCTGTCTGATATAAACCCACTCCACAGTTACTGATACCAATCCCATCCTGTCTGATATAATGTTGTGAAAGACAGTGGAAGGCCAGAAGATTGGGAATTTTTTAGAAAGCAGCAAAGGACGACAAAAAAATGATAAAGACAGAAAAGATAGCATTAGAACAAACTAGCAAGAAATATAAAAACAGACAGTAAGAGCATCGACAGGTATATAAAAAGGAAATGAGTAGCTAAAGTAAATGTTGGTCCCTTAGAGGATGAGACTGAAGAATTAATAATGGGAAACACGGAAATGGCAGAGATTTTGAACAAATATTTTGTATTGTTCTTCACGGTAGAGGACACTAAAAATATCCCATAATCAAGGAGCTATTGCGGTGGTGAGGGTGGGATGAGGGGGGACTTAAAACAGTCACTATCACTAGAGATAAAGTACTCAGCAAACAAATGGGACTAAAGGTGGACAAATCCCCTGGACCTGATGGCATGCATCCTAAGGTCTTAAAAGAAGTGGCTGCAGAGATTGTGGATGCACTGGTTGTAATCTACCAAAATTACCTGAGTTCTGGAGAGGTCCCAGCAGACTGGAAAACTGCAAATGTAACACTCCTATTCAAGTAAGGAGGGAGGCAGAGGGCAGGAAACCATAGACCAGTTAGCCTACCATTGGTCATTGGGAAAATACTGGAATCCATCATGAAGGAATTAGTAGCAGGACATTTAGAAAATCATGTTGCAGTCAAGCAGAGTCAGCATGGTTTTATGAAAGGGAAATCATGGTTAATAAATTTGCCGGAGTTGCTTGGCGATGTAATGAGCAGAGTGCATAAAGGAATACCAGTTGAAGTTGTATATTTGCATTTCCAGAAAGCATTCGATAAGGTGCCACACAAAAGGTTACTGCACAAGCTAAGAGCTCACGGGATTGGGGGTAATATATCAGAATGGATAGAGGATTGGCTAAGTAACAGAAAACGGAGAGTCGGTATAAATGGGTCGTTTTCTGGTTGGCAAACTGTAACTAGTGGGGTGCTGCAGGGATCAGTGCTGGGACCTCAACTATTTACAATTTATATTAATGCCTTGGATGAAGGGACCAAGTGTAACACAGTCAAATTTGCTGATGATACAAAGATAGGTGGGAAACCAAGTTGTGAGGAAGATGCAAATAATCTAGAAAGGGATATGGATAGGATAATGAGGTACCAACGATATAGGTAAAAAATGGGATGAGGTCCAACAAGCTGAATTTATGGAGCTAGGAGTTAAATTAAAAAGTAGGACCTCAAAGGTCGTAATCTTAAGATTGTTACCAGTGCCACATGCTAGTCAGAGTAGAAATAGCAGGATAGTTAAGATGAATAAGTTTCTTGAGGAATCGTGCAAGAGGGAGGGATTTAAATTCCTGGGACATTGGAACCGGTTCTGGGGAAGGTGGGACCAATACAACCGGTCTGCACCTGGGCAGGACCGGAACTGATGTCCGAGAGAGAGTGTTTGCGAGTGCTGTTGGGGAGGATTTAAACTAATACAGCAGGGGGATGGGAATCTATGCAGGGAGACAAAGGGAAGTAAAATGGGGGCAGAAGCAAAAGGTAGAAAGGTGATAAGGAAAAGTGGAGGGCAGAGAAATCAAAGGCAAAACTCAAAAAGGGCCACATTACAACATAATTCTAAAAGCACAAAGAGTGTTAAAAAAACAAGCCTGAAGACTGTGTCTCAATGTGAGGAGCATTCATAATAAGGCGCAGATAGCTGTTAATGGATATGATGTAATTGGGATTACGGAGACATGGCTCCAGGATGACTAAGGCTGGTAACTCAACATCCAGGGGTATTTAATACTCAGGAAGGATAGACAGAAAGGAAAAGGAGGTGGGGTAGTGTTGCTGGTTAAAGAGGAGATTAACACAATAGTAAGAAGGACATTAGCTTGGATGATGTGGAATCTGTATGGGTGGAGCTGCAGAATATCAAATGGCAGAAAACGCTAGTAGGATTTGTGTACAGACCACCAAACAGTAGTAGGGAGGTTGGGTATGGCATCAAACAGGAAATTAGGGATGCGTGCAATAAAGGTACGGCAGTTATCATGGGTGACTTTAATCTACATATAGATTGGGCTAACCAAACTGGTAGCAATACAGTGGAGGAGCATTGCCTGGAGTGTATAAGGGATGGTTTTCTCGACCAATATGCCAAGGAACCAACTAGAGAGCTGGCCATCCGAGACTGGGTGTTGTGTAATGAGAGAGGATTAATTAGCAATCTTGTTGTGCGAGGCCCCTTGGGGAAGAGTGACATTAATATGGCAGAATTCTTCATTAAGGTGGAGAGTGACACAGTTAATTCAAAGACTAGGGTCCTGAACTTAAAGAAAGGTACCTTCGATGGTATGAGACATGAATTGTCCAGGATAGACTAGCTAATGATAATTAAAGGGTTTATGGTGGATAGGCAATGGCAGACATTTAAAGATCACATGGATAAACTTCAACAATTGTACATCCTTGTCTGGCGTAAAAATAAAATGGGAAAGGTGGCTCAACCGTGGCTAACAAGGGAAATTAGGGATAGTGTTAAATCCAAAGAAGAGCCATATAAATTAGCCAGAAAAAGCAGCACACCTGAGGACGAGGAGAAATTTAGAATTCAGCAGAGGAGGGCAAAGGGTTTAATAAGGAGGGGGAAAATCATCATCATAGGCAATCCCTCAAAACGAGGATGACTTGTTTCCACGCCAAAAAAGGATGTTTCAATAAAGGATCTAATAATCCAGGTCCTGAACTATATCCTAAAGGGAGGAAGATGCCTGTGCATGGATTTTTTTAACGTGTGGTGGCCATTGCACAGAGGCCACCACATAGGCTTGACAGAGCTAGGTCTTGGTCCAGTGGCGAGGATTAACCAGGACTGGAGACCAGCTCTGCCGCATGGACCTAGTGCGCACCCATATCGCAGTGTGGGCTGGCCCGTGCTGCCCCTGGGCCTGTGGCCCCGAACTCACACCTCTCCTGGGCCCCAATCACGTCCCTCGCTGCTCCTTCGCCCCGACCTCGCTGCTCCTGCTGCACCAACGCACCTTCCAATCATCAACCTGGACCTTGATGACATCACTCTTTGCTGCCTTTGCAGCTCACGCTGCTCCCTGAAGCTGCATGCCTCCACGCTGCTCCCTGGGCAGCACACTGCTCCTTTTATGGCCCTGACCTGCCATAACATACCTCGATCTTCCAATATAACATGGACAGGGTATCTGGTCATTTATCACATTCCTGATTGTGGGAGATTGCTGTGTTCAAATTGGCTGCTGTGTTTCCCACATTACAACAATGACTACACTCAAAACTACTTCATTGGCTGTAAAGCGTTTGAGATGTTTGGTGGACATGAAAGGCGCTATATCAATGCAAGTCTTTCTTAATACAAAAGCAAAATACTGCAGATGCTGAAATCTGAAATAATAACAAACTGCTGGAAATCTCAGCATGTCAGGCAACATCTGAGAGAAAAAATAGAGTATGAGAGGAAGCTTGCAGGAAACATAAAAACTGACTGCAAAAGCTTCTATAGATATGTGAAGAGAAAAAGATAAGTGAAAACAAGCGTAGGTCGCTTGCAGTCAGAATCAGGTAAATTTATAATGGGGGACAAAGAAATGGCAGGCCAATTGAACAAATACTTTGGTTCTGTCTTAACTAAGGAAGACACAAATAACCTTTCAGAAATATTAGGGGACCAAAGGTCTAGCGAGAAGGGGGAACTGAAGGAAATCCTGATTCGTCAGGAAATTGTGTTATGGAAATTTATGGGATTGAAGGCCGATAAATCCCCAGGGCCTGATAGACTGCATCCCAGAGTACTTAAGGAAATGGTCCTAGAAATAGTGGATGCATTGGTGGTCATTTTCCATCATTCTATCGACTTTGGATCAGTTCCTACGGATTTAAGGGTAGCGAGTGTAATACCACTTTTTTTAAAAGTGAGGGAGAAAACGGAATTAGAGACCGGTTAGCCTGACATCAGTCGTGGGGAAAATGTTGGAATCAATTATTAAAGATGTAACAGCAGCGCATTTGGAAAGCAGTGACAGGATCGGTCCAAGTCAGCATGGATTTATGAAAGGGAACTCATGCTTGACAAATCTTCTCGAATTTTTTGAGAATGTAACAAGTCGAGTGGACAAGGGAGAGCCAGTGGATGTGGTGTATTTGGACTTTCAAAAGGCTTTTGACAAGATCCCACAAAAGATATTAGTGTGCAAAATTAAAGCACATGGTATTGGGGGTAATGTATTGACGTGGATAGAGAACTGGTTGGCAGACAGGAAGCAAAGAGTAGGCATAAATGGGTCCTTTTCAGAATGGCAGGTAGTGACTAGTGGGTTACCGCAAGGTTCAGTGCTGGGGCCTCAGCTATTTACAATATACATTAATGATTTAGACGAAGGAATTGAATGTAATCTCTCCACGTTTGCAGATGACACTAAGCTGGGTGGCAGTGTGAGCTGTGAGGAGGATTCTAAGAGGCTGCAGGGTGGCTTGGACAGGTTGCATGAGTGGGCAAATGCATGGCAGATGCAGTATGATGTAGATAAATGTGAGCTTATCCACTTTGGTGGCAAAAACATGAAGGCAGAATATTATCTGAATGGTGACAGATTAGGAAAAGGGGAGCTGCATCGAGATCTGAGTGTCATGGTACATCAGTCATTAAAAGTTGGCATGCAGGTACAGCAGGCAGTGAAGAAAGCAAATGGCATGTTGGCCTTCATAGCGAGAGGATTTGCGTATAGCAGGGAAGTCTTACTGCAGTTGTACAGGGCCTTGGTGAGGCCACACCTTGAATATTGTGTACAGTTTTAGTCTTCTATTCTGAGGATGGACATTCTTGCTATGGAGTGCAGCGAAGGTTCACGAGACTGATTCCTGGGATGGCAGGACTGACATATGAAGAAAGACTGGATCGACTAGGCTTATATTCACTGGAATTTAGAAGAATAAGAGTGGATCTCATAGAAACATAAAATTCTGACGGGATTGGACGGGTTAGATGCAGGAAGAATGTTCCGGACGTTAGGAAAGTCCAGAACCAGGGGTCACAGTCTAAGGATAAGGGGTAAGCCAATTAAGACTGAGATGAGGAGAAACTTCTTCACTCAGAGAATTGTGAACCTGTGGAATTCTCTACCACAGAAAGTTGTTCAGGCCAGTTCGTTATATTCAAAAGGAGTTAGATGTGGCTCTTACAACTAAAGGGATCAAGGGGTATGGGGAGAAAGCATTGAATGGTGGTGCAGGCTCGAAGGGCCAAATGTCCTACTCCTGCACCTATTTTCTATGTTTCTATAACGAGCAAAAATCTGGCAGATGGACCATAATGTGGTAAAATATCAGGTTATCCCCTTTGGTAGGAAAAAGAAAAAAAATTATTTAAATGGGGACTATTGCAAAATGCTGTAGTACAGAGGGATCTGGAAGTTCTTCTACATGAAACTCAAAAAGTTAGCATGCAAATACAGCAAGTAATCAGGAAGGCAAATGGAATGCTGGCCTTTATTGCAAGGGGGATGGAGTATGAAAGTAGGGAAGTCCTGCTACACCTGTACAGGGCATTGGTAAGACCACACCTGGAGTACTGCGCACAGTTTTGGTCTGGACTTGTCTCTATTCCCGTGCCGAGGGGATTGCTACACCAGATGGGAGGGGCAACATTTGGGGACACGGATTCCCCATCAATTCCCATTCCCCTTCTTTCTGGTGGATAATGGAGGGGCCACTGTGTGTAATGTGCAAGTCAGTAAGAATTGTCAGTAAGCTCTTTCTAATTGGACATTTTATTCAGTAGAAACTATCACACACTATTGTAGATTTTGTACCAAAGATCAATTTAGGATTAAAGTAAAAGTTCATAATTTTATCGCAAACTAACTTTCTGTTGAGAGTTGCTGAATTAAGGGGAACGATAACACACAGCGTTTCTTAAATGGACACTGCAGCCCCGAGAACACAATCAGTAATGTATCCAGAATATTAAAGTCCAGCCCAGTTCATTAACATCAGCAGAAACAAACCCCAACTGTCAGAATGAACATAATTCAGTTGGGATGTGATTAACCGCAGCAATAACAACAGATTCCAACTCCTGCAGTCACTTGTGAACTCGCTGGTGTCTCAGCAGGGTGGATGAACAAGTGAATGCTTTCCCACACTCAGAGCAGGTGAACGGCCTCTCCCCAGTGTGAACTCGCTGGTGTCTCAGCAGATCGGAAGAACAAATGAATCCCTTCCCACACTCAGAGCAGGTGAACGGCCTCTCCCCAGTGCGAACTCGCTGGTGTCTCAGCAGGCCAGATGACCGAGTGAACCGCTTCCCACACTCAGAGCAGGTGAACGGCCTCTCCCCAGTGTGAACTCGCTGGTGTATCAGCAGGGTGGATGACCGAGTGAATCCCTCCCCACACTCTGAGCAGGTGAATGGCCTCTCCCCAGTGTGAAGTTGCTGGTGTATCAGCAGGGTGGATGACCGAGTGAATCCCTCCCCACACTCTGAGCAGGTGAATGGCCTCTCCCCAGTGTGATCTCGCTGGTGTATCAGCAGGTTGGATGACCGACTGAATCCCTCCCCACACTCTGAGCAGGTGAATGGCCTCTCCCCAGTGTGATCTCGCTGGTGTATCAGCAGGTTGGATGATCGGGTGAATCCCTGCCCACACTCAGAGCAGGTGAACGGCCTCTCCCCAGTGTGAACTCGCTGGTGTCTCAGCAGGATGGATGAATAAGTGAATCCCTTCCCACATTCAGAGCAGGTGAACGGACTCTCCCCGGTGTGAACTCGCCGGTGAGCTACAAGTTCGGATGACCCAGTGAATCCCTTCCCACACTCTGAGCAGGTGAATGGCCTCTCCCCAGTGTGAACTCGCTGGTGTGTCAGCAGGTTGGATGCCTGAGTAAATCCCTTCCCACACTCTGAGCAGGTGAATGGCCTCTCCCCAGTGTGAACTCGCTGGTGTGTCAGCAGGTTTGATGACTGAGTAAATCCCTTCCCACACTCAGAGCAGGTGAACGGCCTCTCCCCAGTGTGACTGCGTCGATGAACTTCCAGCTGAGACGGTGATCCGAATACCTTCCCACAGTCACCACATTTCCACGGTTTCTCCATGGTGCGGGTATCCTTGTGACTCTCCAGCTTGGACGATGGGTTGAAGCCTCGCCCACGCACACAACACGTTTACACTATCTTCGCGCTGTGAATGGTGCGATGATTTTTCAGGCTGTTTAATTGGTTAAAGCTCTTTCCACAGGCAGTGCACTGGAACACTCACTCGGGTGTCGGTCTCGGTGCTTTTCCAGTCACACTGATGTTTGAAATCTTTTCCAACAGACAGAACAGACAAACATTTCTCCTTCCACTTTCAAAGGCCGATGATATTCAGGTCCTGATGAATCGATTGACTCCGTCAGATCTTGACGTGATGTTTGGTTTGTGTTTCCTGTCTGAAAATCTCCCCTTCTAATATTCTGTAAAAGGAGATAACAAAACTCATCGCTGTCAGTACAAGACAGAAATTCAGAATCGACACATCTAGTTTCCATGGAACATTCTTTCCTCTCGTTCTTCCAAAGCTGTAAATCCCTATCCCACACATTGTCACTCCTGCTATGCTGAAATCGAAACCCATCGCACATTTCCAGACTGTTTCTCCTCCACTCCCAGTTTTCACCACCAATTCTGGCTGGATTCAGTTCTACACTCACTGGTTCCCCTCCCTCTCCACCCCTGAAGGTGCTGACTCTGGCTGGGCCCAGTTCCACATTCACTGGTTTCCCTCCCTCTCTTCCCCTAAAAGTGCTGACTCTGGCTTTGAGGAACAGGGTGAATGAAGGGGAACCAGTGGATGTGGTGTATTTGGACTTCCAGAAGGTATTTGACAAGGTGCTACATAAAAGGTTACCGCACAAGATAATAGTTCACGGGATTGAGAGTAATATATTCGCATGGATAGAGGATTGGCGAACTAACAGAAAACAGAAAGTCGGGATAAATTCTCGGGTTGGCAATCAGTAACTAGTGGAGTGCTGCAGGAATCAGTGTTGGGACCTCAACTATTTACAATCTGGATTAATGAATTGGATGAAGGTTTCCGAGTGTAATGTTGCCAAGATGGGAGGAAATGTAATGTGCGAGGAAAACACAAAAAACCTGCAAAACGACATAGACAGGCTAAGTGAGTGGGCAAAAATTTGGCAGATGGAGTATAATGTTGGAAAGTGTGAGGTTATGCAGTTTGACAGAAAAAAATTCGAAGAGCATGTTATTATTTAAATGGAGAAAAATTTGCATTACAGCGGGACCTGGGGAGTCCTGCTGCATGAAACACAAAAGGTAAGTATGCAGGTACAGTAACTAAACAGGAAGGCCAATGGAATCTTGGCCTTTATTGCAAAGGGGATGTTGTATAAAAGCAGGGATGTCTTGCTACAGTTATACGGGGTATTGGTGAGGCCACACCTAGAATACTGCGTACAGTTTTGGTTTCCATATCTAAGAAAGGAGATACTTGCTTTGGAGGCATATCAGAGAAGGTTCACAAGGTTGATTCTGGAGATGACGGGGTTGACTTATGAGGAAAGGTTGAGTAGGTTGGGCCTCTACTCATTGGAATTCAGACGAATGAGAGGTGATTTTATCGAAACGTATAAGATTATGAGGGAGCTTGACAAGGTGGATGCAGAGAGGGTGTTTCCACTGAGATGGGGAGACTAGAAGTAGAGGGCATAATCTTAGAATAAGGGGCCACCCATTTAAAACTGAGATGAGGAGGAATGTCTTCCCTCAAAGGGTTGTAAATCTGTGCAATTTGCTGCCTCAGAGAGCTGTGGAAGCTGGCTCATTGAATAAGTTTAAGACAGCGATAGACAATTTCTTAACCGATAAGGGAATAAGGGGTTAGGGGGAGCAGACAGAGAAGTGAACCTGAGTCCATGATCGGCTCAACCATGATCGTATTAAATGGTGGAGCAGACTCGAGGGGCCGTATGGCCTACTCCTGCTATTATTTCTTATGTTCTCATGCTAACTCTGGCTGGGTTCAGTTCTACACTCACTGGTTCCCCTTCCTCCCCTCCCTGATGGTGCTGACTCTGGCTGGGTTCAGGTCTACATTCACTGGTTCCCCAGCCTCTGCTTCCTTGATTGTGCAGACACTGGCTGGGTTCAGTTCTTCAATCACATGTTCCCCACCCTCTGCTCCCCTAAAGGTGCTGACTGTGGCTGGATTCAGTTCTGCACTCACTGGTTCCCCTCCCTATGCTCTCCTGAAGGAGCTGGATCTGGCCAAGTTCAGTTCTACACTCACTTGTTCCCCTCCCTCTCCTTCCCCTGAAGGTGCTGACTCTGGCTGGGTTCAGTTCTACACTCACTGGTTCCCCTCCCTCCCCTCCCCTGATGGTGCTGACTCTGGCTGGGTTCAGTTCTTCAATCACACGTTCCTTTCTCTCTCCGCCCCTTAAGGTTCTGACTCTGGCTGGGTTCAGTTCCACACTCACTGGTTCCTCATCTCCCCTGAAGATGCTGACTCTGGCTGGGTTTAGGTCTACACTCACTGGTTCCCCTCTCTCTCCTCCCCTGATGGTGCTGACTCTGGCTGGATTCAGTTCTACAATAACTGGTTTCCTCTCTCTCTCTTCTCCTCTGAAGATCTGGTCCTGTGTAATGAGATAGGATTAATAAACAATCTCCGAATAAAGGAGCCCCTTGGAATGAGTGATCATAGCATGGTTGAATTTCAAATTCAGATGGAGAGCGAGAAATTTGGATCTCAAACCAGCGTTCTAAGCTTAAATGATGGAGACTACATAGGTATGAGGGCAGATTGGACAAAAATGGACTGAGAAAATAGATTAAAGTGTAGGACAGTTAAAGTGTAGGGCCAAATTACATCAAATTCCTAAAGGGGCAAAGTGTGTTAAAAACACAAGCCTGAAGGCTCTGTGCCTCAATGCGAGGAGTATTCGAAATAAGGTGGATGAATTAACTGCACAGATAGCTGTTAACCGATATGATGTAATTGGCATCACGGAGACATGGCTCCAGGGTGGCCAAAGCTGGGAACTCACCATCCAGGGGTATTCAACATTCAGGAAGGATAGACAGACTGGAAAAGGAGGTGGGGTGGCATTGCTGGTTAAAGAGGAAATTAACGCAATAATAAGGAAGGACATTAGCTTGGATGATGTGGAATCAGTATGGATGGAGCTACGGAATACCAAAGGGCAGAAAACGCGAGTGGGAATTATGTACAGACCACCAAACAGTAGTAGTGAGGTTGTGGCCAGCATCAAATAAGAAATTAGGGATGCGTGCAACAAAGGTACAGCAGTTATGGGCGATTTTAATCTACATATTGATTGGGCTAACCAAACTGGTAGCAATGCGGTGGAGGAGGATTTCCTGGTGTGTATTAGGGATGGTTATCTAGACCAATATGTCGAGGAACCAACTAGAGGGCTGGCCATCCGAGACTGGGTGATGTGTAATGAGAGAGGGCTAATTAGCAATCTTGTTGTGCGAGGCCCCTTGGGGATGAGTGACCATAATATGGTAGAATTCTTTATTAAGATGGAGAGTTACACATAATTAAGGTGAAGATAGGCACATTTTAGAGTGATGAGGGAGTAAGGGTTATGGGAAGCGGATGGGGAATTGGAACCTAATCCATGATCGGATCAGCCATGATCTTATTGAATAGGGAGCAGGCTCAAGGGGCCAAATGGTCTACACCTGCTCCTATTTCTTATGTTCGAGACAGTTTCCCCTCCACTCCCAGTTTTCACCACCGATTCTGTCTGGGTTCAGTTCTACACTCACTGGTTCCCCTCCTCTGAAGGTGCTGACTCTGGCTGGGTTCAGTTTGACACGCACTAGTTCCCCTCCCCTGAAGGTGCTGACTCTGTCTGGGTTCAGTTCAACACTTACTGGTTCCCCTCCCCTGAAGGTGCTGACTCTGTCTGGGTTCAGTTCCACACTCACTGGTTCCCCTCCCCTGAAGGTACTGACTCTGGCTGGGTTCAGTTCCAGACACTGACATCATTCACATTGTTCCTGCACCAACATGGCCGCGCATGCGCTTTGCTACTCACTGAATATAGATGGCAGACCGTTGAACCTGACTTCCTACACTAAAATGTCCGCCGTTAGCCTGGGCCTGTGACCGGGAGAAAGCCCCGAAGCTGCAACCGCCGATATTCCGGTTATTATTTCGGGCTTGCGGCGGGCACCGGTTGTTTATGAAGCCTCTCCGGCTCCCCGCTGGTTCATTACTCCGCTCTGTACATATGAAAAGGACACTTCTGAGGAGCCTACCTAAAACGTGCGTCCTCCGCCATTACCCGCACCGCACATGCTCCAAAGCCCCTCCCCCCCTTCCAGGACCCGCGCCTGCGTACTGAGCTCCTGTAGTCTGGGTGCAGCACATTCTTCCCCGCGGGGCATGCTGGGTACATAAGACCATGAGAAATATAAGCAGGAGTGGGCCACCCGGACCCGCGGGCCTGCTCCCCATTCAATAAGATCATGGCTGATCTGATCATAGAGTCAGCTCCACTTCCCTGCCATCTTCCCAGAGCCCTTTACTCCCTTATCGCTCAAAAATCTGTCCATCTCCAACTTAAATATATTCAATGAACCAGCCGCCACTGCTCTCTGGGGCAGAGAATTCCACAGATTTACAACCCTCTGAGAAAAGAAATTCCTCCTCATCTCAGTTTTAAACGGACTGAGGAGAAAGGCTGCATTTGTGAATAGAACAGGATTTACTGTGATTGCATTGGACACTGAAACATGTTCATTCTGGCAGCTCTTGTTCGTTTCTGATGATCTTAATAGCCCCTATACCTGTACTGGAAATTGACACTCTGTACAAATGTTGAATAAATTATGTGTGTTTCAAACACAGTGTTTCGAATATTTGATTGCTTCCGTGATCACAGGAGACCAATTGATGTTCCATTTTAGTGCTTTTTCTTAATCTAACTTATATCACTTCTCACCTCGTTTGCCTTCTATCATATCAAACCCCAAACTTGTTCTGTTTGAGGTCCTACAAGACGAATTTATGGAGCTAGGAGCTAAATTAAAAAGTAGGACCTCAAAGGTAGTAATCTCAGGATTGCTACCAATGCCATGTGCTGGTCAGAGTAGGAATCACAGGATAGCTCAGAGGAATAAGTGGCTTGAGGAGTGGTGCAGAAGAGAGGGATTCAAATTCCTGGAATATTGGAACCAGTTCTGGGGGAGGTGGGATCAGTACAATTGATCTACACCTGGGAAGGACCGGAACCAATGTCCTTGGGGGAGTGTTTGCTAGTTCTGTTGGGGAGGGGTTAGACTAATATGGCAGGGGGATGGGAACCTATGCAGGGAGAAAGAGGGAAGTAGAATGGGGGCAGAAGCAAACCCATTGTAAATGTCAACAATTGTATTTAAGTGGTGTTCAGAGGGCAGTGTCATTAATTTAGAATTTTTTTTACATCAACAACAATACCAGGAATCAGTGAGTGTAGATGAATGGAGTAGGATGCAGGAGTACAAAGAAGAAAAGTAAAAGTGGAGGGCAGAGAAACCCAAGACAAAAAGCAAAAAGGGCCACACTACAGCAAAATTCTAAAGGGGCAAAGTATGTTAGAAAGACAAGCCTGAAGGCTCTGTGCCTCAATGCGAGGAGTATTCATAATAAGGTGGACAAATTAACTGCACAGATAGCTGTTAACAAATATGATGGAATTGGCATCACGGAGACATGGCTCTAGGGTGATCAAGGCTGGGAACTCAACATTCAGGGGTATTCAACATTCAGGAAGGATAGACAGAATGGAAAAGGAGGTGGGGTGGCGTTTCTGGTTAAAGAGGAAATTAACGCAATAGTAAGGAAGGACATTAGCTTGGATAATGTGGAATCAGTATGGGTGGAGCTACGGAATACCAAAGGGCAGAAAACGCTAGTGGGAGTTATCTACAGACCACCAAACAGTAGTAGTGAGGTTGGGGACAGCACCAAATAAGAAATTAGGGATGCGTGCAATAAAGGTACAGCAGTTATCATGGGAGACTTTAATCTGCATATTGATTGGGCTAACCAACCTGGTAGCAATGCGGTGGAGGCGGATTTCCTGGAGTATTTTATGGATGGTTTTATAGACCAATATGCTGAGGAATTAACTAGAGGGCTGGCCATCCTAGGCTGGGTGATGTGTAATGAGAAAGGAATAATTAGCACTTTTGTTTGCGAGGCCCCTTGGGGAAGAATGACTATAACATGGTAGAATTCTTTATTAAGATGGAAAGTGACACAGTTAATTCAGAGACTAGAGTCCTGAACTTAAGGAAAGGTAACTTCGATGGTGTGAGACATGAATTGGCTAGAATAGACTGGTGAATGATACTTAAAGGGTTGATGGTGGCTTGGCAATGGCAAACATTTAAAGATCACATTGATGAACTTCAACAATTGTACATCCCTGTCTGGAGTAAAAATAAAACGGGGAAGGTGGCTCAACCGTGGCTAACAAGGGAAATTAAGTATAATGTTCAATCCAAGGAGGAGGCATATCAACTGGTCAGATCAAGCAGCAAATCTGAGGACTGGGAGAATTTTATAATTCAGCAGAGGAGGACAAAGGGTTTAATTAGGAGACGGAAAATAGAGTTTGAGAGGAAGCTTGCTGGGAACATAAAAACCGGCTGCAAAAGCTTCTATAGATATGTGAAGAGAAAAAGATTAGTGAAGACAAACATAGGTCCCTTGCAGTCAGATTCAGGTGAATTTATAATGGGGAACAAAGAAATGGCAGACCAGTTGAACAAATAGTTTGGTTCTGTCTTCATGAAGAGAGACACCAATAACCTTCCGGAAATACTAGTGGACTGAGGGTCTAGTGAGAAGGAGGACCTGATGGAAATCTTTATTAGACGGAAAATTGTGTTACGGAAATTTATGGGATTGAAGGCCGATAAATCCCGAGGGCATGATAGTCTGCATCCCAGAGTACTTAAGGAAGTGGCCCTAGAAATAGTGGATGCATTGGTGATCATTTTCCAACAGTCTATCGATCCTGGATCAGTTCCTATGGGCTGGAGGGTTGCTAATGTAACACCACTTTTTAAAAAAGGCGGGAGAGAGAAAACGGGTAATTATAGACCAGTTAGCCTGACATCAGTAGTGGGAAAAATGTTGGAATTAATTATTAAAGATGACATAACAGCGCATTTGGAAAGCAGTGAAAGGGTCAGTTCAAGTCAGCATGGATTTATGAAAGGGAAAACATGCTTGACAAATCTTCTAGAATTTTTTGAGGATGTAACTAGTAAAGTGGGCAAGGGAGAACCAGTGGATGTGGTGTATTTGGACTCTCAAAAGATTTTTGATACGGTCCCACATAAGAGATTGGTGTGCAAAATCAAAGCACCTGGTATTGGGGGTAATGTACTGACGTGGATGGAGAACTGGTTGGCAGACCGGAAGGAGAGAGTTGGGATAAACGAGTCCTTTTCAGAATGGCAGGCAGTGACTAGTGGGGTGCCGCAGGACTCAATGCTGGGACGCCAGTTATTTACAAGATACATTAATGATTTAGATGAAGGAATTGAGTGTAATATCTCCAAGTTTGCAGATGACACTAAGCTGGGTGGCGGTGTGAGCTGTGAGGAGGACGCTAAGAGGCTGCAGGGTGACTTGGGCAGGTTAGGTGAGTGGGCAAACTCATGGCAAATGCAGTATAATGTGGATAAATGTGAGCTAATCCACTTTGGTGGAAAAAACATGAAGGCAGAATATTATCTGAATGGTGGCAGATTAGGAAAGGGTAGGTGCAACGAGACCTGGATATCATGCTACATCAGTCATTGAAAGTTGGCATGCAGGTACAGCAGGTGGTGAAGAAGGCAAATGGTATGTGGGCGTTCATAGCTAGCGGATTTCAGTATAGGAGCAGGGAGGTCTGACTGCAGTTGTACAGGGCCTTAGTGAGGCCTCACCTGGAATATTGTGTTCAGTTTTGGTCTCTGAATCTGAGGAAGGACGTTCTTGCTATTGAGGGAGTGCAGCAAAGGTTCACCAGACTGATTCCCGGGATGGCAGGACTGACATATGAGGAGAGACTGGATTGACTGGGCCTTAATTCGCTGGAGTTTAGAAGGATGAGAGGGGATCTCATAGAAACATATAAAATTCTGACGGGACTGGACAGGTTATATGCAGGAAGAATGTTCCCGATGTCGGGGAAGTCAGGAACCAGGGGACTTTATCTAAGGATAAGGGGTAAGCCATTTAGGACTGAGATGAGAAGAAACTTCTTCACTCAGAGAGTTGTTAACCTGTGGAATTCCCTCCCGCAGTGAGTTGTTGATGCCAGTTCATTGGATATATTCAAGAGGGAGTTAGATATGGCTCTTATGGCTGAAGGGATCAAGCGGTATGGAGAGAAAGCAGGAAAGAGGTACTGAGGGAATGATCAGCCATGATCTTATTGAATGGTGGTGCAGTCAGAATCAGGGGAAGTCATAACAGGGAACAAAGAAATAGCAGACCAATTGAACAAGTACTTTGGTTCGGTATTCACTCAGGAGGACACAAACAACCTACCAGATATAAAGGGGGAGGTGCAATGAGACCTGGGTGTCATGGTACATCAGTCATTGAAGGTTGACATGCAGGTGCAGCAGGCAGTTAAGAAAGCAAATGGCATGTTGGCCTTCATAGCGAGGGGATTTGAGTACAGGGGCAGGGAGGTGTTACTACAGTTGTACAGGGCGTTGGTGAGGCCACACCTGGAGTATTGTGTACAGTTTCGGTCTCCTATCTTGAGGAAGGACATTCTTACTATTGAGGGAGTGCAGCGAAGGTTCACCAGACTGATTCCCGGGACGGCAGGACTGACATATCAAGAAAGACTGGAACAACTGGGCTTGTATTCACTGGAGTTCAAAAGAATGAGAGGGGATCTCATAGAAACGTTTAATATTCTGATGGGTTTAGACAGGTTAGATGCAGGAAGAATGTTCCCAATGTTGGGGAAGTCCAGAATCGGGGTCACAGTCTAAGGATAAGGGGTAAGCCATTTAGGACCGAGATGAGGAGAAACTTCTTCACCCAGAGAGTGGTGAACCTGTGGAATTCTCTACCACAGAAAGTTGTTGAGGCCAATTCACTAAATATATTCAAAAAGGAGTTAGGTGAAGTCCTGACTACTCGGGGGATCAAGGAGTATGGCGAAAAAGCAGGAATGGGGTACTGAAGTTGCATGTTCAGCCATGAACTCATTGAATGGCGGTGCAGGCTAGAAGGGCCGAATGGCCTACTCCTGCATCTATTTTCTATGTTTATATGGGTCAGAGGGTCTCGTGAGAAGGAGGAACTGATGGAAATCCTTATTAGTCGGGAAATTGTGTTGGGCAAATTGATGGGATTGAATGCCGATAAATCCCCAGGGCCTGATGGACTGCATCCCAGAGTACTTAAGGGGGTGACCTTGGAAATAGCGGATGCATTGACAGTCATTTTCCAACATTCCATAGACTCTGGATCAGTTCCTATGGAGTGGAGGGTAGCTAATGTAACACCACTTTTTAAAAAAGGAGGAGAGAAAAAACAGTGAATTCTAGACCGGTCAGCCTGACATCAGTAGTGGGTAAAATGATGGAATCAATTATTAAGGATGTTATATCTGCGCATTTGGAAAGAGGTGACATGATAGGTCCAATCAACATGGATTTGTGAAAGGGAAATCATGTTTGACAAATCTTCTGGAATTTTTTGAGGATGCATCCAGTAGAGTGGACAAGGGAGAACCAGTTGAAGTGGTGTATTTGGACTTTGAGAAGGCTTTCGACAAGGTCCCACACAAGAGATTAAAGTGCAAAGTTAAAGCACATGGGATTGTGGGTAGTGTGCTGACGTGGATTGAGAACTGGTTGGCAGACAGGAAGCAAAGAGTCGGAGTAAATGGGTACTTTTCAGAATGGCAGGCAGTGACTAGTGGGGTACTGCAAGGTTCTGTGCTGATGCCCCAGCTGTTTACATTGTACATTAATGATTTAGAAGAGGGGATTAAATGTAGTATCTCCAAATTTGCGGATGACACTAAGTTGGGTGGCAGTGTGAGCTGCGAGGAGGATGCTATGAGGCTGCAGAGTGACTTGGATAGGTTAGGTGAGTGGGAAAATGCATGGTAGATGAAGTATAATGTGGATAAATGTGAGGTTATCCATGTTGGTGGTAAAAACAGAGAGACAAACTATTATTTGAATGGTGACAGATTAGGAAAAGGGGAGGTGCAACGAGACCTGGGTGTCATGGTACATCAGTCATTGAAGGTTACCATGCAGGTACAGCAGGCGGTTAAGAAAGCAAATGGCATGTAGGCCTTCATAGCGAGGGGATTTGAGTACAGGGGCAGGGAGGTGTTGCTACAGTTGTGCAGGGCCTTGGTGAGGCCACACCTGGAGTATTGTGTACAGTTTCGGTCTCCTCACTTGAGGAAGGACATTCTTGCTCTTGAGTGAGTGCAGCGAAGGTTGACCAGACTGATTCCCGGGATGGCGGGACTGACCTATCAAGAAAGATTGGATCAACTGGGCTTGTATTCACTGGAGTTCAGAAGAATGAGAGGGGACCTCATAGAAACATTTAAAATTCTGACGGGGTTAGACAGGTTAGATGCAGGAAGAATGTTCCCAATGTTGGGGAAGTCCAGAACCAGGGGTCACAGTCTAAGGATAAGAGGTAAGCCATTGAGGACCGAGCTGAGGAGAAACCTCTTCACCCAGAGAGTGGTGAACCTGTGGAATTCTCTACTACAGAAAGTTGTTGAGGGCAATTCACTAAATATATTCAAAAATGAGTTCGATGGAGTCCTTACTACTCGGGGGATCAAGGGGTATGGCAAGAAAGCAGGAATGGGGTACTGAAGTTGCATGTCCAGCCATGAACTAATTGAATGGCGGTGCAGGCTCGAAGGGCCGAATGGCCTACTCCTGCACCTATTTTCTATGTTTTCTATGTTCCTATGTAAGATTTGAAATCCATTACTTTCTGTATCAGTTAACCCGGTTTTGGAACCAAATGAATTTAACAAACTCATCCACACATTTTACACGTGATAGCCGTGAAATATCGTGATATTTGTAATTGTTATTGCCACAAACCCCGTTCGCTAGTCACTGATTCCATCCCTCTCCCCAACTTCTGTCTGACACTGAATCAGACTCTTCGCAAACTTGGTGTCATACTTAACTCTGAAATAAGTTTTTGACCACATATCCACAGCATCACTAAGATTGTCTATTTCCACCTCTGTAACATCACCCGTCTCTGCTCTTGCCTCAGCTCATCCACTGCTGAAGCCCTCATCCATGCCTTTGTTACTTCTGGTCTTGACAATTCCAAAGCACTCCTCCCACATTCTACCCTGCATAAACTAAAGTTGATCCAAAACTCGGCTGCCCGTGTACTATCTCACACCAAGTCCTGCTCACCTATGACCCTTCTGCTCGCTGACCTACACTGGCTTTTGTTAAGCAACGCCTTGAGTTCAAAATGCTAATACTTATTTTCAAATCCCTCCATGGCCTCGCCTCTCCCTAGCTCTGTAAATTCCTCCAGCCCCACATCTGCTCCCCCCACCCCCCACACCCCGGCCAAAAATATATCTGCCTTCCTGAGCATCCCTGATTATAATTGTTCAACCACTGGTGGCTTTGTTGGCTGTGCCTTCTGTTGCCCAGGCCCCAAGTTCTGGAATGCCCAGCTTAAACCTTCCTGTCTAACCCGTGCTGTCCCTGCAGTTTTTGATGTGATCGTGTATAGCAAGCTTTTCTCTGTATCTAGTGGACATAGTCTCAGAAAAAGTGGCCGCCCATTTAAAACTGAGATGTGGAGGAATTTCTTCTCTCAGAGGGTTGTAAATCTGTGAATTTTCTGCCCAAGAGAGCTGTGGAGGCTGGGTCATTGAATATATTTAAGGCGGAGATAGACAGATTTTTGAGCGATAAGTGAGTAAAGGGTTCTGGGGAGTAAGCAGGAAAGTGGAACTGATTCGATGACAAGACCAGCCATGATCTTATTGAATGGGGAGCAGGCTCGGGGTCACAGAAACATAGAAAATAGGTGCAGGAGTAGGCCATTCGGCCCTTCTAGCCTGCACTGCCATTCAATGCGTTCATGGCTGAACATGCAACTTCAGTACCCCATTCCTGCTTTCTCACCAAAACCCTTGATCCCCCTAATAGTAAGGACTACATGTAACTCCTTTTTGAATATATTTAGTGAATTGGCCTCAACAACTTTCTGTGGTAGAGAATTCCACAGGTTCACCACTCTCTGGGTGAAGAAATTTCTCCTCATCTCGGTCCTAAATGGCTTACCCCTTATCCTCAGACTGTGACCCCTGGTTCTGGACTTCACCAACATTGGGAACATTCTTCCTGGATCTAACCTGTCTAAACGTCAGAATTTTAAACGTTTCTATGAGGTCCCCTCTCATTCTTCTGAACTCCAGTGAATACAAGCCCAGTTGATCCAGTCTTTCTTGATAGGTCAGTCCCGCCATCCCGGGAATCAGTCTGGTGAACCTTCGCTGCACTCCCTCAATAGTAAGAATGTCCTTCCTCAGGTTAGGAGACCAAAACTGTACACAATACTCCAGGTGTGGCCTCACCAATGCCCTGTACAACTGTAGCAACACTTCCCTGCCCCTGTACTCAAATCCCCTCGCTATGATGGCCAACATGCCATTTGCTTTCTTAACCGCCTGCTGTACCTGCATGCCAACCTTCAATGACTGATGTACCATGACACCCAGGTCTCGTTGCACCTCCCCTTTTCCTAATCTGTCACCATTCAGATAATAGTCTGTCTCTCTGTTTTTACCACCAAAATGGATAACCTCACATTTATCCACATTATACTTCCTCTGCCATTCATTTGCCCACTCACCTAACCTATCCAAGTCGCTCTGCAGCCTCATAGCATCCTCCTCGCAGCTCACACGGCACCTAACTTAGTGTAATCCGCAAATTTGGAGATACTACATTTAATCCCCTCGTCTAAATCATTAATGTACAGTGTAAACAGCTGGGGCCCCAGCACAGAATCTTGCGGTACCCCACTAGTCACCGCCTGCCATTCTGAAAAGTACCCATTTACTCCTAGTCTTTGCTTCCTGTCTGACAACCAGTTCTCAATCCATGTCAGCACACTACCCCCAATCCCATGTGCTTTAACTTTGCACATTAATCTCCTGTGTGGGACCTTGTCGAAAGCCTTCTGAAAGTCCAAATATACCACATCAACTGGTTCTCCCTTGTCCACTCTACTGGAAACATCCTCAAAAAATTCCAGAAGATTTTTCAAGCATGATTTCCCTTTCACAAATCCATGCTGACTTGGACCTATCACGTCACCGCTTTCCAAATGCGCTGCTATGACATCCTTAATAATTGATTCCATCATCTTACCCACTACCGATGTCAGGCTGACTGGTCTATAATTCCCTGTTGTCTCTCTCCCTCTTTTTTTAAAAAGTGGGGTTACATTGGCTACCCTCTATTCGATAGGAACTGATCCAGAGTCAATGGAATGTTGGAAAATGACTTTCAATGCATCCGCTATTTCCAAGGCCACCTCCTTAAGTACTCTGGGATGCAGTCCATCAGGCCCTGGGGATTTATCGGCCTTCAATCCCATCAATTTCCCCAACACAATTTCCCGACTAATAAGGATTTCCCTCAGTTCCTCCTCCTTACTAGACCCTCTGACCCCTCTTATATCTGGAAAGTTGTTAGTGTCCTCCTTAGTGAATACCGAACCAAAGTACTTGTTCAATTGGTCCACCATTTCTTTGTTTCCCATTATGACTTCCCCTGATTCTGACTGCAGGGGACCTACGTTTGTCTTTACTAACCTTTTTCTCTTTACATATCTATGGAAACTTTTGCAATCCGTCTTAATGTTACCTGCAAGCTTCTTCTCGTACTCCATTTTCCCTGCCCTATTCAAACCCTTTGTCCTCCTCTGCTGAGTTCTAAATTTCTCCCAGTCTCCGGGTTCACTGCTATTTCTGGCCAATTTGTATGCCACTTCCTTGGCTTTAATACTATCCCTGATTTCCCTTGATAGCCACGGTTGATCCACCTTCCCTTTTTTTTTTACGACAGACAGGAATGTACAATTGTTGTAGTTCACCCATGTGGTCTCTAAATGTCTGCCATTGCCCATCCACAGTCAACCCCTTCAGCATCATTCGCCAATCAATCCTAGCCAATTCACGCCTCATACCTTCAAAGTTACCCTTCTTTAAGTTCTGGACCATGGTCTCTGAATTAACTGTTTCATTCTCCATCCTAATGCAGAATTCCACGATATTATGGTCACTCTTCCCCAAGGGGTCTCGCACAACGAGATTGCTAATTAATCCTTTCATTACACAACACCCAGTCTAAGATGGCCTCCCCCCTAGTTAGTTCCTCGACATATTGGTCTCGAAAACCATCCCTTATGCACTCAAGGAAATCCTCCTCCACCGTATTGCTTCCAGTTTGGTTAGCCCAATCTATGTGCATATTAAAGTCACCCATTATAACTGCTGCACCCCTAACTTCCTGTTTGATGCCCTCCCCAACATCACTACTACTGTTTGGAGGTCTGTACAGAACTCCTACTAACGTTTTTTGCCCTTTGGTGTTCTGCAGCTCTACCCATATAGATTCCACATCATCCAAGCTAATGTCCATTCTAACTATTGCATTAATCTCCTCTTTAACCAGCAATGCTACCCCACCTCCTTTTCCTTTTATTCTATCCTTCCTGAATGTTGAATACCCCTGGATGTTGAGTTCCCAGCCCTGATCATCCTGGAGCCATGTCTCCGTAATCCCAATCACATCATATTTGTTAACATCTATTTGCACAGTTAATTTATCCACCTTATTATGGATACTCCTTGCATTAAGACACAAAGCCTTCAGGCTTGTTTTTTTAACACCCTTTGTCCTTTTAGAATTTTGCTGTACAGTGGCCCTTTTTGTTCTTTGTCTTGGATTTCTCTGCTCTCCACTTTTCCTCATCTCCTTTCTGTCTTTTGCTTTTGTCTCCTTTTTGTTTCCCTCTGTCTCCCTGCATTGGTTCCCATCCCCCTGCCATAATAGTTTAACTCCTCCCCAACAGCACTAGCAAACACTCCCCCTAGGACATTGGTTCCGGTCCTGCCCAGGTGCAGACCGTCCGGTTTGTACTGGTCCCACCTCCCCCAGAACCGGTTCCAATGTCCCGGGAATTTGAATCCCTCCCTGCTGCACCACTGCTCAAGCCACGTATTCATCTACGCTATGCTGCAATTCCTACTCTGACTAGCACGTGGCACTGGTAGCAATCCCGAGATTACTACTTTTGAGGTCCTACTTCTTAATTTAGCTCCTAGCTCCTTAAATTCGTTTCGTAGGACCTCATCCCTTTTTTTACCTATGTCCTTGGTACCAATGTGCACCACGTCAACTGGCTGTTCACCCTCCCTTTTTAGAATGTCCTGCACCCGCTCAGAGACATGCTTGACCCTTGCACCAGGGAGGCAACATACTATCCTGGAGTCTTGGTTGTGGCCGCAGAAACGCCTATCTATTCCCCTTACAATTAAATCCGGGTGGCCCACTCCCGCTCCTATTTCTCATGGTCTCCACCCACCGAGCCTTTTTTTTTCCTTGTCTCTAGTGCCCACTGATCATTATCCCACCACTCACACACTATCCTGACTAATGTTGTTCTAACTCCTGCCAGTATCTTCTGAATTCGGCCCATCCTCCCTTTTGTCTCTCTAATCTCTCCTGCCTTCCCCCCATCACAGACCTTCCCTGTTGTCTTTTCTCCCCCTCCCCCTTTCAGTGCTCCTTCAGGATCTGTTCTTTCCCAGCACTCTCCAGTTGTGACGGAGGGCCGCGGCCCCGCCCCCTCTGACGCTGCCCACAGATGCTGCCTGAGCCGTGGACACTTCCAGCATCTTCTGTTTGTGTCGCCAGAGACACTTTCCCTTCAGCACCGCGCGCCCTGGATTGTTCGCCGATTGATTGATTGGTGCCTCGGCCCCTCCTCCCCGCCGCTGATTGGCGCGGTGCAGCGCGCGCTGGGTGGGCTGGTGCGCCGCGCCGCCTCGCCATTGGCTGCGGGCTGAGTGCTGCACGTGGGCGGTTTGTTGGCGGGCTACGCTCGCGGCCTTTGAGCTCGGGGGCCCGGGTGAGGCGGGGCGGTGTTGTGCGCAGGCGCGAGGCCAGCCTATTGGCCGCGGACGGACGGACGATGTTTCGCCGCCGTCGCGGAGGATGGAGGAGCAGCCCGAGCAGCGCGCCCGGCCTCCCTGCGGACTCACATACTCACGGACACGCGCGGGAAGCGAGATTTGGCCGCCGAGTCGGCGGGTGGCGACTGCGGGGCACCTTCGGGCGCGAACGGGCCTGGGTTACTGTCGGGGATTGCGGGGAGTTCGGCCGCCATCTTTGGGCAGCAAGGGACCGGCCGCGGCTGAGAGCGGGGAGCGACAGGGGCGTGGCTTCCTGGACGTCACAATGCTTTCCATTGTCCCTCTGCAGGGCAGGAGCATGCGGGCGGCCATCTTACTGCAGGGTGGCCATCAGGTGCAGGATGGGGACCAGTGACATGAATACATGAGAACATCAGATTTAGGAGATGAGTCGGCATTTGGTCGCTCGAGCTTGCCGCCATTCAATAAGATGATGGCTGCAGCATCTGGGGTGGTTCTCCTTGGAGCACTGAAGGGGCAGTGCAGGTTAAACAGAGGTGCTCACAATCAGGAAGCTTTAGATTGAGTCAGGGAACAGAGTGGTTCTGCTCACACAATCAGAGAATGGTTACAGCACGGAAAGCCATTAGGCCCGTCGAGACTTTGCCGGCTTCCAACGAGTCCCACCGGCCTGCCCTTTCCCCCCAGCCCTGCAAATGTTTTCTTTCAGATACTTATCCAACTCTCTTTTGAAAGCTGTTAGTGAGTCTGCCTCCACTACCCTTTCAGGCCGTGCATTCCGGATCCTAACCACTCGCTGCATAAAAAAGATTTTTCTTACGTCGCCTTTCGTTGTTCTGCCAATTCGCTCATGTACCAGCAGGTTGGATGAATGAGTGAATCCCTTCCCACACACGGGGCAGTTGAACGGCCTCCTTCCGTTGTGACGGCGTCGATGAGTTTCCAGCGCAGAGGGGCAATTGAATCCCTTCCCACAATCCCCACATTTATACGGTTTCTCCGTGGTATGAGTGTCCTTGTGTCTCTCCATGTTGGATGATCAGTTGCAGCCTGGTCCACACACACAACGTGTATGGTTTCTCCCTGCTGTGAATGGTGCGATGTTTTTTCAGGCTGTGTAACTGGTTAAAGCTCTTTTCACAGGCAGTGCACTGGAACACTCTCACTCGTGTGTGTGTGTCTCATTCATCACACCTGCTGGTAAACGAGCGAATTCACACTAGAGATAAGCTGTTCAACTGTCCTGTGTGTCGATTTTTTGTGTGCCTTACCCACAGACTACCAAAGAGTGCACCATCGGAGCAGGCTGGGGAGCGGAAGGAGCAGCATGGCGGCCTGGCCCAGCAGTCTGCGCGGCCCCTGGCCTGGGAACACCATTGGAGCAGGCCGGGCAGCAGAAAGAGAAGTATGGCAGCCTAGCCCAGCAGACTGAGCGGCACCCGGCCTACAAGCACTATCGGAGCAGGCCAGCGAGCGGACGCAGCAGCGTGGCGGCCTAGACCAGCAGTCTGAGGGACCCCCAGATTGCGACCACCATTGAAACAGGCCAGGGAGTGGAAGGAGCAGCGTGGCAGCCTGGCCCAGCAGGCTGAGTGGCCCCCGGCCTGCGAGCACCATTGGAGCCAGCCAGGGAGCGGAAGGAGCACCGTGACGGCATTTCACTCCAGGGAGCAGCACGTGCTGCAGCAGGAGAGCAATGGCAGTGAAAAGGGACGTCGCCAGGGTCCAGGTCAGTGATTGGAGCGTGGGCAGGTACAGCAGGAGCGGCGAGGTTGGAGCAAAGGAGCGGCGAGAGATTGTAGAGGGACGTAATCGGGGCCCAGGAGAGGCGCAAGTTCAGGGCCTAGAAGAGGCGAGGACCCAGGTGCAGCATGGACCAGTCCACACTGCGATTTGTGTGCACACTAGGTCCGTGCAGCAGAACTGGTCTCCAATCGTCTTGATTAATCCTTGCCACTGGACCAAGACCTAGCTCTGTCAAGGCCGTGTGGTGGCTGGCATGCAACGGTCACCACACGTTAAAAATTCCACGTACAGGCATCTTCCAGCCTTCAAGATTTAGTTTGGACCTGGAATTTTAGGTCCTTCATTGAAACACGTGTGAACTTTTTAACATGGAAGCAAGTCATCCCCGATTCGAGGGACTGCCTATGATGATGATGATCTTCTGCCAATCACCATAAATCTGTCTCCTCTGGTTCTCAACCCTTCTGCCAGCGGGAACAGTATCTCTCTATCTAATCTGTCTGGACCACTCATGATTTGGAACACCTCTATCAACTCTGCTCTCAACCTTCTCTGCTCAAAGGGGAACAACCCCAGCTTCTCCAGTCTATCCACATAACTGAAATCCCTCATCTCATGAATCATTCTTGTAAATCTTTTCTGCACCCTCTCGAAGGCCATCACATCCTAATGTGCAGTGCCCAGAATTGGACACAATGCTCCAGTTGAGGCTGAACCAGTTTTACAAAGGTTCATCATAACCTCCTTGCTTTTGTACGCCACGCCTCTATGATGCCCAGGACACTGTAAGCATTTTTAACTGCTTTCTCAACCTGTCCTGCCACCTTCAGTGATTAGTGCATGTAAACCCGCTGTTCTCACTGTTCATGCAGCCCCTTTAGGATTGTATCCTTTAGTTTATCTTGCCGCTCCTCGTTCATTTATTCATACTTCTCTAATTTTATTTCTTAGCTCAGATTCACGGCCTCAATTTATTACTTCCTCTGAGCCCCTCAACTTAATCTGGCAGCATAATGTTGGCGAGTAGTGATTGATTACCCTGGGAACCAACAGGAAGAGAGCTCAGAGATCGGTGGTGTTATGCTCATAATAAAGTAATGCAACTGAGCACTGTAGAAAATGAGTAATTGTGACGTTAGCTCCTTTATTCAGACTCCAGCGTGGGAGGCCTGCTTATATACAGTGCTCCCAAGGGATGTTGGGATCCAACAGGTAAGCCCTCTGATGGCAGTATTATACAGGTAGCGTGGGGTTGCAAACATGATATCACTCCCTCCCAAAGGCAATAGTACTCTTATTTACAGGGTGGGACGATTTGGGGCTTTTCACTCCCTTGTCGATCGTCTCGGTACAAATGCGGGTGTGGGTGAGTTGGTTGGTTCTTCACTGGGCTGCTGGACAGCTGGCCTTTCCGGGCTGCTGGGGATGGTGAGTTCAGTTTCGTGGTCAACCGTGATGTTGGTTGCCACTTGTGTATATGTTGGAGGGTCGAAGTTGGTGATGTCCTCATTGGGTTGCTCGTGGCTGTTTGTGAATCGCAGTTGGGTTTGGTCCAAATGCTTTCTGCACATTAGTCCATTGGCAAGTTTGACCTGAAACACCTGACTCCCTGCTTTGGCTATGACAGTGCCAGCAAACCATTTGGAACCATGTCCATAATTGAGTACAAATACAGGGTCATTGACTTTAATATCGCGTGACACATTTGCATGATCATGGTACATGTTTTGTTGATGCCACCTATCCTCGACGTGATCATGGAGATCAGGGTGGACAAGAGAGAGCCTTGTTTTGAGCGCCCTTTTCATGAGCAGCTTGGCTGGGGGAACCCCGGTGAGCGAGTGGGGTCTGGTGCGGTAGCTGAGCAGGACTCGGGACAGGCGGGTCTGCAGGGAGCCTTCCGACATGCATTTCAAGCTTTGCTTGATGGTCTGGACTGCCCGTTCTGCCTGACCGTTGGATGTGGGCTTGAACGGGACAGATGTGATGTGCTTGATCCCATTGCGGGTCATGAATTCCTTGAATTCAGCATTGGTGAAGTACGGCCCATTGTTGCTGACAAGGAAATCGGGCAGGCCGTGCATGGCAAACATGACTTTTAGGCTTTCGATGGATGGGCTTACAGACATTATTACACATTCAATCCATTTTAAATAAACATCCACAACAACCAAAAACATTTTGCCTCGGATCGGGCCCGCAAAGTCAACATGGATCCTCGGCCATGGTTTGGAGGGCCATGACCACAAATTTAGCGGTGCCTCTCTGGGTGCATTGCTCAGTTGAGAGCAACTGTTGCATTGGTGCACGTACGACTCTAAGTCTGCGTCGATGCCGGGCCACCACACATGGGCTCTAGCTATAGCTTTCTTCATTACTATGCCTGGGTGGGTATTGTGTCGGTCGCGTATGAACATTTCCCTGCCTTTCTTAGGCAAAACCACGCGATTACCTCACAAAAGACAGTCCACCTGTATGGACATTTCGTCTTTGCACCGCTGGAACGACTTGATCACTTCACGCATCTCTGCTGGGACGCTGGACCAGCTCCCATGGAGGATACAGTTTTTTTTACAAGGGACAGTAAAGGATCCTGGCTGGTCCAGGTCCTGATCTGGCAGGCCGTAACGGGTGACTTTTCATTTTCGAATGCATTCATCACCAAGAGCAAGTCTGCAGGCTGGGCAATGGTAGCCGACTGAGAGCATCAGCACAGTTCTCTGTGCCTGGTCTGTGGTGGATTACAAAGTTGTATGCAGCCAGCGTGAGTGCCCATCTTTGGATGCGGGCAGAGGCATTGATATTAATCCCTTTGCTCTCTGAGAATAGTGATATGAGTGGCGTTTGGTCAGTTTCTAGATCAAACTTGCGACCAAACAGATACTGGTGCATTTTTTTCACCCCATAAGTGCATGCCAGAGCTTCTTTTTCAATCATGCTATAGGCCCTTTCGGCCTTGGACAAACTTCTGGAAGCATCGGCGACCGGTTGCAATGTTCCCGATTCATCAGCTTGTTGTATCACACACCCAACCATGTATGAAGGTGCATCACAAGCTAGCACTAAACATTTACATGGGTTATACAGAACAAGCAGTTTGTTGGAACATAACAGATTTCTGGCTTTCTCAAAAACAGCCTCTTTTGATCTCCCCCATACCCAGTCATCTCTCTTGCATAGCAGCACATGTAGGGGTTCTAGCAAGGTGCTTAACCCAGGTAGGAAATTACCAAACTAGTTGAGGAGCCTCCGGAACGACCGCAGCTCCGTCATGTTCTGTGGTCTCGGCACGTTCTTGATGGTCTCCGTCTTGGCGTCAGTGGGTCTGATGCCATCTGCAGCAATTCTTCTCCCTAAGATCTCGAACTCTGGTGCCAGGAAAATACACTTCGAGCATTTCAACCTGAGTCCCATGCGATCGAGCTGACTTAGAACCTCTTCCAGGTTCTTCAAGTGTTCGATGATCTCCCAACCTGTGACCAGTATGTCATCCTGGAAAACCATGGTGCGCGGAACTTAGCAGACTCTCCACGTTCCTTTGGAAAATTGCCGCGGCTGATAGCATCCCAAACGGGCACCAATTGTAGATGAACAGACCTTTGTGCGTGCTGATGCAGGTGAGGCCTTTCAAAGATTCTGCCAGCTCCTGCGTCATGTAGGCCAAGGTCAGGTCCAACTTGGTGAATGACTTTCCTCCAGCCAGAGTCGCAAATAGGTCGTCTGCCTTGGGTAGCGGGTACTGGAACTGTAGCAAAAAATGGTTAATTGTTACTTTATAGTCCCCACAAATTCTGACCATGCCGTCTTCTTTGAGAACTGGAACAATAGGACTGGCCCACTCGTTGAACTCCACTGACGCGATGATGCCTTCTTGCTGCAGCCTGTCCAGCTCAATTTCCACTTTCTCTCGCATCATATATGGTACCGCCCGTGCCTTGTGATGGATGGGTTGTGTACCAGGAACCAAGTGGATTTGTACCTTTGACCCCGAGAAACTTCCGATGCCAGGCACAAACAATGACGGGAAATTGCTCAGAACCTGGGCACATGAGGCATCGTCAATGGATGGGAATGCTCGGATGCCGTCCCAGTTCCAGCGGATTTTTCTTAGCCAGCTTCTGCCAAACAGTTTGGGGCTATCTCCTGGTACAATCCATAGTGGGAGTTCATGCACTGTTCCATCATAGGATCTTGTACTGCTGAGCTGCCAATTACAGGGATCAGCTCTTTAGTGTAAGTTCTTAGCTTGGTATGAATGGAGCTAAGCTTGGGCCTGTGTGCCTTGTTGCACCACAACCTGTCAAAGGCCTTTTTGCTCATGAGAGACTGACTCGCACCCATGTCCAGTTCCACGGATATTGGAATTCCATCCAGTTCGACTTTTAGCATGATTGGTGGGCATTTCGTGGTGAAGGTCTGTACCCCATACACTTCTGCCTCCTCGGTTCGAGTCTGTAGTTCAGCCTGCTCCGCCATGGATCTGTTCTCTTCTGCAACGTGGTGGTTTGCAGAGTTTGCAGCTCGTCTGCACATTCGCTGCAGGGATCTCATTGTTTCACACCCTTTGCACAGATAGTATATGAAGCAGCATTGATGGGCTTGATGATCACTTCCACAGCTCCAACAAGGTGTTAACTGCATCGCATTAATGATTAATGGTGGATTCTGGGTCATCTGAGGTCTTGCAGCTGCCGGCGTGTACGTTCTGCCATATGCATTTCTGCCTAAAAACGGCGTTACTTTGTGTACAGTACTTACCGAAACCTCGTTATGCTGCGAAATTTGTTTGGTGTTATCGCTGGTGGACATAAATGCCTGGGCTATTGTTATGGCTTTGCTCAGATTCGGTGTTTCAACAGTTAATAGTTTGCAAAGGATAACCTCATGGCCAATGCCAAGCATTTGCTCAAGGAATCCATCGAATTCGCAATAGAAATATAGAAACATAGAAAATAGGTTCAGGAGTAGGCTATTCGGCCCTTCAAGCCTGCACCACCATTCAGTAAGATCATGGCTGATCATTTACCTCAGTTCCCCTTTCCTGCTTTCTCTCCATGCCCCTTGATCCCTTTAGCCATAAGGGCCATATCTAACTGCCTCTTGAATATATCCAATGAACTGGCATCAACAAGTCTCTGCGGTCGGGAATTCCACAGGTTAACAACTCTCTGAGTGAAGAAGTTTCTCCTCATCTCAGTCCTAAATGGCTTACCCCTTATCCTTAGACTATGTCTCCCCTGGTTCTGGACTTCCCCAACATCGGGAACATTCTTCCTGCATCTAACCTGTCCAGTCCCGTCAGAATTTTATATGTTTCTATGAGATCCCCCCTCATCCTTCTAAACTCCAGTGAATACAGGCCCAGTCGATCCAGTCTCTCCTCATATGTCAGTCCTGCCACCCCGGGAATCAGTCTGGTGAACCTTCACTGCACTCCCTCAATAGTAAGAACGTCCTTCCTCAGATTAGGAAACCAAAACTGAACACAATATTCCAGGTGAGGCCTCACTAAGACCCTGTACAACTGCAGTAAGACCTCCCTGCTCCTATACTCAAATCCCCTGGTTATGAAGGCCAACATACCATTTATCTTCTTCACCGCCTTTTGCACCTGCATGACAACTTTCATAGACTGATGTACCATAACACCCAGGTCTCGCTGCACCTCCCCTTTTCCTAATCTGCCGTCATTCAGATAATATTCTGCCTTCGTGTTTTTGCCACCAAAGTAGATAACCTCATATTTATCCATATTATACTGCATCTGCCACGCGTTTGCCCACTCACCTGACCTGTCCAAGTCACCATACAGCCTTTTAGTGGTCTTCTCACAGCTCATGTCCTGCAAGGCGCCTTAGTTCGGTGATGTAGCTCGCCACTTCCTGGCCTTCAGACTGCTCACACATATGGAATCGATACCTTGCCATCAGAACGCTTTCCTTCGGATTTAGGTGCTTTCGGAAAAGCGTACACAGTTCTTAATAGGATTTGCTTGTTGGTTTCCCCGGAATGAGAAGATTCTTCATGAGACCATAGGTTGTTGCCCCACAGACAGTGAGGAGGATCGGTCTTCGTTTGGAAGTGTTCTCATCCACTTCCAGCTCATTGACGACAAAGTATTGGTCGAGTTGCTCCATGCAGGCCTCCCAATCGTCCCTTTCTGAGAATTTCTCCAGGATACCAACAGTTCTCTGTATTTTCGCGTGGTTGTTGGTTATCTCGTCGCTATTGTGTTCCTAATACAGATGAGACTGCACACAGGGACGTTAAAGTAACGGTGACCTCAGTCTTTATTAAGACACTCCAGAGTGAGGAACAGGCCTTAGGGGCCGGCTTATATACAGTGCTCCCAAGGGATTCTGGGATCCCTTGGGATGTCAGGGGATGCACTCCCTGGTGACGGAACATGGGAGTGCATGCTTTACAGAGCCACAATATCACTTCCCCTCCAAAGTCAAAGTGAAAACTATTTACAAAGAGAGGCGGTCGGGAGCCTTTCTTTCCCTGGTGGACTGCCTCGGTACAAATGCCTATTCTGGTGTGTTGGCTGTGCCCTCGCTGCGCTGGCGTGTTGTTGGCCCTGCAGGGCTGCTGGGTGAGCCTGGCCTTGCTCGGCTGTTGGGCATGATGGGTTCGATTTCCTGGTCCGGGGTGGTGTCATTGATCCTTTGGGTGTGTGTTGTGGGCTCGAAAAAGGTGGTGTCTGCTGTGGTTTGTTCAGGGCAGTCTGTGAACTACAGCCTCGTTTGGTCCAGGTGCTTTCTGAAAATGTGTCCATTGTCTAGTTTGACTCCAAACACTCTACTCCCTTCTTTAGCTATCACCGTGCCCGCGATCCACTTGGGACCATGTCCATAGTTTAGCACATACACAGAGTCATTCAGATCAATTTCCCATGACACAGTGGCGCCACTATCGTTTACATTTTGTTGCTGCCGCCTGCTCTCTACCTGATCATAAAGGTTGGGGTGAACCGGTGAGAGTCTGGTTTTAAGTGTCCTTTTCATGAGTAGCTCAGCCGGGGTCACCCGTGAGCGAGTGGGGTCTCGTGCGGTAGCTGAGCAATACTCGGGACAGGCGGGTTTGGAGTGAGCCTTCTGTGACTCGTTTAAGGCTCTGTTTGATTGTTTGTATTGCCCCTCTGCCTGCCCATTGGAGGCTGGTTTAAACGGGGCCGAGGTGACATGTTTGATCCCATTGCGGGTCATGAATTCTTTAAATTCGGCACTGGTGAAACATGGCCCATTGTCACTGACCAGTATGTCAGGCAGGCCATGGGTGGCAAACATGGCCCTCAGGCTTTCAATGGTGGTGGTGGTGGCGGTGCTTCCCGACATTATTTCACATTCAATCCATTTTGAAAAAGCATCCACCACCACCAGGAACATTTTACCATGAAACGGGCCCAGATAGTCGACATGGATTCTTGACCATGGTCTGGAGGGCCAGGACCACAAACATAGTAGTGCCTCAACTGAGCACTCACGTGGCATTGCCGTACACAGGACTCTAAATCAGAGTCGATACTGGGCCACCACACGTGGGATCTGGCTATTGCTTTCATCATTACTATACCCGGGTGTGTGCTGTGGAGATCCGAGATGAACGTCTCCCTGCCCTTTTTGGGTAGCACTATGCGGTTACCCCACAACAAGCCGTCTGCCTGAATGGACAACTCGTCCTTTTGCCACTGGAACGGCTTGATTAGCTCTTGCATTTCAACGGGGATGCTGGCCCAGCTCCCATGCAGTACACAGTTTTTTTACTTGGGACAGCAGAGGATCTTGGCTGGTCCAAGTCCTAATCTGGCAGGCTGTGACAGGTGATTTATTATTTTCAAATGCTTTCATGACCATCAACAAGTCTGCGGGCTGTGCCACCATCAACAAGTTTGCAGGCTGCGCCATTTCCACCCCCGTGGTGGACAATGGTAGCTGGCTGAGAGCATCTGCACAGTTCTCGGTGCCTGGCCTGTGACGGATGTTATAGTTATATGCTGATGGTGCGAGTACCCACCTTTGTATGCGGGCTGAGGCATTAATATTTATCCCCTTGTTTTCAGCAAACAGGGATATGAGGGGCTTGTGATCGGTTTCCAGCTCAAATTTGAGGCCAAACAGATATTGATGCATTTTCTTTACCACGAACACACACGCTAATGCCTCTTTCTCAATCATACTGTAGGCCCTCTCGGCCTTAGAAAAGTTCCTGGAGGCATAGGCGACATGTTGCACTTCCCTGCAATGTTATCTTTTTGTAATACACACGCGACTCCGTACGCTGACGCAGCACATGCTAGCACAATTCTTTTACACGGGTTATACAATACAAGCAGCTTGTTGGAGCATAAAATGTTCTGGATTTGTCAAAAGCAATTACTTGTTTTTTCCCCATACCCAGTTCTCACCTTTATGCAATAACACATGTAGGGGCTCTAAGAGGGTGCTTAATCGTGGTAGGAAGTTACCAAAATAGTTGAGGAGTCCCAGGAACGATTGCAGCTCCATGACGTTCTGTGGCCTGGGAGCATTCCTAATAGCCTCTATCTTGGCGTCTGTGGACCGAATGCCGTCCGCTGCGATCTTTCTCCCCAAAAACCCAATTTCTGTTGCCATGAAGATGCATTTCGACCTCTTCAGCTGCAGCCCTATGCGATCCAATCGCTGGAGGACCTCATCCAGGTTTTGTAGGTGCTCGACGGTGTCCCAACCCATGACCAATATGTTGTTCTGAAAAACCACCATGCGTGGTATCGACTTGAGTAGGCTCTCTATGTTTCTGTGGAAGATCGCTGCAGCAGACCGAATTCCAAACGGGTATCTGTTGTAGATGAACAGTCCCTTGTGCGTGTTGATGCAGGTGAGGCCCTTCGAAGACTTCTCCAGCTCCTGCGTCATGTGAGCCGAAGTCAGGTCGAGCTTGGTGAACATCTTGCCTCCTGCCAGCATCGCAAATAGGTTGTCTGCCTTAGGTAGCAGGTATTAGTCCTGTAGCGGGAAACAATTAATAGTTACTTTATAATCGCTGCAAATCCTGACCGTGCCATCACTTTTGAGTACTGGAACAATCGGGCTGGCCCACTCACTGAATTCCACTGGGGTGATGATGCCCTCGCATTGCAGCCTGTCCAGCTCGATTTCCACTCTCTCCCTCATCATGTGAGGTACCGCTCGCGCCTTGTGGTGAATGGGTCATGCCAATTGGATCTGCACCTTTGCCCCGGAAAAGTTTCCAATGCCTGGCTCAAAAAGGGAAGGAAATTTGTTAAGAACCTGGGTACATGAGGCCTCATCGACATGTGATAGCGCTCAGATGTCATCCCAGTTCCAGTGGATTTTGCCCAGCCAGCTCCTTCCAAGCAGTGTGGGGCCATCGCCCGGGACAATGCAGAGTGGCAATTCGTGCATCATGCCCTCGTAGGTGACATTAACCATGTCACTGCCCAGGACAGTGACAAGCTCTTTGGTGTACATACTCAGTTTCGTGTGGATGGGGCTCAGGGCTGGTCTGAGTGCCTTGTTGCACCACAGTCTCTCAAACATATTTTTACTCATGATGGATTGGCTAGTGCCAGTGTCCAGTTCCATGGCTATGGGTAAGCCATTCAATTTTACATTTAGCATTATAGGTCGACATTTCGTTGAAGATGTGTGCACCCCGTGTACTTCAGCATCTGCCTCCTCTCTCAGGCTCAAAATTACTTTGATCCACCATGAACCGATCTTCCTCTGCCATGTGGTGGTTAGCAGGTTTCACAGAGCTTGCAGCTCGTCTGCAAACTCATTGGAAATGCCCCATTGTTCCACAGCTCTTGCAAACATAACCTTTGAAGCGGCTTGAATAGGCTGAATGGAAGCCTCCACAACGCCAACAAGGTGTGAATTGCCTTGCATTCATCCTTTGTTGCGGACTCCGAGTCATCTGGGTCACCTGAGGCCTGCTGGCAGTTGCAGACTCTTGGTTTCTGCCCTGTACATTTCTGCTTGCAAACACAGTTCCAGTTAATTTAAGAACATTGCTCGCACTTGTGTGCTGAGAGATTTGATTGGAGTTATTACTGGTGGACATAAACGCCTGTGCTATTGCAATGGCCTTACTGAGGGTCGGTGTCTCTACAGTCAAAAGTTTTCGGAGGATGGTCTCGTGGCCAATGCCCAGTACAAAAAAGTCTCTGAGCATTTGCTCCAGGTAGCCATCAAACTCACATTGTCCTGCAAGTCGCCTTAGCTCGGCGACATAGCTCGCCACTTCCTGACCTTCAGATCGCTGGCATGTGTAGAACCGATACCTCGCCACCAGCATGCTCTCCCTCGGGTTAAGATGCTCCCGAACCAGTGTACACAGCTCCTCATACGACTTATCTGTGGGTTTCACTGGAGCCAGAAGATTCTTCATGAGGCTGTCGGTCGGTGCCCCGCAGACCATGAGGAGGACCGCTCTCCTTTTTGCCGTGCTTTCTTCTCTGTCCAGCTCGTTGGCTACAAAGTACTGGTCTAGCCGTTCGACATAGGCTTCCCAGTCCTCACCCTCCGAGAACTTCTCCAGGATGCCCATGTTAGCGTGAATGTTTTCTCAGAGGAATCACTCAACACTCAGAGTCGGTTCCAACGCCAATGCGGCCTTTATTTACACTAGCGGGGAGGAAGCCTCAGGACTGGATCCAGGCACTTCTCTCCGCCGAACAAAGAAACTCATCGATATTTATATATTTTACAATAGTTCTTTACAGTTACTCAGCCCACTTCGGCTGGACACAATCCAATCATAACGATTATAGATTACATATAGGTTTCTTTAACCCAATAGAATTCCCCTGATACCTCAGGAACTGCATGTTTGGTTTTTGTCAGCTCGGGCTGATTAATGACCTCGTTATGTGAGGCAGGTTCTCCCCTTATCTCTCTTCCTCGGGCTTCGGCTGTGTGAAATCACTGGTTCATTATAATTATCTTGTATCCAAGGCATTCCTGGTAGTGAGCCTCACAGAGCCATTGCTCGGTCATTGCTCGGTCAGCCCCAGTTCATTACTTGACTAACGGGGTTCCCATCATGCTTGGGCAGCCATTTTATATGTGGCCACTTTAAACTTATATGAGTTTAGATATATTCAGCAGGTGCCTAATGCCTAGTGTTTGATATATTCAGCAGGTGCCTAATGCCTAGTGTTTTGATATATTCAGCAGGTGCCTAATGCCTAGTGTTTGATATATTCAGCAGGTGCCTAATGCCTACAACAATTCCCTCCTTTCTGTAAAGGGACTAGTCCTAGTCCCCCTTTAACCGACCGCCCTACTTTTATTAGATTATGTGCACGGCCCGGTGCTCCCTGCCTCAACGTGCTGGCCAGTCATGCGGTTTCAGGAGTCCCAGTTGCTTAAATCAAATTGACAAAGGCCAAATCCTCCTGCCCCTTTATTAGACAGGCTTGTTTAGTATTTGGGGGACCGGTCATGGGTCCCTTTCCGTTGTGCATGGTGCTTGCATGCCTGGCAGGCCATTATGCCCCATGTTATTGCTAAGATCAATAGTATCCCGACCAGTATGTGTGAAATTATTCGAATCCAAGGATGGATGTTCACATTTATTCCCCAGTCCCAGACCTTTCTCCACCAACTCTGACTTTGTAAGTCTACATCGATATCTTCTTCCAGTACTTTGATTTTAGTTTGCAGTTGGTGGTAGAGCTTTACGGATTGACCCACTCTGAGCCTCAACTCTCGTAATACTTCGGTCAGATGTGGGATAGGGACTTGATCTGGCTCGTTATAATCCTGCAAATGATCATGGAGCTGATCGGTTACCTCAATAACTTCGGACTTACGGCGCCTAACCTGGGTGATATGCGCTTGCCAGATCGTGACAGGTCGTAGTGGCGTAAAGCAAAAGTTTGGCTGTGGTATAGGGCACTGCAGGTCATTATACTGGTATGAACGCTCTGTGGTAGAGACACAGTATCTTCCCTTCCCTCCGTAGCCTGCCCTCGCGAAGTGCCTGTGTGCGGGCACTATTTCTAGTACACACCCGTCGGTTCGGTTAAACCCGCACTCGTCTAGCTCACCTCGGTCTACCGGGTGAGGGCATATTGTGATCTCCGCCCTTTGCTTGCAATCTGTTAGGGAAATCCTGGTAAGTATGTTGTTTCGACGAACAGCGGAGGTGGTGGTCAGATAGTAATGCATGGAGACATTTTCCCGTATTACTCCGATATTCTCTAGTTGGTACAGGGGGAACGGCCCTAAGTCCGGCGTGGCTATAGGGATCATCAGGACTATCCCTATCCCAGTATTCCTACCCATCTGGCAATCTGGAATTGCTGCGTATACTCGGGTCAGTCCCTTCAGAGTACAATTATCCAGTGTCCCCCTCTGGTTAGCCAACTGAGCCAAATGTGAACTGTCTATCCAATCGGGTACTTCCCCGCATTAGATCTGGTCGAGATTGTGGTGGATCTGTCCCACCATCCACAGACCATAAGCGTGACAGAGTTGCCCCTGTCTTTGCTTTCCTGTATCTTCTTTTTCTCTATCAATGAGGTGATTGATGGTTTTGGCGTGAGCTTCCAGGACTGAGATGCCATCCAACTGGATTTCGGCACCCTCCTTTCCGAGGTTGGCTTGGTCTTCCTGGTTTTGCTCCACCCTCTCTAATAACCCCTTCATCACCCCTCTAAGCTGTTCCGCCCTCTCATTTAACCCTTGTATATCTATCAAGTTTACTATGGAGGTCCCTGTATTGAAAACGGTGGCAATATCATTAACTATTTCCCTCTTGACCCTAGGGGCTGACCCCTGTCCCCGGAATCTACTGACACCCATTGCATCGGCAGCCTGCTGCATTACAACTTTACTTAATACATTGTATATCTTCCTTGACTGTTCTGTACAGTATTCCAGCATCTGGATGCCTGAAATATTGATCAGAACAGGCACAATTTCATGTTTAACATTATCATACAATAATTCCCCTTCGTTGTACATTACAATCCCATTCTCTGGTCCCTTAGTAGTTATGGGACAAGGCAGTTCCTCGGGCAATGTAGTGGTTCTTATGGGGCGCGGTGTCGGAAGGGGTGAGAAACATACATACAATGATATTGCAGCCGCCCCCGCCTCCTCGTAGTACCCACACAGCCTCATTCCCTTTTTGCAGATGACTGATTGCTGGGACTGTCCCGGAGGTGCGCAAATTATGCCGAAAGTACATTCATCGGCTCTTTGACATCCCTCTGTTTAATGCAGCTGCTCCTTATACCCGTGGAGCACTGTACACATACCCGGTTCTTATTAGGGTTTACTTGTAACCATGCATTAAAATAAGTCCTGTCCTTGCTCCAATCTTTAGTCCGTCAAATTGAATAAAACTCCATAGTTCATGTGATTGTTTATTTCCAGCGTGCTGTGCTGTCCGTCGGTGTTGTCCAGGGTACGTGCATGTCGCAGGGCTATCCATATTATGAGTAGCGCCATTCGTATTCCCATTCTGGTAAGTATTATCTGTAATTTTAAACAGATGGCCTGGTCGTCACCAGGGGTTAGGTTTTGCTCTACGAGTATCCCTGTCACCCTGCGAAATCAGAAGCACAAGGTTATAATCGAACCATTTCGAGCTGAATCTGTAGGGCGTGCGCCTGTGTCTTTACCCACTTAAATATTACCCAAACTCCTATTATCACCAAGACCAAAGCTATTCCTCCGAACACCCCTTCCAAAAGGGTGTCTAACCACTCCTGGTATTTTGCAGCATACCATTCCGTCTCGTCTAGGCGTATCACCCTTGGTTCGGCCATTACCCTTCTGAGTTATACCTTTTTAATTGCGACCAGTGCTTCCACCGGCCTCTCCCTCTCATGTCGACACATGCACACGTGTCGCTAGTCAAAATGATGTCATACGGCCCGGTCCACCTTGGGGCAAACCCCGTCCTGTTGGGGGTGACTTGTACCAACACTTTGTCGCCTACCTGTGGGAGCTGTGCGTCGACCTTTCCTTTGTTTTGGGTCTCCAAGTCCCGTATGGTCTGTTGCTCCACCACCTCTTTCCTTAGTTCCTTTAGCTGTGAGTCTAATTGTTTTACATACTGTTTAATCCGATCTCGTAAAGGCCCCATGTCCTCTCCCCCCGTTATGAAGCCTTCGGGGAGTCTCATAGCCCTCCCCGTCATTAATTCAAAGGGGGTCAGGCCTGTGGTCCAGTTAGGGGTGGCCCTAAGTCTCATTAGTATACAGGGTAAAACATCCACCCATCCCTTCCCGGTTTCAGTTATGGCTTTGGCAATTGCTGTCTTGAGGGTGCGGTTCATTCGCTCAACCATTCCTGAGCTCTGGGGGTGGTACGGGATGTGGAACCGGTGTCGGATTCCAAGCAGACCGCATGCCCGCTTCATGACCTGTCCCGTGAAGTGTGTCCCCTGGTCTGAGTCAATTTGAAGGGGCACTCCCCACCGTGGGATTATGTCGAATGCGAGAATCTGCGCTACCGTGGATGCTCCACAATCCCGGGTGGGAAAAGCCTCAACCCACCTGGTAAACTGATCGATAATGACCAGGCAGTATTTCTTTCCCCGACTGTTGGGTAGGGGCCCTGTGAAATCAATCTGTAGATTCTCCCCCCGGCCCCTGGGATGTGTCTGATGTGCCATTTTGACCTTTATGGGTCTGCCTGGATTATGCTGTGTGCATACTATGTAGCGCTGGCAATGCTTGGCTACGTCTCGCCCTACCCCGGCCCACCACCAGTCTTTGAGTAGACGGCTCAGCATTCCGTCTCGCCCAGTGTGGTCCGGCTCGTGGTGTAGCCGGAGTAGTTCGGTCTGGATTGAGGACGGGGCGACTACTTGTAATCCCTTCCTCCAAACCCCGTCCTCCCCAATGCTGGCCCCCTTGCTTTCCCATAGCGACCGTTCCTCCGAGCTACTTTCCTCTGTACCTTACGGATATTCAGCTCTCCTGGTCCTATCACGGCTACTTTGATTATCTGGGGCTCATCTTCTTCCGCTGCACTTCTGGCTGCTTGATCTGCCAGCATGTTTCCCCGCTGTTCCCTGGTCTCTACCCTTTGATGGCTGCTTGATCTGCCAGCATGTTTCCCCGCTGTTCCCTGGTCTCTACCCTTTGATGGCTGCTTGATCTGCCAGCATGTTTCCCCGCTGTTCCCTGGTCTCTACCCTTTGATGGCTGCTTGATCTGCCAGCATGTTTCCCCGCTGTTCCCTGGTCTCTACCCTTTGATGGCTGCTTGATCTGCCAGCATGTTTCCCCGCTGTTCCCTGGTCTCTACCCTTTGATTGCTGCTTGATCTGCCAGCATGTTTCCCCGCTGTTCCCTGCTCTCTACCCTTTGATGCGCCTTGATCTTTATTACTGCTGCCGTCGCAGGTCTTTTAACGGCTTTTACCAATTCCCGAACTATATTCTCGTGTTTAATGTGTCCCCCCCCACCTGAAGTTATGTATCCACGTCTGCTCCATGCTATCATGTAGTCGTGTACTACCCCGAATGCGTACCAGCTGTCAGTATAAACATTTACACGCTTCCCCTCTGCCCATTTGAGGGCTTCGGTCAACGCTACAAGCTCCCCCACTTGGGTGGACACTGTTCCTTCCAGTGCCCCTCGCAGGAGGGTGGCACCGTCCTGGTCTACCACGCCCCATCCAGTGCGGAATTGCCCGTCAATATATCGTCGGGACCCATCAACGTAAAGGGTTAAATCAGGGTCGCTCAGAGGTTCATCGGCTATTCCCCCTTCCGTTCCTTGGTCTATCTCAGTTTTGCAACTATGGGGTTCACCTTCGGTCACTATTCCCTCCACGGGATTAAAACCTATATCCCTGATTACTTGTATGGATTGGTCTTTGGGTAATAGTACTGCCTCCCAGGTAGCTCGTCGCGCATCTGACACTGTTTTTAACCTCCCGGTGTTTACCAATTCCACTATGGTGTGCTTCGTGTGTAGGATTAGCTGCCCCGACATTGTGACTGGTTCGCATATTCTTGCAGCCCAAGCGGCGCAATCGAGGGCAGCCACACACCGATGAAGTCCCTTCACTACCGGGGACTCTTGTGTTGAGTAATACGCTACTGGTCTCATTACCCCTCCCTTTTCCTGGGTTATGACGGCGCTATAGAAACCTCCCTCGATAACGGCTTCATCATGTCAGGTAGCTTCAGCGCCGGGGCTGCCAATAATTCGGCTTTTAATTTCCCATAGGATTCCTCTTGCTCCAATCCCCACTCTACCTGTTCTGTTCCTGGTTTTCCTCCCCTCACTAGTCGCTGAATGGGTTCGGCCATATTCACAAATTGAGGAATGAAATTCCTGCAATAGTTGAACAAGCCCATCACCCGTCGCACTGCCACACCGTGGTTGGTCGGGGCATATCAGCTATGGCTGTCTTTCGGTCTGTCGGAAGGGTCTTTTTCCCCTGACTGATATCGTGTCCCAGATATCGAACCGTGGCTTGCCCGATCTGTGCCTTTTTTGGATTTATTTTAAAACCTGCCTTGTCTAGAGTCCTTAAAACCGTGACTACGGCCCCTAAATGCTCTTGGTCGCTTGACGAGGCTATCAAGATGTCATCCACGTAGTGAAGGATTGTGCTATTGTAAGGGGTTAAGTTACACTGTTCCAAGGCATTACTCATGACTCGGTGGAAAATGTTCGGACTATTATGGAATCCCTGAGGGAGTTGGGTCCACGTGTATTGTCTGCCTCTGGAGGTAAATGCGAATCTTTCCTGAGACGCAGGGTCCAGTGGGATTGACCAAAATCCGTTAGCAATATCTAAAATGGTGAAAATCCTGTGTTCCGGATTCAGACCGTTGAAGATAGTCGCTGGGCTGGCCACAAACTAATGTTCCCTAGGCGTTACTTTATTTAGGGCTGTATCATCTATCGTTAGTCGGTAACTCTCATCCGGCTTTTTAACTGACCATATCGGGGAGTTCGTGACTGACACTGTCTGTCGTTAAATGCCTTGGTCTACCAGGGCTTCTACTATTTCCTCAGTGGCCTGCATGGCCTCTGGTTTAATAGGGTATTGTTTGTGGGGAGGATGTACCGATCCCGTGACCTTCTCCGGTGTTATATCAATGAGTCCACAGTCCTGTTTGCTTTTTGCCCAAACTCCCGGGATGGCCTGACACAGTAATCCCAACATCCCGTCCTTAGACCAGTCTCTCGTCAAGGTGCCTGTTTTACCTAATGTGGCTATATTTTTTACTGGGGCCCATCTCCTGGCAACTTTATCCTTATATCCTTTCTTAGTCTTCCAGGTTACCCGCCTTCGCTGTGCGTCCACTATGGTGCCTAGTTCGCGGAGTAGGTCCATCCCTAATATAGTGCCCTCTGAATTTTGACATACCCAGAACTGGACCGGTACCATTATACCGTCCACCTTGAGCACTTGTGTTTCACTTTGATATGCCGTGGTCCTGTCTCCCCCTACCCCTTGGATTATGATCGATCGCCGGGTAGTGGGTAGGTCGAGATTGGTTAGGGATAACGACGCCCCGGTGTCTATCAACATACTGCATCACCGGCCCCCTAACGGTGCATTGATCCACATATGGGGATCGGGTTCTTGGCTGGGGGCCGATGCGATTCATTGGGGATTCGTCTGCTTCTGGGTCAGCTGCTGTATAATGTCCAGCAGCTGCTGATTTCCGAGGGTACTAACGTCTAGGGCTCTTTCATTGGGGTTTTGTCCTGTTTTAGGTCCCCGTTGCGGTCCCTTCCCTTCCTTGCCGCCTCCCTTTGCCCAACAGTCCTTTGACTCGTGACCTAATCGGTCACAGTTCCTACACTTTTTGCGTCCGTCGCGTTTTGGGGCTCTACACTCGGCGCGGCAATGTCCCGTTTTGTTGCAATTATAGCATGTCTCAGCCGTCTTTTTGTCGGTGACCGCTCAGACCTCCGCTGTACTGGCGGCTATTTTGGACCTTTGTTGATTGTCTACCGAGGTCGCCCAACTTTCCAGATCATCAAAATTATTATATACCACTAAGCCTGTTTTTAGGATGGCTTGGTGTGCGGAGCTTAGTCTGTCCTTTTCCAACGGTATGAAGGCCGGGTTCTGCCGGTCTGCATCCAGTACTCCGCTATGTGCCAAGAACGCCTCAAATTTTCTAACCCCGTACTCTTGTCCCCGTTCGTCCTTCTTTTGCACTACTCCCACTATAGAGTTCCAGTTTACGGGAACCTGGCCTAAGACGAGTGTCACGTTCACTTTGAATGCTGTCATGCTCGTCTCCTGCTGCTGCCTAGTAGCAGGCAGGTCGGTACACCAGGTACCGCTTCGGTACTCATTATGTAGTCTGTCCCAGTAGTTTTCTGGCATTTTAATCCTAACTATACCAGCGATGTCTTGATTGTGGAGCTGGTGGCAAATTTTCATTTCCTTGAGCTTCTGCCAGAAGGTTGCATTGCTATGGCGGGGTATTAGGGGTGGCAGTTTGTCTAACAACTACATCGTGTCCCCGGGGGACAACGATGTATATGTTATTTGTGTTTGTGCGGGTAGGGCGGGACTGCCATGACATCTTGCTCCTGCTGGGACCGTGGGTATGCGTTCCACCTTTAGCGGCGCGATGTTGGCCGGGTTTATTGTGGCATATGGGGGTGGCAAGACGTCCCCTTTAACCGAGTCGCAACTATCCGTTTCATTCCCTAGGCATTCCCAATCTTCCTCACTAGGTGGCGCACTTGGGCTATTTATGGTCAGGACTGGCAAAACTGTCTGTCCGTTTTCAACAGTTACTTGCTTTCTTTTTGTTTGCACATACTGGTTAACTTTCTCTGTTAACTTTACATGGGCTCGCAGTATCAAAACTACTGCCTTTCCCTCTTTGTCTTTCCTTTCCTTCTCCCACCATTCCCTTTGCTTCGCTGGCAGGTCCTGAGAATCCCACCCTGCTCTAATCATTTTCTCAATTAGTTTCTTTTGTTTTTCCGCCAGGTGGCGGGTAAGGGGCCCTTCTGGTCCCCACTCGAGGTTACTTGCTTTCGTGGCCATTCCTATAGGACTAGAACCGTTAGGAATCTACTCTCAGAGGTCCGCTTTCTACCTAGCGTAACTTGTAGTAGACCGTCTCCTGGCTACTGTCAGGTCACAAGTTCTGCTGTTGCACAAACTTATACAATTCTTAAAATGCGTTTAAGCAATTCCCACAGTGCTCTACGTATCCTTAATGACTACCTACCACCGCTCTGCCCATTGGTCCGACGCTGTTCACAGGTTTGGATTCTGTTAGCTGCTGTACACTGCTTGGTTCTACCCCGGGGTATATTTCAAATTACACTACTGGGTCCGGAAGATGTCTTTCGGTATCATGATCCCACGGTCCAAGTGTGTTCCCGGCACCTACTTAGTTCCTGGCTGTCACGTGGGACTAAAGTCCTCTTAATTCAGGCTCAGGCTAGGTTTTTGAGATATTGGACCGTCTCCTCGTGTCGATCAACCAGCATCTACCTTCTGCACCCGTTATAAAATTTTGTTTAAGGTATACTCACCCGGTTTCTCCAAGAGCATCAGCGACCCCGAAATCCTGTTTGTGACACCACTGTTAGCGTGAATGTTTTCTCAGAAGTATCACTCAACACTCAGAGTCGGTTCCAACGCCAATGCGGCCTTTATTTTCACATACAGGGAGGAAGCCTCAGGACTGGATCCAGGCACTTCTCTCCAACGAACAAAGAAAGTCATCGATATTTATATGTTTTACAATAGTTCTTTACAGTTACTCAGCCCACTTCGGCTGGACACAATCCAATCCTAACGATTATAGATTACATATAGGTTTCTTTAACCCAATAGAATTCCCCTGACACCTCAGGAGCTGTGTGTTCGTTTTTTGTCAGCTCGGGCTGATTAATGACCTCGTTATGTGAGGCAGGTTCTCCCCTTAGCTCTGTTCCTCAGCGTTCGGCTGTGTGAAGTCACTGATTATACCAGTGTACTATAATGGTTCGTTATAATTATTTTGTATCCAAGGCATTCCTGGTAGTGAGCCTCACAGGGTCATTGCTCGGTCATTGCTCGGTCAACCCCAGTTCATTACTTGACTAATGGGGTTCCCATCATGCTTGGGTAGCCATTTTATATGTGTCCACTTTAAACTTATATGAGTTTAGATATATTCAGCCGGTGTCTAATGCCTAGTGTTTTGATATATTCAGCAGGTGCCTAATGCCTACAACATATATTGTAAACAGTTGTGGTCCCAGCACCGATCCCTGTGGCACACCACTAACCACCGATTTCCAACCCGAAAAGGACCTATTTAGAAACATAGAAACATAGAAAATAGGTGCAGGAGCAGGCCATTCAGCCCTTCTAGCCTGCACCGCCATTCAATGAGTTCATGGCTGAACATGAAACTTCAGTACCCCCTTCCTGCTTTCTCGCCATAACCCTTGATCCCCCGAGTAGTAAGGACTTCATCTAACTCCCTTTTGAATATATTTAGTGAATTGGCCTCAACTACTTTCTGTGGTAGAGAATTCCACAGGTTCACCACTCTCTGGGTGAAGAAGTTTCTCCTCATCTCGGTCCTAAATGGCTTACCCCTTATCCTCAGACTGTGACCCCTGGTTCTGGACTTCCCCAACATTGGGAACATTCTTTCTGCATCTAACCTGTCTAAACCCGTCAGAATTTTAAACGTTTCTATGAGGTCCCCTCTCATTCTTCTGAACTCCAGTGAATACAATCCCAATTGATCCAATCTTTCTTGATAGGTCAGTCCCGCCATCCCGGGAATCAGTCTGGTGAACCTTCGCTGCACTCCCTCAATAGCAAGAATGTCCTTCCTCAAGTTAGGAGACCAAAACTGTACACAATACTCCAGGTGTGGCCTCACCAAGGCCCTGTACAACTGTAGCAACACCTCCCTGCCCCTGTATTCAAATCCCCTCGCTATGAAGGCCAACATGCCATTTGCTTTCTTAACCGCCTGCTGTACCTGCATGCCAACCTTCAATGACTGATGTACCATGACACCCAGGTCTCGTTGCACCTTCCCTTTTCCTAATCTGTCACCATTCAGATAATAGTCTGTCTCTCTGTTTTTACCACCAAAGTGGACAACCTCACATTTATCCACATTATACTTCATCTGCCATGCATTTGCCCACTCACCTAACCTATCCAAGTCACTCTGCAGCCTAATAGCATCCTCCTCGCAGCTCACACTGCCACCCAACTTAGTATCATCCGCAAATTTGGAGATACTGCATTTAATCCCCTCGTCTAAATCATTAATGTACAATGTAAACAGCTGGGGCCCCAGCACAGAACCTTGCGGCACTCCACTAGTCACTGCCTGCCATTCTGAAAAGTACCCGTTTACTCCTACTCTTTGCTTCCTGTCTGACAACCAGTTCTCAATCCACGTCAGCACACTACCACCAATCCCATGTGCTTTAACTTTGCACATTAATCTCTTGTGTGGGACCTTGTCGAAAGCCTTCTGAAAGTCCAAATATACCACATCAACTGGTTCTCCCTTGTCCACTTTACTGGAAACATCCTCAAAAAATTCCAGAAGATTTGTCAAGCATGATTTCCCTTTCACAAATCCATGCTGACTTGGACCTATCATGTCACCATTTTCCAGATGCACTGCTATGACATCCTTAATAATTGATTCCATCACTTTACCCACTACTGAGGTCAGGCTGACCGGTCTATAATTCCCTGTTTTCTCTCTCCCTCCTTTTTTAAAAAGTGGGGTTACATTGGCTACCCTCCACTCCATAGGAACTGATCCAGAGTCAATGGAATGTTGGAAAATGACTGTCAATGCATCCGCTATTTCCAAGGCCACCTCCTTAAGTACTCTAGGATGCAGTCCATCAGGCCCTGGGGATTTATCGGCCTTCAATCCCATCAATTTCCCCAACACAATTTCCCGACTAATAAAGATTTCCCTCAGTTCCTCTTCCTTACTAGACCCTCTGACCCCTTTTATATCCGGAAGGTTGTTTGTATCCTCCTTAGTGAATACCGAACCAAAGTACTTGTTCAATTGATCCGCCATTTCTTTGCTCCCCGTTATGACTTCCCCTGATTCTGACTGCAGGGGACCTACGTTTGTCTTCACCAACCTTTTTCTCTTTACATACCTATAGAAACTTTTGCAATCCGCCTTAATGTTCCCTGCAAGCTTCTTCTCGTACTCCATTTTCCCTGTCCTAATCAAACCCTTTGTCCTCCTCTGCTGAGTTCTAAATTTCTCCCAGTCCCCAGGTTCGCTGCTATTTCTGGCCAATTTGTATGCCACTTCCTTGGCTTTAATACTATCCCTGATTTCCCTAGATAGCCACGGTTGAGCCACCTTCCCCTTTTTATTTTTACGCCAGACAGGAATGTACAATTGTTGTACTTCATCCATGCGGTCTCTAAATGTCTGCCATTGCCCATCCACAGTCAACCCCCTAAGTATCATTCGCCAATCTATCCTAGCCAATTCACGCCTCATACCTTCAAAGTTACCCTTCTTTAAGTTCTGGACCATGGTCTCTGAAATTACTGTTTCATTCTCCATCCTAATGCAGAATTCCACCATATTATGGTCACTCTTCCCCAAGGGGCCTCGCACAATGAGATTGCTAATTAATCCTCTCTCATTACACAACACCCAGTCTAAGATGGCCTCCCCCCTAGTTGGTTCCTCAACATATTGGTCTAGAAAACCATCCCTTATGCACTCCAGGAAATCCTCCTCCACCGTATTGCTTCCAGTTTGGCTAGCCCAATCTATGTGCATATTAAAGTCACCCATTATAACTGCTGCACCTTTATTGCATGCACCCCTAATTTCCTGTTTGATGCCCTCCCCAACATCCCTATTACTGTTTGGAGGTCTGTACACAACTCCTACTAACGTTTTTTGCCCTTTGGTGTTCTGCAGCTCTACCCATATAGATTCCACATCATCCAAGCTAATGTCTTTCCTAACTATTGCATTAATCTCCTCTTTAACCAGCAATGCTACCCCACCTCCTTTTCCTTTTATTCTATCCTTCCTGAATGTTGAATACCCCTGAATGTTGAGTTCCCAGCCCTGATCATCCTGGAGCCACGTCTCCGTAATCCCAATCACATCATATTTGTTAACATCTATTTGCACAATTAATTCATCCACCTTATTGCGGATACTCCTTGCATTAAGACACAAAGCCTTCAGGCTTGTTTTATTAACACCCTTTGTCCTTTTAGAATTTTGCTGTACAGTGGCCCTTTTTGTTCTTTGCCTTGGGTTTCTCTGCCCTCCACTTTTCCTCATCTCCTTTCTGTCTTTTGCTTTTGGCTCCTTTTTGTTTCCCTCTGTCTCCCTGCATTGGTTCCCATCCCCCTGCCATATTAGTTTAAATCCTCCCCAACAGCACTAGCAAACACTCCCCCTAGGACATTGGTTCCAGTCCTGCCCAGGTGCAGACCGTCTGGTTTGTACTGGTCCCACCTCCCCCAGAACCGGTCCCAATGCCCCAGGAATTTGAATCCCTCCCTGCTGCACCACTGCTCAAGCCACGTATTCATCTGCGCTATCCTGCGATTCCTACTCTGACTATCACGTGGCACTGGTAGCAATCCCGAGATTACTACTTTTGAGGTCCTACTTTTTAATTTAGCTCCTAGCTCCTTAAATTCGTTTCGTAGGACCTCATCCCTTTTTTTGCCTATGTCGTTGGTACCAATGTGCACCACGACAACTGGCTGTTCTCCCTCCCATTTCAGAATGTCCTGCACCTGCTCCGAGACATCCTTGACCCTTGCACCAGGGAGGCAACATACCATCCTGGAGTCTCGGTTGCGGCCGCAGAAACGCCTATCTATTCCCCTCACAATTGAATCCCCTATCACTATCGCTCTCCCACTCTTTTTCTTGCCCTCCTGTGCAGCAGAGCCAGCCACGGTGCCATGAACTTGGCTGCTGCTGCCCTCCCCTGATGAGTCATTCCCCTCAACAGTACCCAAAGCGGTGTATCTGTTTTGCAGGGGGATGACCGCAGGGGACCCCTGCACTACCTTCCTTGCTCTACTCTTCCTGCTGGTCTTCCATTCCCTATCTGGCTGTGGACCCTTTCCCTGCGGTAAGACCAACTCACTACACGTGATACTCACGTCATTCTCAGCATCGTGGATGCTCCAGAGTAAATCCACCCTCAGCTCCAATTCCGTAACGCGGACCGTCAGGAGCTGGAGGCGGATACACTTCCCGCACACGTAGTCGTCAGGGACACCGGAAGTGTCCCTGAGTTCCCACATGGTACAGGAGGAGCATAACACCCGACCGAGCTCTCCTGCCATGTCTTAACCCTTAGATACACTTAAACTGGTAATAACAATGTTAAAAGTTACTGACCAATATAAGAAGAAAAAGAAAAACTACTCACCAATCACCAGCCAATCACTTACCCCCTAGGCTGTGACGTCACCTTTGTTTTTTTGCCTTCTCCCTGCAGCTGCACCGGTACGCCTCTCGCCGACCCCGGACTCGCGCTGCTCCGAGCACCCGCCTCCTCGACTGACTGCTCGAACTGCTCGACTCCCGCTGGCCTTTATAGGCCTCTCGCCGACCCCGGACTCACGCTGCTCCGAGCTCCCGCCTCCTCGACTGACTGCTCGAACTGCCCGACTCCCGCTGGCCTTTATAGGCCTCTCGCCGACCCCGGACTCACGATTTATCCCGACTCTCTGCTTTCTGTTATCCAGCCAATTATCTATCCATGCTAATACATTTCCTCTGACTCCGCGTACCTTTATCTTCTGCAGTAACCTTTTGTGTGGCACCTTATTGAATGCCTTTTGGAAATCTAAATACACCACATCCATCGGTACACCTCTATCCACCATGCTCGTTATATCCTCAAAGAATTCCAGTAAATGAGTTAAACATGATTTCCCCTTCATGAATCCATGTTGCGTCTGCTTGATTGCACTATTCCTATCTAGATGTCCCGCTATTTCTTCCGTTGATGAACACTGGCATACATTGAAGGAAATATTTCACAACTCTCAAGGAAAATATATTCCAGTGAGGAGGAAAGGGTGTAAAAGAAAAGATAGTCATCCAGGGCTAACTAACGAAATAAAGGATGGTATCTAATTAAAAACAAAGGCATATAAAGTGGCCAAAAGTACTGGAAGGACAGAAGATTGGGAAGCTTTTAAAAGCCAGCAAAGAATGACTAAAAAAATTAAGAAAGGGAAGATAGACTATGAAAGTAAACAAGCACGAAATATAAAAACAGATAGCAAGAGTTTCTACAGGTATATAAAAAGGAAAAGAGTGGCTAAAGTAAATGTTGGTCCCTTCGAGGATGAAACCGGGAAATCAGTGATGGGGAACATGGAGATGGCAGAAAATCTGAACACATATTTTGTATCAGTCTTTATGGTTGAGGACATTAAAAATATCCCAACAATGGATAGCCAAGGGGCTATAGGCGGGGAAGGATCTTACCACAATCACAAAGGAGGTGGTACTCAGTAAGATAATGGGACTAAAGGCCCCTGGACCTGATGCCTTACATCCTAGGATCTTAAGAGAAGTGGCTGCAGAGATAGTGGATGCATTGGTTGTAATCTACCAAAGTTCCCTGGATTCTGGGGCGGTCCCAGCAGATTGGAATACTGCAAATGTAACGCTCCTGTTTAAAAAAGGAGGCAGACAAAAAGCAGGAAACTATAGACCAGTTAGCCTAACATATGTGGTTGGGAAAATGCTGGAGTCCATTAATAAGGAAGCAGTAGTGGATCATTTGGAAAAGCATGATTCGATCAAGCAGAGTCAGCATGGTTTTATGAAAGGGAAATCATGTTTGACAAATTTTCTGGAATTCTTTGAGGATGTAATGAGCAGGGTAGATAAGGGGGAACCAGTGAATGTGGTATATTTGGATTTCTAGAAGGCATTCGATAAGGGGCGACTTAAGAGGTTACTGCACAAGATAAAAGCTCACAGGGTTTGGGGGTAATATATTAGCATGGATAGAAGATTGGCTAACTAACAGAAAATAGAGTTGGGATAAATGGGTCATTTTCCAGTGGGCAAACAGCGACTAGTGGGATGCTGCAGGGATTGGTGCTGGGTTCCCAACTATTAACAATCTATACTAATGACTTGGATGAAGGGACTGAGTGTAATGTAGCCAAGTTTGCTGACTACACAAAGATGGGTGGGAAAGGAAATTGTGAGGAGGATACAAAAAATCTGCAAAGAGATAGACAGGCTAAGTGAGTGGGCAAAAATTGGCAGATGGAGTATAATGTGGGAAAATGTGAGGTTATTCACTTTGGCAGGAATAATAGAAAAGCAAATTATAATTTAAATGGAGAAAAATTGCAAAGTGCTGCAGTACAGAGGGACCTGGGGGTCTGGTGCATGAAACACAAAAAGTTAGTGTGCAGGTACAGCAAGTAATCAGGAAGGCAAATGGAATGTTGGCCTTTATTGCAAAAGGGGATAGAGTATAAAAGCAGAGAATTCCTGCTACAACTGTAAAGGGTATTGGTGAGGCCACAGCAGGAGTACTGCGCACAGTTTTGGTCTCCGTATTTAAGGAAGGATATACTCGTATTGGAGGCTGTTCAGAGAAGGTTCATTAGATTGATTCCGGAGATGAGGGGGTTGACTTATGAGGATAGGTTGGGCCTATACACATTGGAGTCCAGAAGAATGATGGGTGATCTTATTGAACCTTATAAGATAATGAGGGGGTTCGACAAGGTGGATGTAGAAAGGATATTTCCACTCATCAGGGAAATTAAAACTCGGGGACACAGTCTCAAATAAGGGGCCACCCATTTAAAACTGAGATGAGGTTGTAAATCCATGGAATTCTCTGCCCCAAAGAGCTGTGGAATCTGGATGCCATTGAATATATTTAAGGTGGATTTAGACACATTTTTGAGTGATAAGGAAGTAAAGGGTTATGGGGAGCGAATAGGGAAGTGGAGCCTAGTCCATAGAAACATAGAAAATAGGTGCAGGAGTAGGCCATGCGGCCCTTCGAGCCTGCACCGCCATTCAATAAGATCATGGCTGATCATTCCTTCAGTACCCCTTTCCTGCTTTCTCTCCATAGCCCTTGATCCCCTTAACCGTAAGAGCCATATCTAACTCCCTCTTGAATATATCCAGTGAACTGGCATCAACAACTCTCTGAGTGAAGAAGTTTCTCCTCATCTCAGTCCTAAATGGCATACCCCTTATCCTAAGACTATGTCACCTGGTTCTGGACTTCCCCAACATCGGGAACATTCCTCCCGCATCGAACCTGTCCAGTTCCGTCAGAATCTTATAATCTTATATGTTTCTATGAGATTTCCTCTCATCCTTCTAAACTCCAATGAATAAAGGCCCAGTTGATCCAGTCTCTCCTCATATGAAAGCCCAGCCATCCAGTCTGGTGAACCTTCGCTGCACTCCCTCAATAGCAAGAATGGCCTTCCTCAGACTAGGAGACCAAAACTGAACACAATCTTCCAGGTGAGGCCTCACTAAGGCCCTGTACAACTGCAGTAAGACCTCCCTGCTCCTATACTCAAATCCCTTTGCTATGAAGGCCAACATACCATTTGCCTTCTTTACCGCCTGCTGTACCTGCGTGCCCACTTTCACTGACTGATGAAACATGACACCCAGGTCTCGTTGCACTTCCCCTTTTCCTAGTCTGCCGCCATTCAGATAATATTCTGCCTTCGTGTTTTTGCCCCCAAAATGGATAACCTCACATTTATCCACATTATACTGCATCTGCCATGCATTTGCCCACTCATCTAATCTGTCCAAATCACCCTGCAGCCTCTTAGCGTCCTCCTCACAGCTCACACCGCCACCCAGTTTAGTGTCATCTGCAAACTTGGAGATATTACACTCTATTCCTTCATCCAAATCGTTAATGTATATTGTAAAGAACTGGGGTCCCAGCACTGAGCCCTGCAGCACTCCACTAGTCACTGCCTGCCATTCTGAAAAGGACCCGTTTATCCCGACTCTCTACTTCCTGTCTGCCAACCAGTTCTCCCTCCACATCAATACATTACCCCCAATACCATGTGCTTTTATTTTGCACACAATCTCTTGTGCGGGACCTTGTCAAAAGCCTATTGAAAGTCCAAATACACCACATCCACTGGTTCTCCCTTGTCCACTCTACTAGATACACCCTCAAAAAATTCCAGAAGATTTGTCAAGCATGATTTCCCTTTCATAAATCCATGCTGACTTGGACTGATCCTGTCACTGCTTTCCAAATGCGCTGCTATTTCATCTTTAATAATTGATTCCAACATTTTCCCCACCTCCGATGTCAGGCTAACCAGTCGATAATTCCTCGTTTTCTCTCCCTCCTTTTTTAAAAAGTGGTGTTAGATTAGCTACCCTCCGGTCCATAGGAACTGATTCAGAGTCGATAGACTGTTGAAAAATCACCAATGAATCCACTATTTCTAGGGCCACTTCTTTAAGTATCCTGGGATGCAGACTATCAGGCCTTGCTGATTTATCGGCCTTCAATCCCATCAATTCCCTAACACAATTTCCTGACTAATAAGGATTTCCTTCAGTTCCTCCTTCTCGATAGACCCTCAGTGCCCTAGTATTTCCGGAAGGTTATTTGTGTCTTCCTTAGTGAAGACAGAACCAAAGTCTTTGTTCAATTGGTCTGCCATTTCTTTCACCTGATTCTGACTGCAAGGGACCTACGTTTGTCTTCACTAATCTTCACATCTCTATGGAAGCTTTTCCAGTCAGTTTTTTATGTTCCCAGCAAGCTTCCTCTCATACTCTATTTCCCCCCTCCTAATTAAACCCTTTGTCCTCCTCTGCTGAATTCTAAATTTCTCCCAGTCCTCAGGTTTGCTGCTTTTTCTGGCAAATTTATATGCCTCTTCCTTGGATTTAACACTATCCCTAATTTCCTTTGTTAGCCACGGTTGAGCCACCTTCCCATTTTATTTTTATTCCAGACAGGGATGTACAATTGTTGAAGTTCATCCACGTGCTCTTTAAATGTCTGCCATTGCCTATCCACCGTCAACCCTTTAAGTATCATTTGCCAGTCTGTTCTTGCCAATTCACATCTCATACCATCGAATTTACTGTGTCACTCTCCATCTTCATAAAGAGTTCTACCATATTATGGTCACTCTTCCCCCAGGGGTCTCGCACAACAAGATTGCTAATTAGTCCTTTCTCATTACACATCACCCAGTCTAGGATGGCCAGCCTTTCGTTGGTTCCTCGACATATTGGTCTAGAACATCATCCCTAATACACCCCAGGAAATCCTCCTCCACCGTATTGCTCCCAATTTGTTAGCCCAATCTATATGTAGATTAATGTCGCCCATGATAACTGCTGTACCTTTATTGTACGCATCCCTAATTTCTTGTTTGCTGCTGTCCCCAACCTCACTACTACTGTTTGGTGGTTTGTACACAACTCCCACGAGCGTTTTCTGCCCTTTGGTATTCCGTAGCTCTAACCGTACAGATTCCAAATCATCCAAGCTAATGTCCTTCCTTACTATTGCGTTAATTTCCTCTTTAACCAGCAATGCTACTCCAACTCCTTTTCCTTTTTGTCTATTCCTTCCTGAATGTTGAATATCCCTGGATGTTGAGTTCCCAGCCTTGGTCACCCTGGAGCCATGTCTCCATAATCCCAATCATATCATATTCGTTAGTAGCTGCCTGCACAGTTAATTCGTCCACCTGATTATGAATACTCACATTGAGGCACAGAGCCTTTAGGCTTGTCTTTTTAACACACTTTGTTCCTTTAGAAATTTGCTGTAATGCGGCCCTTTTTGATTTTTGCCTTGGGTTTCTCTGCCCTCCAGTTTTACTTTGCTTCTTCTATCTTTAGCTTCTGACCCCATTTTACTTCCCTCTGTCTCCCTGCATAGGTTCCCATCCCCCTGCCATATTAGTTTATCCCCTCTCCCCCCCAACAGCACTAGCAAACACTCCCCTTGGTCATTGGTTCCAGTCCTGCCAGGTGCAGACCATCCGGTTTGTACTGGTCCCACCTCCCCGAGTCCCAGGAATTTGAATCCCTCCCTCCTGCACCACTCCACAAGCCACATATTCATCTGAGCTATCCTGCTATTTCTACTCTGACTAGCACGTGGCACTGGTAGCAATCCTGAGATTACTACATTTGAGGTCCTGCTTTTTAATTTAACTCCTCGCTCCCTAAATTCAGCTTGTCGAACCTCATCCTGTTTTTTTACCTATATTGTTGGTACCTATATGCACCACGACAACTTGCTGTTCACCCGCCCCTTCCAAAATGTGCCGCAGCTGCTCCGAGACATCCTTGACCCTTGCACCAGGGAAGGAATATGCCATCCTGAAGTCTCGATTGTGGTTGCATAAATACCTATCTATTCCCCTGACAATAGAATCCCCTACCACTATACCTCTCCCCTCTTTTTCCTGCCCTCCTGTGCAGCAGATCCACCGTTGGTGTCATGAACTTGGCTGCTGCTACCCGCCCGGCCCCACCCCCCACGATGAGTCATCGCCCCAACAGCACCCAAGGTGGTGTATCTGTTTTGGAGGGGGATGACCGCAGTGGACCCCTGCACTACCTTCCTTCCGCTGCTCTGCCTGATGGTCACCCATTCCCTATCTGCCTGAATAACCTTTACCTGCGGTGTGACCAACTCACTAAATGTGCTATTCATGACAGCTTCAGCATCGCGGATGCTCCAGAGCGAATCCATGCGCAGCTCCAGTGCTGCAATACGATCCATCAGGAGGTGCAGCTGGATACACTTCCTGCACATGTAGTCATCAGGGACATTGGAAGCGTCCCTGACTTCCCACATAGTACAGGAGGAGCATAACATGGGTCTCGGCTATCCTGCCATGACTTAACCATTAGATTAACTTAATTTGGCAACAATGTCAAAGGTTACCTACTGATAAAGAAATAAAAAGAAAAAAAAAGATTAAATACTCACCAATCCACCAGCCAATCACTTACCCACTTGGCTGTGATGTCACCCTTTGATTTCTTTCTACTTCTTTGTTTTACCTTCGGCCTCTGCACCAGCTCGTTCCTCGGACTGCTGCCGCTCTCAGTCACTGCCACTACCCTTCATCCTCCCGCGCTGCTCCTCTCGCGATGCTAGCCCGTCGGACTGCAGCCGCTCAGTCACTGCCACCGCCCTTCATCCTCCCAAGCTGCTCCTCTCGTGATGCTGGCCCCTCGGACTGCTGCCGCTCTCGGTCGCTGCTGCCGCTCTTCATCCTCCCAAGCTGCTCCTCTCGCGATATTGGCCCCTCGGACTGCCGCCGCTCTCGGTCGCTGCTGCTGCCCTGCATCCTCCCAAGCTGCTCCTCTCGCGATATTGGCCCCTCGGATTGCCGCCGCTCTCGGTCGCTGCTGCCGCCCTTCATCCTCCCAAGCTGCTCCTCTCGTGATGCTAGCCCCTCGGACTGCCGCCACTCTCAGTCACTGCTGCCGCCACCCTTCATCCTCCCACGCCGCACCTATTGCCTGCCTTTGGAATGTCTGGTGAGACAGTGTTGAGGAAGCTTTACTCTGTGTATCTAAGTAAGGCAAGTACATCCTTCCTTAGATAAGGAGACCAAAACTGTGCACGGTACTCCAGGTTTGGTAAGGGAGTAAAGGGTTCTGTGGAGCGGGCAGGTAAGTCGAGCTGAGTCAATGATCAGACCACCCGTGATCTTATTGAATGGGGAGCAGGCTCGGGGGTCCGGGTGGCCCACTCCTGCTCCGATTTCTCATGGTCTTATGTACCCAGTATGCCCCGGGGGGGAGAATGTGCCTCACCCAGATTACAGGAGCTCAGTGCGCAGGCGCGGGCCATGGCTGGGTTTGGAGCATGCGCGGTGCGTGAAATGACGGAGGAGACACATTTTGGACAGGCTCCTCAGAAGTGTCCTTTTCTGCGGGACGCAGCGGAGTAATGGACCAGCGGGGAGCCGGGCAGGCTTCATAAACAACCGGTGCTCGCCAGAAGCCCGGAATAATAACCGGAATATCGGCGGTTGTAGGTTCGGGGCTTTCTCCCGTTCACAGGCGCAGGCTAACGGCGGCCATCTTTGTAAGGAAGGCAGGTTCAGCGCTCCGCCATCTTGATTCCGTGAGTTGCACAGCGCATGCGCGGCTATCTTGGTGCAGGAACAAAGTGAATGATGTCAGTTTCTGGAACTGAACTCAGTCAGAGTCAGCACCTTCAGGGGTGGGGAACCAGTCAGTGTGGAACTGTACCCAGACAGAGTCAGCATCTTCAGGGGAGGGGAACCTGTGAGTGTAGAACTGAACCCAGCCTGAGTCAGCATCTTCAGGGGAGGAGAAAGATGGAGGGGAGGGGAACCGGTATTGTAGAACTGATCCCAAATAGAGTCAGCATCTTTAGGGGAGGGGAACCAGTGAGTGTGAAATTGAACCCAGACAGAGTCGGCACTTTCAGGGGAGAAGAGAGAGGGGAACAAGTGAATGCAGAACTGAACCCAGCCAGAGACAGCATCTTTAGGGGAGGAGAGGGTAGCCAGTGAGTTTGGAACTGAACCCAGTCAGTCAGCACCTTCACGAGAGGAGAGGGAGGGGAACAAGTGAGTGCGGAATTGAGCACAGTCAAACTCAGCAAATTCAGAGGAGAGAGCTGCGAGCGAAGGGAACCAGCGAGTCTATATCTGAACCCAGGCAGAGTCAGCATCTTCAGGGAAGGAGAGGGAGGGGAACCAGTGAGTGTAGAACTGAATACAGCCTGACTCAGCAGCTTTAGGGGAGGAGAGAATTGTGAGGGAGGGGAACCAGTGAGTATAGAATTGAACCCAGACAGAGTCAGCACCTTTAGCGGAGGAGAGGGGAGCCAGTGAGCATGGAAGTGAACCCAGCCACAGTCAGCACCTTAAGGGGAGAAGAGGGAGAGGAAGCAGTGATTGTAGAACTGATCCCAGACAGAGTCAGCAGCTTTAGGAGAGGAGAGGGAGGGGAATCAGTGAGTGTAGAACTAAACCCAGCCAGAGTCAGTATCTTCAGGGGAGGGGAACCAGTGACTGTAGAACTGAACCCAGCCAGAGTCAGCATCTTCAGGGGAGGGCGATGGATTGGAACGAGTGAGTGCAAAACCGATTCCAGACAGAGTCAGCATCTTCAATGGAGCAGAGGGGAGCCAGTGCGTCTATATCTGAACCCAGCAAGAATCAGTACCGACAGGGAAGGAGCAGCAGGGGAACCAGTGAGTGTAGAACTGAACCCAGCCAGAATCAGCATCTTGAGGGGAGCGAGTGAGTGTAGAACTGAACCCAGCCAGAGTCAGCATCTTCAGGGGAGGGATAGGGTCGGGAACCAGTGAATGTAGAACTGAACCCAGCCAGAGCCAACATCTTCAGGGGAGGGATAGGGTCGGGAACCAGTGAGTCTGCACCTAGGCAGGACCAGAACCAATGTCCTAGAGGGAGTGTTTGCTAGTGCTGTTGGGGAAGAGTTAAACTAATATGGCAGGGGGATGGGAACCAATGCAGGGAGACAGAGGGAAACAAAAAGGAGACAAAAGCAAAAGACAGAAAGGAGATGAGTAAAAGTGGAGGGCAGAGAAACCCAAGGCAAAAAACAAAAAGTGACACTGAATATAAAGGGGCTGCAGGAGGGGTCAAAACTAAAAATCATGGTTTAAAATCTAGTATTAAAACACTCCACCTAAACTCATGCAGCATTCAAAATAAAGTAAATGAGTTGACGGCACAAATCATTACAAATGGGTATGATTTGGTGGCCATTACAGAAACGTGGTTGCAGGGTGGCCAAGACGGGGAATTAAACATACAGGGGTATCTGATGATTCGGAAAGGTAGACAAGAAGGGAAAGGAGGTGGGGTAGCTCTGTTAATAAAGGATGATATCAGGGCAGTTGTGAGAGACGATATTGGCTCTAATGAACAAAATGTTGAATCATTGTGGGTGGAGATTAGAGATAGTAAGGGGAAAAAGTCACTGCTGGGCGTAGTTTATAGGCCCCCAAATAATTACTTCACGGTGGGGTGGGCAATAATCAAGGGAATAATGGAGGCATGTGAAAAAGGAATGGCAGTAATCATGGGGGATTTTAACCTCCATATCGATTGGTCAAATCAAATTGCACGGGGTCACCTGGAGGAGGAATTCATAGAATGCATACAGGATTGTTTCTTAGAACAGGATGTTACAGAACCTACAAGGGAGCAAGCTATCTTAGATCTGGTCCTGTGTAATGAGACAGGAATAATAAACGATCTCCTCGTAAAAGATCCTCATGGAATGAGTGATCACAGTATGGTTGAATTTGTAATACAGATTGAGGGTGAGGAAGTAGTGTCTCAAACGAGCGTACTTTGCTTAAACAAAGGTGACTACAGTGGGATGTGATAAGAGTTGGCTAAAGTAGACTGGAAACACAGACTAAACGGTGGCCGTGGATAACCAAGGAAATAAAGGAGAGTATCAAATTAAAAACCAATGCGTATAAGGTGGCCAAGGTTAGTGGGAAACTAGAAGATTGGGAAAATTTTAAACGACAGCAAAGAATGACTAAGAAAGGAATAAAGAAAGGAAAGATAGATTACGAAGGTAAACTTGCGCAAAACATAAAAACGGATAGTAAAAGCTTTTACAGATATATAAAACGGAAAAGAGTGACTAAAGTAGATGTTGGTCCCTTAGAAGATGAGAAGGGGGATTTAATAATGGGAAATATGGAAATGGCTGAGACCTTAAACAATTATTTTGCTTCGGTCTTCACAATGGAAGACACAAAAACCATGCCAAAAATTGCTGGTCACAGGAATGTGGGAAGGGAGGACCTTGAGACAATCACAATCACTAGGGGAGTAGTGCTGGACAGGCTAATGGGACTCGAGGTAGACAAGTCCCCTGGTCCTGATGAAATGCATCTCAGGATATTAAAAGAGATGGCGGAAGTTATAGCAGATGCATTCGTTATAATCTACCAAAATTCTCTGGACTCTGGGGAGGTAACAGCAGATTGGAAAGCAGCTAATGTAACGCCTCTGTTTTAAAAAAGGAGGCAGACAAAAGGCAGGTAACTATAGGCCGGTTAGTTTAACATCTGTAATGGGGAAAATGCTTGAAACAATCATTAAGGAAGAAATAGCGGGACATCTAGATAGGAATAGTGCAATCAAGCAAACGCAGCATGGATTCATGAAGGGGAAATCATGTTTAACTAATCTACTGGAATTCTTTGAGGATATAACGAGCATGGTGGATAGAGGTGTACCGATGGATGTGGTGTATTTAGATTTTCAAAAGGCATTCGATAAGGTGCCACACAAAAGGTTACTGCAGAAGATAAAGGTACGTGGAATCAGTGGAAATGTATTAGCATGGATAAAGAATTGGCTGGCTAACAGAAAGCAGAGAGTCGGGATAAATGGGTCCTTTTCGGGTTGGAAATCAGTGGTTAGTGGTGTGCCACAGGGATCGGTGCTGGGACCACAACTGTTTACAATATACATAGATGACCTGGAAGAGGGGACAGAGTGTAGTGTAACAAAATTTGCAGATGACACAAAGATTTGTGGGAAAGCGGGTTGTGTAGAGGACACAGAGAGGCTGCAAAGAGATTTAGATAGGTTAAGCGAATGGGCTAAGGTTTGGCAGCTGGAATACAATGTCGGAAAGTGTGAGGTCATCCACCTTGGGGGTAAAAAAACAGTAAAAGGGAATATTATTTGAATGGGGAGAAATTACAATGTGCTGCGGTGCAGAAGGACCTGGGGGTCCTTGTGCATGAAACTCTTTTGGAGTTTACCTGCAAAATATAAACATTAATCGGTGCCACCCGACCTGGATGACACACCAGACATTTACAAGGCCTTTTTTTTTGGCACTAAAATCACTTTTTTTTCCTCCAGTGCCCCCTATAAAAGGGGAGGGGGACACTAAAAGCACTGGCAATTAAAACAAATTAAACTTTAAAACGTAAAATCAAATTAAAATTTGGTTGCCGGGCGTGATGATGCACTCCAGTCCCTCCGGTGCCCACCTCTCGCGGAAGGCCGCGAGCGTACCGGTGGACACCGCGTGCTCCATCTCCAAGGACACTCTGGACTGGATGTAAGAGTGGAAGAGAGGCAGGCAGTCAGGTTGAACGACCCCCTCGACCGCCCACTGCCTGGACCGGCTGATGGCACCCTTGGCCATGCCCAGGAGCAGTCCTACGAGGAGGCCCTCGGACCTACCCGCTCCCCTCCGCACAGGGTGCCCAAAGATCAGGAGAGTGGGACTGAAGTGCAGCCAGAATTTCAGGAGCAGCCCCTTTAAATAATAAAACAGGGGCTGCAACCTCGTGCATTCCATAAAAACATGGAACACGGATTCTTCCAGACCACAGAAATTGCAGGCGGCCTGGGAGCCCGTGAACCAGCTTAAAAATTTATTGCACGGCACTGCTCCGTGCACCACCCTCCAGGCCAAGTCCCCGATAAATACTGGGAGGACTCCCGCGTAGAGTGCCCTCCATCGGGGACCCCCGCCTCCTCCGGATGGCAAGATGGTACGCCATGGCGTGTCCGGACGGCAGGCGAGGATGGCAAAGTTGAGAGTGTGCAGGAGCAGCCCGTACAGGAAACCCCTCCGCGCAGAACTGAAAGGCACGCAGGGGATCTCCCCGAGGCGGCTCAAGTTGTGAGGTGCCGGCCCCTGAGGGAGGTTCCGGGGTTTGGCGCCGATGAGGAATTCCGTCCGGACGGGGGTCAGTTCGGACGGGATTTCCGCACGTGCTTGAGCCTCCTCGATGCACCTAACGGAGTCGGAGCCCAGAGCTCTTTTTAGCAACTCGATGGCATCGGCCGCCTGGCGGACGTTGGCAGAATTTAGGCGCCGCGCCAGCATGTCTGGTGCCATCCAGCCCATTCCTCCACCATCGAGCAGGTCCCTGACCCTGGTCACCTCACCAGCCACAGCCCTCTCGTCCGACCGCCACCTAAAACCTTGGTCGTGGAGGTACGGATTCCCGAGCAGCGGCTCCTGCAGGACGGCTGCCACTCCAGCCGGTGGAGAGCTGCGCTTGGTGGAGACTTTGTTCCAGACCCTGATGAGTTCCTTGTAAAAGACAGGCAGCTCCCGGAGGGCGGTCCTGACGCCCCCCACACTCACAAACAGGAGCTGCATGTCGTAATTGAGGCCGTGCTGCTGGCGGAAGAAATACGTCGCCAGAGCAAGCCACCTAGGAGGGGGCTCGACGTAAAGGTATCTCTGCAGGGTCTGAAGACGGAAAGTCGCGAGCTGGGTGCTGACGCACACCAACGACTGACCGCCCTCCCCAAGTGGGAGTCTCAAGACCGCCGCAGAGACCCAGTGCTTCCTGTTGTTCCAGAAGAAGTCCACCAGCTTCTTCTGTATCTTGGCGACAAACGCAGGGGGAGGGGTCAAAGTGAGCAGCCGGTACCACAACATGGCTGCCACCAGCTGGTTTATGACTAGCGCTCGGCCCCTGTAGGACAGCACTCGGAGCAGTCCTGTCCAGCGCCCTAGGCGAGCGATGACCTTGGCCTCCAGCTCCTGCCAGTTCGCCGGCCAGGCTTCCTCGTCGGGGCTAAGGTAGACTCCCAGATAGAGGAGATGGGTCCTTGTGCATGAATCCCAAAAAATTAGTTTGCAGGTGCAGCAGGCATTCAGGAAGGCGAATGGAATGTTGGCCTTCATTGCAAGAGGGATGGAGTACAAAAGCAGGGAGGTCCTTCTGCAACTGTATGGGGTATTGGTGAGGCCGCACCTGGAGTACTGCGTGCAGGTTTGGTCACCTTACTTAAGGAAGGATATACTAGCTTTGGAGGGGGTACAGAGACGATTCACTGGGCAGATTCCGGAGATGAGGCGGGGTTACCTTATGATGATAGATTGAGTAGACTGGGTCTTTACTCGTTGGAGTTCAGAAGGATGAGGGGTGATCTTATTGAAACATTTAAAATAATGAAAGGGATAGACAAGATAGAGGCAGAGAGGTTGTTTTCACTGATCGGGGAGACTCGAAATAGGGGGCACAGCCTCAAAATACGGGGGAGCCAATTTAAAACCGAGTTGAGAAGGAATTTCTCCTCCCAGAGGGTTATGAATCTGTGGAATTCTCTGCCCAAGGAAGCAGTTGAGGCTAGCTCATTGAATGTATTCAAGTCACAGATCGATAGATTTTTAACCAATAAGGAAATTAAGGGTTATGGGGAGCAGGCGGGTAAGTGGAGCTGAGTCCACGGCCAGATCAGCCATGATCTTGTTGAATGGCGGAGCAGGCTCGAGGGGCTATATGGCCTACTCCTGTTCCTAATTCTTAGGTTCTTATGTTCTTATGAGTGTAGACCTGAACATGGCCAGAGTCAGCTCCTTTAGGAGAGGAGAACCAGTGAGTGTAGAACTGAACCCAGTCAGAGTCTGTACCTTCAGGGCAGGAGAGGGAGAGGCACCAGTGAGTGTAGAACTGAACCCAGCCAGTGTCAGCAGCTGCAGGTGAGGAGAAGGAAGTGTACCAGTGAGTGAGTGTATTTCTGAACCCAGCCAGAATTGGTGTTGAAAACTGGGAGTGGAGGAGAAACAGTCTAGAAAAGTGCGATGGGTTTGGATTTCAGCACAGCAGGAGGGACAATGTGTGGGACAGGGATTTACAGCTTTGGAAGAACAAGAGAGGAAAGAATGTTCCATGGAAACTAGATGTGTCTGTTCTGAATTTCTGTCTTGTACTGACAGTGATGAGTTTTGTTATCTCCTTTTACAGCGTTTTAGAAGGTTAGATTTTCAGACAGGAAACACAAATCAAACGTTGCGTCAAGATCTGACGGAGTCAATCGATTCATCAGGACCTGAATATCATCGGCCTTTGAAAGTGGAAGGAGGAATGATTGTCTGTTCTGCCTGTGGGTAAAGATTTCAAATATCAGTGTGACTGGAAAAGCACCGAGACACACACACCCGAGTGAGTGTTCCAGTGCATTGACTGTGGAAAGAGCTTTAGCGGTTGCACAGCCTAAATGAACATTGCACCATTCAAATTGCAGAGAAACTGTAAACGTGTTGTGTGCGTGGGTGAGGCTTCAACTGATTGTCCAAACATGAAGAGTCACAAGGATACCCGCACCACGGAGAAACCATGGAAATGTGGTGACTGTGGGAAGGGATTCAGAAAACCATCTGAGCTGGAAGTTCATCGACGCAGTCACACTGGGGAGAGGCCGTTCACCTGCTGTGAGTGTGGGAAGGGATTCACTCGATTATCCCATCTACAGTCACACCAGCGAGTTCACACCGGGGAGAGGCCGTTTACCTGCTCTGAGTGTGGGAAGGGATTCACTCAGTCATCCACCCTGCAGAAACACCAGAGAATTCACACTGGGGAGAGGCCATTCACCTGCTCTGAGTGTGGGAAGGGATTCACTCAGTCATCCACCCTGCTGACACACCAGCGAGTTCACAATGAGGAGAGGCCGTTCACCTGCTCTGAGTGTGGGAAGGGATACACTTGTTCATCCCACCTGCTGAGACACCAGCGAGTTCACACTGGGGAGAGGCCGTTCACCTGCTCTGAGTGTGGGAAGGGATTCACTCGGTCATCCACCCTGCTGACACACCAGCGAGTTCACAAATGACTGCAGGGGTTGTAATCTGCTGTTATTGCTGCTGTTAATCACATCCCGACTGAACCATGTTCATGCTGACAATTGGGGTTTGTTTCTGCTGATGTTAATAACCCTATAACTAGGCTGGACTTAATATTCTGGATATATTGCTGGTTGTGTTCTCGGGGCTGCAGTGTCCATTTGAGAAATGCTGTGTGTTATCTTTCCCCTTAATTCAGCGACTCTCAACAGAAATTCAGTTTGGAATAAAATTATGAACTTTTACTTTTATTGATCTTTGGTATAAAATCTACAATTGTGTCAAAGTTTCCACTGAATAAAATATCCAATTAGAAAAAGCTTGCTGACAATTCTTACTGACTTGCATATTACGCACAGTGGTCCCTCCATTATCCACCAGAAAGAAGGGGAATGGGAATTGGTGGGGAATCCGTGTCCCCAAATGTTGCCCTTCCCGTCTGGTGTAGCAATCCCCTTGGCACGGGAATGGAGACAAGTCCAGACCTAAACTGTGCGCAGTACTCCAGGTGTGGTCTTACCAATGCCCTGTACCATTGTAGCGGGACTTCCCTACTTTTATACCATCCCCCAGCATTCCATTTGCCTACTTGCTGTAACTACATACTAACTTTTTGAGTTTCATGTACAAGAACCCCCAGATCCTTCTGTACTACAGCATTTTGTAATTGTCACAATAATAATAATTTATTTTTATTTTTCCTACCAAAGGGGATAACCTGACAATTTACCACATTATAGTCCATCTGCCAGATTTTTGCCAGCTCATTGAGCCTATCTCTATCCCTTTGTAGATTATTTGTGTCCTCCTTGCAACTTGCTTTCCCACCCATCTTTGTATCATCAGCAAATTTGGCCGCATTACACTCGGTGCCTTCATCCAAGTAACTAATATAAATTGTAAATAGTTGAGGCTCCAGCACTGATCCCTGCAGCACCCCACTAGTTACTGATGGTCAACCAGACAATCTCCAAGTTTTCTGTTAGTTAGCCAATCCTCTATCCATGCTGATATATTACCCCCAACCCCATGAACTTTTACCTTGTGCAGTAACCTTTTATGTGGCACCTTGTCAAATGCCTTCTGGAAGTCCAAATACACTGGTTCCCCTTTATCTACCCTGTTCGTTACATCCTCAAAGAATTCCATCAAATTTGTCAAACATGACTTCCCCTTCATAAATCGATGCTGACTCTGCTTGACCGAACTTTGTTTTTCCAAATGTCCTGCTACTGCTTCTTTAATAATGGACTCCAACACTTTCCCAACCACAGATGTTAGGCTAACTAGTTTCCCGCTCTTTGTCTGACTCCTTTTTTAAATAGGGGCGTTACATTTGCAGTTTTCCAATCTGCTGGGACCGACCCAGAATCTAAGGAATTTTGATAAATTACAACCAGTGCATCCACTATCCCTGCCACTACTTCTCTTAAGACACGAGGATGCAAGCCAGTCCGCTTGCCTCATAACCCTGCAAATCTTTCCAACTCAAATATTTATCTCTTTTGAAAGTAACATGAATCTGCTTCCATCACCCTTACAGGCAGTGCATTCCAGGCCATAACATCTGGCTGCTTAATTTTTCCCCCTTGTGTAGCATCTGGTTCATTTGCCAATCACCTTAAATGGGTGTCCTCTGGTTACCGAGCCTTCTGACACTGAAAATTGTTTCTTCTTATTAAGAGAGTTGATGCGCTGGAGGAGGTCACAGAGATAGTGAGGGGTGAGGCCTTGGTGGGATTTGGACAAGAGGAGTATTTTAAAGGTTGAAGCCACCAACTGTCTCTCCCAGTGCAGAATGTGACTCACTGCTAACAGGAAAGATTTTTGTTTAATGACTAAAGATGCATAATGAGGGTAAATCAATCTCTCTACCTTTTAACTAACAGCAACACAGACCCCCGACACTGTAAATTGTTTCTCATTATAGAAGCATAGAAATTTACACAGAAGGAGGCCATTTAGGCCCATCGTGTCTGCGCAGGCCGACAGAGAGCTATCCAGCCGAATCCCACTTTCCAGCTCTTTGTCCGTAGCCTTGTAGGTTACAGTACTTCAAGTACACATCCAAGTACTTTTTAAATGTGGTGAGGGTTTCTGCCTCTACCAATCTTTCAGGCAGTGAGTACCAGACCCCCCCCCCACCACCCTCTAGGTGAAGAAATTTCCCCTCTAAACCTCCTACCAGTTACTTTAAATCTATGCCCCCTGGTTGTTGACCCCCCTCTGCGAGCGGAAATAGGTCCTTCCTATGCACTCTATTTAGACCCCTCATAATTTTATACACCTCAATAACGTCTCCCTTCAGCCTCCTCTGTTCCAAAGAAAACAAACCCAAACTGTTAAGAGGGTTGCTGGGCTGGAGGAGGCCACAGAGATAGACAGGGGTGATACTTTGAAGAAATTTCAACAAGTGGAGGAGTATTTTAAAGGCTGAAACCACCAGCCATCTCCTCAAGCACAGAATGTGACTCACTACCAATAGGAAGGCTGTTACTTTAACTACTACAAATGCATAATGAGGGGAACTCAATCTCTGTTCCTTTAACTAACAGTGACATGCTAAGAGGGAAATGAATGATCTTTTCAATTTTTATTCGACTTGGCACTAAAATGCCTGGAACTCATAATAGGAACTCCAGGGAAACAAAATACTGACAAATGTTCACCTGTTATGTTGCCAAAACAAACCTCGATTTAACTGTGAAAAGATAAATTCTTTAAGAGGGGTTCACACCGACTCACCTGACAGTCCGACTCAGGATCCAACCCTCAATCAGAGTGATTGGTCGCAGAACACGCTGCTGCCTTGGCCCACCTGTCATGTATTATACAGGTTGCCTGGGGTTGCATACTACCAACAGACGGCTTACCTGTTGGAGTCCTAAGGGATCCCAGCATCCCTTAGGAGCACTGTATATAAGCAGGTCTCCCACACTGTACCAGCACTCTGGAGTCTGAATAAAGGTGCTTAGGTCACAGTTACTCATTGTCATATAAATTAGCCAGAAAAAGCAGCAAACTGGAGGACTGGGAGAAATTTAGAATTCAGCAGAGGAAAAAGGGTTTAATTAAGAGTGGGAAGCTTGCTGGAAACATAAAAACTGACTGCAAAAGCGTCCATAGATATGTGAAGAGAAAAAGATTAGTGAAGACAAACGTAGGTCCCTTGCAGTCGGATTCGGGTGAATTTATAATGGGGAACAAAGAAATGGCTGACCAATTGAACAAATACTTTGGTTCTGTCTTCACAAAGGAAGACACAAATAACCTTCCGGATGTACCAGGGGACCGAGGGGCTAGAGAAGGAGGAACTAAAGGATATTCTTATTAGGCGGGAAATTATGTTTGGGAAATTGACGGGATTAAAGGCCGATAAATCCCCAAGGCCTGATAGTCTACATCCCAGAGTAATTAAGGAAGTGTCCCAAGAAATAGCGGATGCATTGGTAATTTTCCAACAATCTATCGACTCTGTATCAGTTCCTATGGACTGGAGGGTTGCTAATGTAACACCACTTTTTTTTTTTTAAAAAGAGGGAGAGAGAAAACGGGTAATTATAGACCGGTTAGCCTGACATCAGTAGTGGGGAAAATGTTGGAATCAATCATTAAGGATGAAATAGCAGCGCATTTGGAAAGCAGTGATAGATTGGTCCAAGTCAGCATGGATTTATGAAAGGGAAATCATGCTTGACAAACCTTCTGGAATTTTTTGAGGGTGTATTTAGTAGAGTGGACAAGGGAGAACCAGTGGATGTGGTGTATTGGACTTTCAAAAGGCGTTGACAAGGTCCCACACAAAAGATTGGTGTGCAAAATTAAAGCACATGGTATTAGGGGTAATGTACTGATGAGGATAGAGAACTGATTGGCAGACAGGAAGCAGAGAGTCGGGATAAATGGGTCCTTTTCAGAATAGCAGACAGTGATTAGTGGAGTGCCGCAGGGCTCAGTGCTGGGACCCCAGCTCTTTACAATACATATTAACGATTTAGATGATGGAATTGAGTGCAAAATCTCCAAGTTTGCAGATGACACTAAACTGGGTGGCGATGTGAGCTGTGAGGAGGACGCTAAGAGGCGGCAGGGTGACTTGGACAGATTAGGCGAGTGGGCAAATACATGGCAGATGCAGTATAATGTGGATAAATGTGAGGTTATCCACTTTGGGGGCAAAAACACGAAGGCAAAATATTATCTGAATGGTGGCAGATTAGGAAAAGGGGAGATGCAGTGAGACCTGGGTGTCATGGTTCATCAGTCAGTGAAAGTTGGCATGCAGGTACAGCAGGCGGTGAAGAAGGCAAATGGTATGTTGGCCGTCATAGCGAGGGGATTTTAGTATAGGAGCAGGGAAGTCTTACTGCAGTTGTACAGGGCCTTGGTGAGGCTCCACCTGGAATATTGTGTTCTGTTTTGGTCTCCTAATCTGAGGAAGGACGTTCTTGCTATTGAGGGAGTGCAGCGAAGGTTCACCAGACTGGTTCCAGGGATGGTTGGACTGACATATGAGGAGAGACTGGATCAACTGGGCCTTTATACACTGGAGTTTAGAAGGATGAGGGGATCTCATAGAAACATGTAAGATTCTGATGGGACTGGACAGCTTAGATGCGGGAAGAATGTTCCCAATGTGGGGGAAGTCCAGAAGCAGGGGACACAGACTTAGGATAAGGGGCAGGCCATTTAGGACTGATATGAGGAGAAACTTCTTCACCCAGAGAGTTGTTAACCTGTGGAATTCCCGACCGCAGAGAGTTGTTGATGCCAGTTCACGGGATATATTCAAGAGGGAGTTAGATATGGCCCTTACGGCTAAAGGGATCAAGGGGTATGGAGAGAAAGCAGGAAAAGGGTACTGAAGGAATGATCAGCCATGATCTTATTGAATGGTTGTGCAGGCTCAAAGGGCCGAATGGCCGACTCCTGCACCTATTTTCTATGTTTCTATGTCTACAGTACTCAGTTGCATTACTTTATTATGAGCATAACAATTGGTGACGAGATAATGAACAACCACACGAACAACCACGGAACACTGTTGGTCTCGTGGAGAAATTCTCAGAAGGGGATGATTGAGAGGCCTTCATGGAGTGACTCAACAAATACTCTGTAGTCAATGAGCTAGAAGCAGATGAGAACACTGCCAAACGAGGGGCGATCCTCCTCACCGTCTGCGGGGCAACAACCTATGGCCTCATGAAGAATCTTCTCGCTCCGGTGAAACCAACAACCAAATCCTATGAAGAACTGTGTACGCTGGTCTGAACACACCGAAATCCGAAGGAAAGCGTTCTGATGGCAAGGTATCAATTCTACATGTGTCAGTGGTCTGAAGGCCAGGAAGTGGCAAGCTGCATCGCCGAACTAAGGCGCCTTGCAGGACATTGGAATTCGATGGATTCCTTGAGCAAATGCTTAGAGACTTTTTGTGCTTGGCATTGGCCATAAGGTTATCCTTCGCAAACTGTTGACTGTTGAAACACCGAATCTGAGCAAAGCCATAACGATAGCCCAGGCATTTATGGCCACCAACGATAACACTAAACGAATTTCGCAGCATAAAGAGGTTTTGCCAAGTACTGTACACAAAGTAATGTCCTTTTCAGGCAGAAATGGATATGGCAGAATGTACACGCCTGCAGCTGCACGACCTCAGATGACCCAGAGTCTGCCATCAACCATTAATTCGAGGCAGTTAACACCTTGATGTTGCTGTGAAGGTGATCATCGAGCCCATCAATGCCGCTTCAAACACTATGTGTGCAAAGGCTGTGGAACAATGGGACACCTCCAGCGAATGTGCAGATGAGCTGCAAACCCTGCAAACCACCATGTTGCGGAGAACAGATCCATGGTGGATCAGGCTGAACTAGAGACTAGAACCAAGGAGGCAGAAGTGTACAGGGTACACACCTTCACCAGGAAATGGCCACCGATCATGCTAAAAGTCAAACTGGATGGAATTCCAGTATCCATGGAACTGGACACGGGTGCGAATCAGTCTATCATGAGCAAAAAGGCCTTTGACAGGCTGTGGTGCAACAAGGCACACAGGCCCAAGATTAGCTCCATTCATACCAAGGTAAGAACTTACACTAAAGAGCTGATCCCTGTAATTGGCAGCGCAGCAGTAAAAGTCTCCTATGATGGAGCAGTGCACGAACTCTCACTATGGATTGCACCAGGAGATAGCCCCACGCTGTTCGGCAGAAGCTGGCTGGGAAAAATCCGCTGGAACTGGGACAGCATCCGAGCGCTCTCGTCTGTTGATGACGCCTCATGTGCCCAGGTTCTGAGCAAGTTCCTGTCATTGTTTGAGCCAGGCATCGGAAGTTTCTCGGGGTCAAAGGGACAGATCCACTTGGTACCCGGTACACAACCCATCCACCAAAAGGCACAGGCGGTACCATATATGATGTGAGAGAAAGTGGAAATTGAGCTGGACAGGCTGCAGTGAGAAGACATCATTGCGCCGGTAGAGTTCAATGAGTGGGCCAGCTCTATTGTTCTGGTTCTCAAAGGTGACGGCACGGTCAGAATTTGTGGGGACTAGAAAGTAACGATTGACTGTTTTTTGCTACAGGACCAGTACCTGCTACCCAAGGCAGATGATCTATTTTGTGACTCTGGCTGGAGGAAAGAAGTTCACCAGGTTGGACCTGATCTCGGCCTACATGACGCAGGAGCTGGCGGAATCTTCGAAAGGCCTCACCTGCATCAACACGCACAAAGGTCTGTTCATCTACAATAGGTGCCCGTTTGAGATTCGATCGGCCGCAGCAATTTTCCAAAGGAACATGGAGAGTGTGCTACAGTTGGTTCCACGCATCGTGGTTTTCCAGGACGACGTACTGGTCACAGGTCGGGTCACCGTCGAACACTTGCAGAACATGGAAGAGGTTCTAAGTCGGCTAGATCATGTGGGACTCAGGTTGAAATGCGCAAAGTGTGTTTTCCTGGCACCAGAGGTCGAGTTCTTAGGGAGAAGAATTACGGCAGATGGCATCAGACCCACCGACGCCAAGACGGAGGCCATCAAGAATGTGACAAGACCACAGAACGTGACAGAGCTGCCGTCATTCTGGGGACTCCTCAACTATTTCGGTAATTTCCTACCTGGGTTAAGCACCTTGCTAGAACCCCTACATGTACTACGCAAGGGAGACGATTGGATATGGGGGAAATCACAAGAGGCTGCTTTTGAGAAAGCCAGAAATCTGTTATGTTCCAACAAACTGCTTGTCTTGTATAACCCATGTAAATGCTTAGTGCTAGCTTGCAATGCGTCTTCATACAGGATCGGGTGTGTGTTACAACAAGCTAACAAATCGGGAACATTGCAACCGGTCGCCTATGCGTCCAGGAGCTTGTCCAAGGCCGAAAGGGTCTATAGCATGATTGAAAAAGAAGCTCTGGCATGCATTTACGGGGTGAAAAAAATGCACCAGTATCTGTTTGGTCTCATGTTTGAGCTGAAAACTGACCATAAGCCGCTCATATCGCTATTCTCAGAGAGCAACGGGATTAATGCCAATGCCTCTGCCCGCATTCAAACATGGGTGCTCACACTGGCTGCATACAACTATGTAATCCACAACAGACCAGGCAGAGAAATATGCTGATGCTCTCAGTCAGCTACTATTGCCCACCACTGGGGTGGAAATGGCACAGCCTGCAACTTGCTCTTGGTGATGGATGCATTCGAAAATGAAAAGTCACACGTTACCGCCTGCCAGATCAGGACCTGGACCAGCCAGGATCCTTTACTGTCCCTTGTAAAAAACGGTGTCCTCCATGGGAGCTGGTCCAGCATCCCAGCGGAGATGCATGAAGAGATCAAGCCGTTCCAGCGGTGCAACGACGAAATGTCCATACAGGCGATTGTGGGGTAATCGCGTGGTTTTGCCTAAGAAAGGCAGGGAAATGTTCATACACGATCTACACAGTATCCACCCAGGCATAGTAATGATGAAAGCTATAGCCAGATCCCAAGTGTGGTGGCCCGGCATCGACGCAGACTTAGAGTCATGCATGCACCAATGCAACACTTGCTCTCAACTAAGCAATACACTCAGAGAGGCACCGCTAAGTTTGTGGTCATGGCCCTCCAAACCATGGTCGAGGATCCACAATGACTTTGCAGGCCCGTTCCTAGGCAAAATGTTTTTGGTTGTTGTGGATGCTTAAAAATGGATTGAATGTGTAATATTGTCTGTAAGCACATCCACTGCCACCATCGAAAGCTTTCAAGCCATGTTTGCCACACACGGTCTGCCCGATGTCCTTGTCAGCGACAACGGGTCGTACATCACCAGTGCTGAATTCAAGGAATTTATGACCCGCAATGGGATCAAGCACATCACATCTGCTCCGTTCAAGCCCACATCCAACGGTCAGGCAGAACGGGCAGTCCAGACCATCAAGCAAAGCTTGAAATGCTTATCGGAAGGCTCCCTGCAGACCCGCCTGTCCTACGTCCTGCTCAGCTACCGCACCAGACCCCCCTCACTCACGGGGGTTCCCCCAGCCAAACTGCTCATGAAAAGGGCGCTCAAAACAAGGCTCTCTCTTGTCCACCCTGATCTCCATGGTCACGTCGAGGACAGGTGGCATCAATGAAATATGTACCATGATCATGCAGACTTATCACGTGATATTGAAGTGAATTACCCTGTATTAGTATGCAATTATGGACATGGTCCCAAATGGTTTGCTGGCACTGTGATAGCCAAAGCAGGGAGTCAGGTGTTTCAGGTCAAACTTGCCAATGGACTAATGTGCAGAAATCATTTGGACCAAACCAAACTGCGATTCACAAACAGCCACGAGCAACCTGATGAGGGCACCACCAACTTCGACCCTCTAACATATACACAAGCGACAACCGACATCACGGTTGACCACGAAACTGAACTCACCATCCCCAGCAGCCCGGCAAGGGCAGCTGTCCAGCAGCCCAGCGAAGAACCAACCAACTCACCCACAACTGCATTTGTACCGAGACGATCGACAATGAAGTGAAAAGCCCCAAATGGTCTCACCCTGTAAATAAGAGTACTATTGACTTTGGGAGGGAGTGATGTCATGTATGCAACCCCAGGCAACCTGTATAATACTGCCACCAGAGGGCTTACCTGTTGGATCCCAGCATCCCTTGGGAGCACTGCATATAAGCAGGCCTCCCACACTGTACCAACACTTTGGAGTCTGAATAAAGGAGCAAAGGTCACACATACTCATTGTCTACAGTACTCAGTTGCATTACTTTATTATGAGCCTAACACCACCGATCTCTGAGCTCTCTTCCTGTTGATTCCCAGGGCAATCAATCACCACTCGCCAACATTATGCTGCCAGATTAAGTTGAGGGGCTCAGAGGAGGTAATAAATTGAGGCCGTGAATCTGAGTTAAGAAATAAAATTAGAGAAGCATGAATAAATGAACGAGTAGCTGCAACATAAACTAAAGGGTACAATCCTAAAGGGAGTGCATGAACAGTGAGCGGGTTTACGCACACAAATCGCTGAAGGTGACAGGACAGGTTGAGAAAGCAGTTAAAAAATTTACAGGATCCTGTGCATCACAGAGGTGAGGCGTACAAAAGCAAGGAGGTTATGATGAACCTTTGTAAAACATTAGTTCAGCCTCAACTGGAGCATTGTGTCCAATTCTGGGCACCGCACATTAGGATGTGAAGGTCTTAGAGAGGGTGCAGAAAAGATTGACAAAAATGATTCATGAGATGAGGGACTTCAGTTACGTGGATAGACTGGAGAAGCTGGGGTTGTTCTTCTTTGAGCAGAGACGGTTGAGAGCAGAGTTGATAGCGGTGTTCCAAATCATGAGTGGTCCAGACAGATTAGATAGAGGGATACTGTTCCCGCCGGCAGAAGGGTTGAGAACCAGAGGAGACAGAGTTATGGTAATTGGCAGAAGATCATCATCATCATAGGCAGTCCCTCGAATCGAGGATGACTTGCTTCCATGTTAAAAAGTTCACACGTGTTTCAATGAAGGACCTAAAATTCCAGGTCCAAACTAAATCTTGAAGGGTGGAAGATGCTGTGCGTGGAATTTTTAACGTGTGGTGACCATTGCATGCCAGCCACCACAGCCTTGACAGAGCTAGGTCTTGGTCCAGTGGCAAGGATTAATCAAGACGACTGGAGACCAGCTCTGCTGCACGGACCTAGTGCGCATACAAATCGCAGTGTGGGCTGGTCCATGCTGCACCTGGGTCCTCACCTCTTCTAGGCCCTGAACTCGTGCCTCTCCTGGGCCCCGATCACGTCCCTCTACAATCTCTCGCCGCTCCTTCACCCCGACCTCGCTGCTCCTGCTGTACCTGCCCATGCTCCAATCACTGCCCTGGATGTTGGTGACGGCCCTTTTCACTGCCATTGCTCACCTGCTGCAGCACATTCTGCTCCCTGGAGTGGTACGCCGCCACGCTGCTCCTTCCGCTCCCCGGCCTGCTTCAATGGTGGTCGCAGGCCGGGGGCCGCTCAGACTGCTGGTCTAGGCCACCACGCTGCTGCTTCCGCTCGCTGGCCTGCTCCGATGGTGCGCGCAGGCCGGGGCCACTCAGTCTGCTGGGCTAGGCCGCCATGCTGCTCCTTCTGCTCCCTGGCCTGCTCCGATGGTGCACTCTTTGGTAGACTGCGGGTAAGACACACAAAGAAACTACACACAGGACAGTTGAACAGCTTCTCCCCAGTGTGAATTGGCTCATGTACCAGTAAGTGGGATGAACGAGACACACACACACCCGAGTGAGAATATTCCACTGCACTGCCTGTGAAAATAGCTTTAACCAATTACATAGCCTGAAAAAACATCACACCATTCACAGTGGGGAGAAACCGTACACATGTTCTGTGTGTGGATCAGGCTTCAATTGGTCGTCCAACCTGGAGAGACACAAGAACACCCGCACCACGGAGAAACCGTGGAAATGTGGGGATTGTGGGAAGGGATTCAATTGCCCCTCTGTACTGGAAACTCATCGACGCCGTGACAATGGAGAGAGGCCGTTCAACTGCCCTGTGTATATGAAGGGATTCACTCGTTCATCCAACCTGCTGGTACATGAGCGAATTGGCAGAAGAACCAAAGGTGATGTAAGAAAAATCTATTTTATGCAGCAAGTGGTTACGATTTGGAATGCACGGCCTGAAAAAGGTGGTGGAGTCAGACTCAATCACTGCTTTCAAAAGGGAGTTGTATAATTATCTGAAAGAAAACATTTGCAGGGCCGGAGGAAAGGGCAGGGCAGTGGGACTAGCTGGGAGCCAGCAAGGGCTGGATGGGCTGAATGGCCTTCCGTGCAGTAACCATTCTGATTGTGTGAGCAGAACACATAAGTCTGGTCCCTGACTCAATCTAAAGCCTTCCTGATTGTGAGCAACTCTGTTAAACCTGCCCTGCACCTTCACTGCTCCAAGGAGAACCACCCCAGATGTTGCAGCCATCATCTTATTGAATGGTGGCAGGCTCGAGGGACCAAATGCCGACTCATCTCCTATTTTTGATGTTCTCATGTATTCATGTCACTGGTCCCCATCCTGCACCTGATGACCTCCCTGCAGTAAGATGGCCACCGCGCATGCTCCCTGCCCTGCAGCGGGACAATGGGAAGCATTGTGACGTCGAGGAAGCCCCGCCCCTGTCACTCCCCGTGGCGGCCGGTCCCGTGCTGCCCAAAGATGGCGGCCGAATTCCCCGCAACCCCCGACAGTAACTAAGGCCCGTCCCCGCCCGAAGGTGCCCCGCAGCCGCCATCCGCCGACCAAATCTCGCCGCCCGCGCATGTCCGTGAGTATGTGAGTCCGTAGGGAGGCCAAGCGCGCTGCTCCATCCTCCGCGACGGCGGTGGCGAAGCATCGTCCGTCCGTCCGCGGCCAATAGGCTGGCCCACGCCTGCGCACAACTCCGCCCCGCCTCACCCGGGCCCCCGAGCTCAAAGGCCGCGAGCGGAGCCCGCCAACAAACCGCCAACCGCCCGCGCGCGCAGCACTCAGCCCGCAGCCAATGGCGAGGCTGCGCGGGGCACCAGCCCACCCAGCGCGCGCTGCTCCGCACCAATCAGCGGCGGGGGGGCGGGGCCGAAGCACCAATCAATCAATCGGCGAACGATCCAGGGCGCGCGGTGCTGAAGGGAAAGTGTCTCTGGCGACACAAACAGAAGATGCTGGAAGTGTCCGCGGCTCAGGCAGCATCTGTGGGCAGCGTCAGAGGGGGCGGGGCGGGGCGGGGCCGCGGCCCACCGTCACAACTGGAGAGTGCTGGGAAAGAACAGATCCTGAAGGAGCACTGAAAGGGGGAGGGGGAGAAAGGACAACAGGGAAGGTCTGTGATAGGGGGAAGGCAGGAGAGATTAGAGAGACACAAGGGAGGATGGGCCGAATTCATTGGTAATGTCAGGAGTTAGAACAACATTAGTCAGGATGGGGTGTGAATGGTGGGATAATGATCAGTGCCCATTAGAGACAAGGAGAAAAAACAGGCTCCCGGGGGGGGGGGGGAAGACCATGAGAAATAGGAGCAGGAGTGCGCCAACCGGCCCGCAGAGCCTGCACTCCATTCAATAAGATCATGGCTGATCATTCACCTCAGTACCCCTTTCCTGCTTTCTCTCCATACGCCTTGATCCCTTTAACCGTAAGGGCCATATCTAACTCCCTCTTGAATATATCTAATCAACTGGCATCAACAACTGTCTGCGGTAGGTAATTCCACAGGTTAACAACTCTCTGAGTGAAGAGTTTTCTCCTCATCTCAGTCCTAAATGGCTTACCCCTTATCCTTAGATAAGGTCCCCTGGTTCTGGACTTCCCCAACATCGGGAACATTCTTCCTACATCTAACCTGTCCAGTCACATCAGAATTTTATATGTTTCTATGAGATCCCCTCTCATCCTTCTAAATTCCAGTGAATAAAGGCCCAGTCGATCCAATTTCTCCTCATATGTCAGTCCTGCCATCCCAGATATCAGTCTGTGAACCTTCGCTGCACTCCCTCAATAGCAAGAACGCCCTTCCTCAGATTAGGAGACCAAAACTGAACACAATATTCCAGGTGAGGCCTCACTAAGGCCCTGCACAACTGCAGTAAGACCTCTCTGCTCCTATAGTCAAATCCGCTAGCTATGAACGCCCACATACCATTTGCCTTCTTCACCACCTGCTGTACCTGCATGCCAACTTTCATTGACTGATGTACCATGATACCCAGGTCTCGTTGCACCTGCCGTATCCTAATCTGCCACCATTCAGATCATATTCTGCCTTCATGTTTTTTCCACCAAAATAGTTAAGCTCACATTTATCCACATTATACTGCATCTGCCATGAGTTAACCCACTCATCTAACCTGTCCAAGTCACCCTGCAGCCGCTTAGCATCCTCCTCACAGCTCACACCGCCACCCAGTTTAGTGTCATCTGCAAACTTGGAGATATTTCACTCAATTACTTCATTTAAATCATTAATGTATATTGTAAATAGCTGGCGTCCCAGCATTGAGTCCTTCAGCACCCAACTAGTCACTGCCTGCCAGTCTGAAAAGGAATCGTTTATCCTGACTCGCTCCTTCCTGTCTGCCAACCAGTTCTCTATCCACGTCAGTACATTACCCCCAATACCATGTGCTTTAATTTTGCACAACAATCTCTTGTGTGGGACCTTGTCAAAAGCCTTTTGAAAGTCCAAATACACCACATCCACTGGTTCTCCTTTGTCCACTTTACTAGTTACATCCTCAATAAATTCTAGAAGAATTGTCAAGCATGATTTCCCTTTCATAAATCCATGCTGACTTGAGCTGATCCTGTCACTGCTTTCCAAATGCGCTGTTATTTCATCTTTAATAATTGATTCCAACATTTTCCCCACTACTGATGTCAGGCTAACTGGTCTATAATTACCCGTCTTCTCTCTCCCTCCTTTTTTAAAAAGTGGTGTAACATTAGCTACCCTCCAGTCCATAGGAACTGATCCAGAGTCGATAGACTGTAGGAAAATGATCACCAATGCATCCACTATTTCTGTGGCCACTTCCTTAAGCACTCTGGGATGCAAGCTATCAGGCCCCGGGGATTTATCGGCCTTCAAGTCTATCAATTTCCCTGACACAATTTCGCGCCTAATAAGGATTTCCTTCAGCTCCTCCTTTTCACTAGACCCTCGGTCCACTAGTATTTCCGGTTGGTTATTGGTGTCTTTCTTCGTGAAGACAGAACCAAAGTATTTGTTCAACTGGTCCGCCCTTTTATTTGTTCCCCATTATAAATTCACCTGAATCTGACTGCAAGGGACCTACGTTTGACTTCACTAATCTTTTTCTCTTCACATATCTATAGAAACCTTTGCAGCCAGTTTTTATGTTCCTAGCAAGCTTCCTCTGAAACTCTATTTTCCGCCTCCTAATTAAACCCTTTGTCCTCCTCTGCTGAATTATAAAATTCTCCCAGTCCTCAGATTTGCTGCTTTATCTGACCAGTTTATATGCCTCTTCCTTGGATTGAACACTATACTTAATTTCCCCTTGTTAGCCACGGTTGAGTCACCTTCCCCGTTTTATTTTTTACTCCAGATAGGGATGTACAATTGATGAAGTTCATCAAGGTGATCTTTAAATGTTTACCATTGCCAAGCCACCATCAACCCTTTAAGTATCATTCATCAGTCTATTCTAGCCAAGTCATGTCTCATACCATCGAAGTTATCATTCCTTAAGTTCAGGACCCTAGTCTCTGAATTAACTGTTTCACTCTCCATCTTAAGAAAGAATTCTACCATATTATGGTCACTCTTCCCCAAGAGGTCTCGCACAACAAGATTGCTAATTAGTCCTCTCTCATTACACATCACCCAGTCGAGGATCGCCAGCCCTCTCGTTGGTTCCTCAACATATTGGTCTAGAAAACCATCCATAAAAGACTCCAGGAAATCCTCCTCCACCACATTGCTACAGTTTGGTTAGCCCAATCAATACGTAGATTAAAGTCGCCCATGATAACTGCTGTACCATTATTGCACACATCCCTAATTTCTTGTTTGATGCTGTCTCCCCCACCTCACTACTACTGTTTGGTGGTCTGTACATAACTCCCACTAGCGTTTCTGCCCTTTGGTATTCCGTAGCTCCACCTATACTGATTCCACATCATCCAAGCTAATGTCTTTCCTTACTATTGTGTTAATTTCCTCTTTAACCAGCAACGCCACCCCACCTCCTTTTCCATTCTGTCTATCCTTCCTGAATGTTGAATAGCCCTGAATGTTGAGTTCCCAGCCTTGGTCACCCTGGAGCCATGTCTCCGTGATGCCAATTACATCATATCCATTAACAGCTATCTGTGCAGTTAATTCGTCCACCTTATTGTGAATACTCCTCGCATTGAGGCACAGAACCTTCAGGCTTGTCTTTTTAGTACACTTTGCCCCTTTAGAATTTTGCTGTAATGTGGACCTTTTTGCTTTTTGTCTTGGGTTTCTCTGCCCTCCACTTTTACTTTTCTTCTTTGTACTCCTGCATCCTACTCCATTCATCTACACTCACTGATTCCTGGTATTGTTGTTGATGTACAAAATTCTAAATAAATGACACTGCTCTCTGAACAGCACTTAGTTACAATTGTTGCCATTTACAATGGGTTTGCTTCTGCCCCCATTCTACTTCCCTCTGTCTCCCAGCATAGGTTCCCATCCCCCTGCCATATTAGTCTAACCCCTCCCCAACAGCACTAGCAAACACTCCCCCTAGGACATTGGTTCCGGTCCTTCCCAGGTGTAGATCAATTGTACTCGTCCCACCTCCCCCAGAACTGGTTCCAATATCCCAGAAATTTGAATCCCTCCCTTCTGCACCACTGCTCAAGCCACATATTCATCTGAGCTATCCTGTGCTTCCTACTCTGACTAGCACGTGGCATTGGTAGCAATCCTGAGATTAGTATCTTTGAGGTCCTACTTTTTAATTTAGCTCCTTGCTCCCTAAATTCGTCTCGTAGGACCTCAACCAGAACAAGTTTGGGGTTTGATATGATAGAAGGCAAACTAGGTGAGAAGTGACAGAAGTTAGATTGAGAAAAAGCACTAAAATAGAATATCAATTGGTAGAAACATAGAAACATAGAAACATAGAAAATAGATGCAGGAGTAGGCCATTCGGCCCTTCGAGCCTGCACCGCCATTCAATGAGTTCATGGCTGAACATGCAACCTCAGTACTCCATTCCTGCTTCCTCGCCATACCCCTTGATTCCCCCGAGTAGCAAGGACTATATCTAACTCATTTTTGAATATATTTAGTGAATTGGCCTCAACAACTTTCTGTGGTAGAGAATTCCACAGGTTCACCACTCTCTGGGTGAAGAAGTTTCTCCTCATCTCAGTCCTAAATAGCTTACCCCTTATCCTTAGAATGTGACCCCTGGTTCTGGACTTCCCCAACATTGGGAACATTCTTCCTGCATCTAACCTGTCTAAACCGTCAGAATTTTAAATGTTTCTATGAGATCTCCTCTCATTCTTCTGAACTCCAATGATTACAAGCCCAGTTGATCCAGTCTTTCTTGATATGTCAGTCCCGCCATCCCAGGAATCAGTCTGGTGAACCTTCGCTGCATTCCCTCAATAGCAAAAATGTCCTTCCTCAAGTTAGGAGACCAAAACTGTGTGCAATACTCCAGGTGTGGCCTCACCAAGGCCCTGTACAACTGTAGCAATACCTCCCTGCCCTGTGATCACGGAGCAATCAAATATTCGAAACACTGTTTGGAACACAGATACTTTATTCAACATTTATACAGGGTTTTAAATTCCAGCTCAGGTATAGGGGTTATTAAGATCATCAGAAACGAACAAGAGCTGCCAGAATGAACATGGTTCAGTGCCCAATGAAATCACAGTAAATCCTGTTCTATTCACGAATGCAGCCTTTCTCCTCAGCCCATTTAAAACTGAGATGAGGAGGACTTTCTTTTCTCAGAGGGTTGTAAATCTGTGGAATTCTCTGCCCGAGAGAGCAGTGGAGGCTGGTTCATTGAATATATTTAAGGCGGAGATAGACAGATTTTTGAGCGATAACGGAGTAAAGTGTTCTGGGGAGCCTGGGAAGTGGAGCTGAGGAGTCTGTGATCAGACCAGCCAAGATCTTATTGAATGGGGAGCAGGCTCGGGGGGGCCGGAGGGCCCACTCCTGCTATTATTTCTCATGGTCTTATGTACCCAGCATACCGCGCGGGGGAGAATGTGCCGCAACAAGATTACAGGAGCTCAGTGCGCAGGCGCAGGTTCTGGTGGGTGGGCTTTGGAGCAGGCGCGGTGTGGGTAATGGCGGAGGCAGCACGTTTTAGACAGGCTCTTCAGAAGTGTCTTTTTCAGCGGGTAGGAGCGGAGTAATGGACCAGCAGGGAGCCCGGGATGCTTCATAAACAACCGATGCCCGCCACAAGCCGGAAATAATAACCGGAATATCGGCGGTTGCAGCTTCGGGGCTTTCTCCCGGTCACAGGCCCTAGCTAACGGCGGCCATCTTTGTGTAGGAAGTTAGGTTCAACGGTCGGCCATCGATATTGAGTGAGTAGCACAGCACATGAGCGGCCATCTTGGTGCAGGAACCATGTCTGGAATTGAACCCAGCCAGAGTCAGCACCTTCAGGGGAGGGGAAACCAGTGAGTGTAGAATTGAACCCAGCCAGAGTCAGCACCTTCAGGGGAGGGGAACCAGTGAGTGCAGAACTGAACGAAGCCAGATTCGGTGGTGAAAACTGGGAGTGGAGGGGAAACTCTAGAACATAAGAAATAGGAGCAGGTGTAGGCCATTTGGCCCCTTGAGCCTGCTCCCCATTCAATAAGATCATGGCTGATCCGATCATGGACTCGGCTCCAATTCCCCGTCCGCTCCTCATAACCCTTTACTTCCTTATCGCTCAAAAATGTGCCTATCTTCACCTTAATTGTGTCACTCTCCATCTTAATAAAGAATTCTACCATATTATGGTCACTCGTGCCCAAGGGGCCTCGCACAACAAGATTGCTAATTAGTCCTTTCTCATTACACATCACCCAGTCTAGGATGGCCAGCCCTCTGGTTGGTTCCTCGACATATTGGTCTAGAAAACCATCCGTAAAAGACTCCAGGAAATCCTCCTCCACCGCATTGCTACCAGTTTGGTTAGCCCAATCAATATGTAGATTAAAATCGCCCATGATAACTGCTGTACCTTTATTGCACGCATCCCTAATTTCTTGTTTGATGCTGTCCCCAACCTCACTACTACTGTTTGGTGGTCTGCACATAACTCCCACTAGCGTTTTCTGCCCTTTGGTATTCCGTAGCTCCATCCATACTGATTCCACATCATCCAAGCTAATGTCCTTCCTTACTATTGCGTTAATTTTCTCTTTAACCAGCAACGCCACCCCGCCTCCTTTTCCATTCTATCTATCCTTCCTGAATGTTGAATACCCCTGGATGGTGAGTTCCCAGCCTTGATCACCCTGGAGCCATGTCTCCGTGATGCCAATTACATCATATCCATTTACAGCTATCTGCACAGTTAATTCGTCCACCTTATTCTGAATACTCCTCGCATTGAGGCACAGAGCCTTCAGGCTTGTCTTTTGAACACACTTTGCCCCTTTAGAATTTTGCTGTAATTTGGCCCTACACTTTAACCATCCTACACTTTAATCTATTTTTCCAGTCCACTTTTGCCCAATCTGCCCTCATACCTATGTAGTCTCCATCATTTAAGCTTAGAACGCTGGTTTGAGATCCAAATTTCTCGCTCTCCATCTCAATTTGAAATTCAACCATGCTATGATCACTCATTCCAAGGGACTCCTTTATTCGGAGATTGTTTATTAATCCTATCTCATTACACAGGACCAGATCTAAGTTAGCCAGCACTTAAGAGGAGGAGAGGGAGAGGAAACCAGTTATTGTAGAATTAAACCCAGCCAGAGTCAGCACCATCATGGGAGGGAGAGGGAGGGGAACAAGTGAGTGTAGAACTGAACTCACCAGATCAAGCTCATTCAGGAGAGGAGAGGGAGAGGAACCAGTGAGTGCAGAACTGAACATAACCACAGTCAGCACCATCAGGAGGAGAGGGAGGGGAATCAGTGAGTGTAGAACTGAACCCAGCCAGAGTCAGCATCATCAGGGGAGGAGAGGGAGGGGAACCAGTAGTGTAGAACTGAACCCAGCCAGAGTCAGCATCTTCAGGGGAGGAGAGGGAGGGGAACCAGTGAGTGTAGAACTGAACCCAGCCAGAGTCAGCACCATCAGGGGAGGGAGAGGGAGCGGAATAAGTGAGTGTAGAACTGAACGCGGCCAGATCCAGCTCATTCAAGAGAGCATAGGGAGGGGAACCAGTGAGTGCAGAACTGAATCCAGCCACAGTCAGCACCTTTAGGGGAGCAGATGGTGGGAAACGTGTGATTGAAGAACTGAACCCAGCCAGTGTCCGCACCATCAAGGAAGCAGAGGCAGGGAAACCAGTGAGTGTCGAACTGAACCCAGCCAGAGTCAGCACCATCAGGGGAGAGGAGGGAGGGGAACCAGTGAGTGTAGAACTGAACCCAGACAGAGTCAGCATAAGAACATAAGAAATAAAGCAGGAGTAGGGCATACGGCCCCTCGAGTCTGCTCCACTATTTAATACGATCATGGTTGAGCCGATCATGGACTCAGGTCCACTTCTCTGCCTGCTCACCCTAACCCCTTATTCCCTTATCGGTTAAGAAATTGTCTACCTTTGTCTTAAATTTATTCAATGACCCAGCTTCCACAGCTCTCTGAGGCAGCAAATTGCACAGATTTACAACCCTTTCAGGGAAGACATTCCTTCTCATCTCAGTTTTAAATGGGCGGCCCCTTATTCTAAGATTATGCCCTCCAGTTCTAGTCTCCCCTATCAGTGGAAACATCCTCTCTGCATCCACCTTGTCAAGCCCCCTCATGATCTTATACGTTTCAATAAGATCACCTCTCATTCGTCTGAATTCCAATGAGTAGAGGCCCAACCTTCTCATCCTTTCCTCATAAGTCAACCCCCTCATCTCCGGAATCAACCTTGTGAACCTTCTCTGAACTGCCTCCAAAGCAAGTATATCCTTTCTTAGATATAGAAACCAAAACTGCACGCAGTATTCCAGGTGTGGCCTCACCAATACCCCGTATAACTGTAGCAACACTTCCTTGTTTTTATACTCCATCCCCTTTGCAATAAAGTTCAAGATTCCATTGGCCTTCCTGTTGACTTGCTGTACCTGCATACTAACCATTTGTGTTTCATGCAGCAGGACTCCCCAGGTCCCGCTATACTGCAAATTTTTCTCCATTTAAATAATAACATGCTCTTCGAATTTTTTTCTGCCAAACTGCAGAACCTCACACTTTCCTACATTATAGAAACATAGAAATATAGAAAATAGGTGCAGGAGTAGGCCATTCGGCCCTTCTAGCTTGCACCCCCATTCAATGAGTTCATGGCTGAACACGCAACTTCAGTACCCCATTCCTGCTTTCTCGCCATACCCCTTAATCTCCCTAGTAGTAAGGACTACATCCAACTCCTTTTTGAATATATTTAGTGAATTGGCCTCAACAACTTTCTGTGGCAGAGAATTCCACAGGTTCACCACTCTCTGGGTGAAGAAGTTTCTCCTCATCTCGGTCCTAAATGGCTTACCCCTTATCCTTCGACTGTGACCCCTGGTTCTGGACTTCCCCAACATTGGGAACAATGTTCCTGCATCTAACCTGTCTAAACCCGTCAGAATTTTAAACGTTTCTATGAGATCTCCTCTCATTCTTCTGAACTCCAGTGAATACAAGCCCAGTTGATCCAGTCTTTCTTGATATGTCAGTTCTGCCATCCCGGGAATCAGTCTGGTGAACCTTCGCTGCACTCCCTCAATAGCAAGAATGTCCTTCCTCAAGTTAGGAGACCAGAACTGTACACAATACTCCAGGTGTGGCCTCACCAAGGCCCTGTACAACTGCAACAACACCTCCCTGCCCCTGTACTCAAATCCTCTCGCTATGAAGGCCAACATGCCATTTGCGTTCTTAACCACCTGCTGTACCTGCATGCCAACCTTCAATGACTGATGTACCATGACACCCAGGTCTCGCTGCACCTCCACTTTTCCTAATCTGTCACCATTCAGATAATAGTTTGTCTCTCTGTTTTTACCACCAAAATGGATAAACTCACATTTATCCACATTATACTTCATCTGCCATCCATTTGCCCACTCACCTAACCTATCCAAGTCACTCTGCAGCCTCATAGCATCCTCCTCGCAGCTCACACTGCCACCCAACTTAGTGTCATCCGCAAATTTGGAGATACTACATTTAATCCCCTCGTCTAAATCATTAATGTACAATGTAAACAGCTGGGGCCCCAGCACAGAACCTTGCGGTACCCCACTAGTCACTGCCTGCCATTCTGAAAAGTACCCATTTACTCCTACTCTTTTCTTCCTGTCTGCCAACCAGTTCTCAATCCACGTCAGCACACTACCCCCAATCCCATGTGCTTTAACTTTGCACATTAATCTCTTGTGTTGGACCTTGTCGAAAGCCTTCTGAAAGTCCAAATATACCACATCAACTGGTTCTCCCTTGTCCACTCTACTGGAAACATCCTCAAAAAATTCCAGAAGATTTGTCAAGCATGATTTCCCTTTCACAAATCCATGCTGACTTGGACCTATCATGTCACCTCTTTCCAAATGCGCTGCTATGACATCCTTAATAATTGATTCCATCATTTTGCCCACTACCGATGTCAGGCTGACCGGTCTATAACTCCCTGTTTTCTCTCTCCCTCCTTTTTTAAAAAGTAGGGTTACATTGTGATGTGGGACAATGTGCCCGGTGTGTAATGTGCGACAGTGTGCACACCGTGTGATGTGTGACAATGTGCGTGGTGTGATGTGTGACAATGTGCGCGGTGTGATGTGTGACAATGTGCCCGGTGTGTAATGTGTGACAGTGTGCGCACCGTGTGATGTGTGACAATGTGCACGGTGTGATGTGTGGCAATGTGTACGGTGTGATGTGTGACAATGTGCACGGTGTAATGTGTGACAATGTGCACGGTGTGATGTGTGACAATGTGCGCGGTGTGATGTGTGACAATGTGCGCGGTGTGATGTGTGACAATGTGCGCGGTGTGATGTGTGACAATGTGCGTGGTGTGATGTGTGACAATGTGCGCGGTGTGTGATGTGTAACAACGTGCACGATGTGATGTGTGACTGCGCATTGTGTGATGTGTGACTGTGCGCACCGTGTGATGTGTGACATTGTGCGCACTATGTGATGTTATATGTGCATTATATTCCATCTGCCAAATTTTTGCCCACTCACTTAGCCTGTCTATGTCGTTTTGCAGGTTTTTTGTGTCCTCCTCGCACATTGCATTTCCTCCCATCTTGGCTACATTACACTCGGTCCCTTCATCCAATTCATTAATCTAGATTTTAAATAGATGGGCGCCCAACACTGATTCCTGCAACACCCCACTAGTTACTGATTGCCAACCCGAGAATTTATCCCGACTCTCTGTTTTCTGTTCGTTAACCAATCCTCTATCCATGCGTATATATTACCCCCAACCCCGTGAACTTTTATCTTGTGCGGTAACCTTTTATGTGGCACCTTATCAATTACCTTCTGGAAGTCCAAATACACCACATCCACTGGTTCCCCTTCATTCACCCTGTTCCTCAAAGCCAGAGTCAGCACTTTTAGGGGAAGAGAGGGAGGGGAACCAGTGAGTGTAGAACTGAACCCAGCCAGAATTGGTGGTGAAAACTGGGAGTGGAGGAGAAACAGTCTAGAAATGTGCGATGGTTTGGATTTCAGCACAACAGGAGGGACAATGTGTGGGACAGGGATTTACAGCTTTGGAAGAACAAGAGAGGAAAGAATGTTCCATGGAAACTAGATGTGTGTATCCTGAATTTTTGTCTTGTACTGACAGCGATGAGTTTTATTATCTCCTTTCACAGAATATTAGAAGCGGAGATTTTCAGACAGGAAACACAAACCAAACATCATGTCAAGATCTGACGGAGTCAATCGATTCATCAGGACCTGAATATCATCGGCCTTTGAAAGTGGAAGGAGAAATGTTTGCCTGTTCTGTCTGTTGGGAAAGATTTCAAACATCAGTGTGACTGGAAAAGCACCGAGACACACACACACCCTAGTGAGAGTGTTCTAGTGCACTGTCTGTGGAAAGAGCTTTAACCAGTTACACAGCCTGAAAAAACATCGCACCATTCAAAGCGCAAAGAAACTGTAAACGTGTTGTGTGCATGGGTGAGGCTTCAACCCATCGTCCAACCATGGAGAGTCACAAGGATACCCGCACCATGGAGAAACCGTGGCAATGTGGTGACTGTGGGAAGGTATTCAGATCACCATCTGAGCTGGAAATTCATCGACGCAGTCACACTGGGGTGAGACCGTTCACTTGCTCCGAGTGTGGGAAGGGATTCACTGGGTCATCCCAACTTGTAGCTCATCGGCGAGTTCACTCCGGGGAGAGACCGTTCACCTGCTCTGAGTGTGGGATGGGATTCGTTACTTCATCCACACTGCTGATACACCAGCGAGTTCACACTGGGGAGAGGCCATTCACCTGCTCTGAGTGTGGGAAGGGATTCACTCGGTCATCTGACCTCCTGAAACACCAGCGAGTTCACACTGGGGAGAGGCCGTTCACCTGCTCTGAGTGTGGGAAGGGATTTACTCAGTCATCCAACCGGCTGACACACCAGCGAATTCACACTGGGGAGAGGTCATTCACCTGCTCTGAGTGTGGGAAGCGATTCACTTGGTCATCCACCCTGGTGAAACACCAGCAAGTTCACACTGGGGAGAGGCCATTCACCTGCTCTGAGTGTGGGAAGCGATTCACTCGGTCATCCTACCTGCTGACACACCAGCGAGTTCACACTGGGGAGAGGCCATTCACCTGCTCAGAGTGTGGGAAGCGATTCACTCGGTCATCCCACCTGCTGAGACACCAGCGAGTTCACAAGTGACTGCAGGGGTTGGAATCTGCTGTTATTGCTGCTGTTAATCACATCCCGACTGAATCATGTTCATTCTGACAGTTGGGATTTGTTTCTGTTGATGTTAATAACCCTATAACTGGGCTGGACTTTAATATTCTGGATATATTGCTGATTGTGTTCTCGGGGCTGCAGTGTCCATTTAAGAAACGCTGTGTGTTATCTTTCCCCTTAATTTAGCAAATCTCAACAGAAAGTTAGTTTGCAATAAAATTATGAACTTTTACTTTAATCCTAAATTGATCTTTGGTACAAAATCTGCAATAGTGTGTGAAAGTTTCCACTGAATAAAATGTCCAATTAGAAAGAGCTTGCTGATGATTCTTACTGACTTGCACATTACACACAGTGGCCCCTCCATTATCCACCAGAAAGAAAGGGAATGGGAATTGGTGGGGAATCCGTGTCCCTAAATGTTGCCCCTCCCGTCTGATGTAGCAATCCCCTCGGCACGGGAATAGAGACAAGTCCAGATCAAAACTGTGCGCAGTACTCCAGGTGTGGTCTTACCAATGCCCTGTACAGGTGTAGCAGGACTTCCCTACTTTCATACTCCATCCCCTTTGCAATAAAGGCCAGCATTCCATTTGCCTTCCTGATTACTTGCTGTACTTGCATGCTAACTTTTTGAGTTTCAGGTACAAGAACCCCCAGATCCATCTGTACTACAGCATTTTGCAATAGTCCTCATTTAAATAACAATTTTGTTTTTTCTTTTTCCTACCAAAGGGGATAACCTGACATTTTACCACATTATAGTCCAACTGCCAGATTTTTGCTCGCTCACAGAAACATAGAAAATAGGTGCAGGAGTAGGCCATTCGGCTCTTCGAGCCTGCACCACCATTCAATGCTTTCTCCCCATACCCCTTGATCCCTTTAGCTGTAAGGGCCACATCTAACTCCCTTTTGAATATATCTAACGAACTGGCCTCAACAACTTTCTGTGGTAGAGAATTCCACAGGTTCACAATTCTCTGAGTGAAGAAGTTTCTCCTCATCTCAGTCTTAATTGGCTTACCCCTTATCCTTAGACTGTGACTCCTGGTTCTGGACTTCCTGAACATCCGGAACATTCTTCCTGCATCTAACTGTCCAATCCCGTCAGAATTTTATATGTTTCCATGAGATCCCCTCTCATTCTTCTAAATTCCAGTGAATATAAGCCTAGTCGATCCAGTCTTTCTTCATATGTCAGTCCTGCCATCCCAGGAATCAGTCTGGTGAACCTTCGCTGCATTCCCTCAACAATAGCAAGAATGTCCAACCTCAGATTAGGAGACCAAAACTACACAATATTCAAGGTGTGGCCTCACCAAGGCCCTGTACAACTGCAGTAAGACCTCACTGCTATACTCAAATCCTCTCGCTATGAAGGCCAACATGCCATTTGCCTCCCTCACTGCCTGCTGTACCTGCATGCCAACTTTCAATGACTGATGTACCATGACACCCAGGTCTCGATGCACCTCCCCTTTTCCGAATCTGTTACTATTCAGATAATATTCTGCCTTCATGTTTTTGCCACCAAAGTGGATAACCTCACATTTATCTACATCATACTGCATCTGCCATGCATTTGCCCACTCATGCAACCTGTCCAAGCCACCCTGCAGTCTCTTAGCATCCTCCTCACAGCTCACACTGCCACCCAGCTTAGTGTCATCTGCAAACTTGGAGAGATTACATTCAATTCCTTCATCTAAATCATTGATGTATATTGTAAATAGCTGAGGTCCCAGCACTGAACCTTGCGGTACCCCACTAGTCACTACCTGCCATTCTGAAAAGGACCCATTTATGCCTACTCTTTGCTTCCTGTCTGCCAACCAGTTCTCTATCCACGTCAATACATTACCCTCAATACCATGTGCTTTAATTTTGCACACTAATCTCTTTTGTGGGACATTGTCAAAAGCCTTTTGAAAGTCTCAATGCACCACAACCACTGGTTCTCCCTTGTCCACTCTACTAGTTACATCCTCAAAAAATTCTAGAAGATTTGTCAAGCATGATTTCCCTTTCATAAATCCATGCTGACTTGGACGATTCCTGACACTGCTTTCCAAATGCGCTTCTGTTACATCTTTAATAATTGATTCCAACATTTTCCCCACTACTGATGTCAGGCTAACCGGTCTATAATTCCCTGTTTTCTCTCTCCCTTTTTTAAAAAGTGGTATTACACTCGCTACCCTTAAATCCATAGGAATTGATCCAGAGTCGATAGAATGATGGAAAATGACCACCAATGCATCCACTATTTCTAGGGCCATTTACTTAAGTACTCTTGGATGCAGACTATCAGACCCTGGGGATTTATCGGCCTTCAATCCCATAAATTTGTGTAACACAATTTCCTGACTAATCAGGATTTCCTTCAGTTCCCCCTTCTCGCTAGACCCTCGGGCCCCTAATATTTCTGAAAGGTTATTTGTGTCTTCCTTAGTGAAGACAGAACCAAAGTATTTGTTCAATTGGCCTGCCATTTCTTTGTTCCCCATTATGAATTCACCTGATTCTGACTGGAAGCAATCTATGTTTCTTTTCACTAATCTTTTTCTCTTCACACATCAATAGAAGCTTTTGCAGTCAGTTTTTATGTTTCCTGCAAGCTTCCTCTCAGATGTTGCCTGACCTGTTGAGATTTCCAACAGTTTGTTATTATTTCAGATTTCAACATCTGCAGTATTTTGCTTTTGTATTAATAAAGAAAGACTTGCATTGATATAGCACCTTTCATGTCCACCAAACGTCTCAAACGCTTCACAGCCAATGAAGTACTTTTGGAGTGTAGTCACTGTTGTTATGTGAGAAACGCGGCAACCAATTTGAACACAGCAAGCTCCCACAAACAGCAATGTGATAAATGACCGGATACTTTGTCCGTGTTATATTGGAAGATCGAGGTATGTTATGGCAGGTCAGGGCCATAAAAAGAGCAGCGTGCAGCCCAGGGAGCAGCGTGGAGGCATGCAGCTTCAGGGAGCAGCGCGAGCTGTGAAGGCAGCAAAGAGTGACGTACGTCATCAAGGTCCAGGTTGATGATTGGACCGTGGGTCGGTGCAGCAGCAGAAGCGAGGTCGGGGCGAGGGAGCAGCGAGGGACATGATTGGGGCCCAGGAGAGGTGTGAGTTAGGGGCCCAGGTGCAGCACGGGCCAGCCCACACTGATATGTGTGCGCACTAGGTTCATGCAGGAGAGCTGGTCTCCATTCGTCCTGGTTAATCCTTGCCACTGGACCAAGACCTAGCTCTGTCAAGCCCGTGAGGTGGCTGGTGTGCAACGGCCACCACACGTTAAAAAAATCCATGCACAGGCATCTTCCTCCCTTCAGGATGCAGTTCGGGACATCCAGCATTTTGCCAATGACCGATGATTCCACATCATCCAAGCTAAGGTCCTTCTTACTATTGTGTTAATCTCCTCTTTAACCAGCAACACTACCCCACCTCCTTTTCCTTTCAGTCTAACCTTCCTGAATATTGAGTTACCAGCCTTGGTCACCCTGGAGGCATGTCTCCGTAATCCCAATTACATCATACCCGTTAACAGCTATCATTACCTTATTATGAATGCTCCTCACATTGAGACACAGTCTTCAGGCTTGTTTTTTTAACACTCTTTGTTCTTTTAGAATTATGTTGTAATGTGGCCCTTTTTGATTTTTGCCTTTGATTTCTCTGCCCTCCACTTTTCCTTATCTCCTTTCTACCTTTTGCTTCTGCCCCCATTTTACTCTGTCTCCCTGCATAGATTCCCATCCCCCTGCTGTATTAGTTTAAACCCACCCCAACAGCACTAGCAAACACTCCCCCTTGGACATCAGTTCCGGTCCTGCCCAGGTGCAGACCGGTTGTCATGGTCCCACCTCCCCCAGAACCGGTTCCAATGTCCTAGGAATTTGAATCCCTTCCTCTTGCACCATTCCTCAAGAAACGCATTCATCTTAACTATCCCGGTATTTCTACTCTGACTAGCATGTGGCACTGGTAACAATCCTGAGATTACTACCTTTGAGGTCCTACTTTTTAATTTAACTCCTAGCTCCCTAAATTCAGCTTGTTGGACCTCATCCCATTTTTTACCTATATCGTTGGTACCTCGTTATCCTATCCATATCACTTTCTAGATTCTTTGCATCTTCCTCACAACTTGGTTTCCCACCTATCTTTGTATCATCAACAAATTTGACTGTGTTACACTTGGTCCCTTCATCCAAGTCATTAATATAAATTGTAAATAGTTGAGGTCCCAGCACTGATCCCTGCAGCACCCCACTAGTTACAGTTTGCCAACCGGAAAATGACCCATTTATACCGACTCTCTGTTTTCTGTTACTTAACCAATCCTCTATCCATTCTGATATATTACCCCCAACCCCGTGAGCTCTTAGCTTGTGCAGTAACCTTTTGTGTGGCACCTTATCAAATGCTTTCTGGAAATGCAAATATACAACTTCAACTGGTATTCCTTTATGCACTCTGCTCATTTAATCGCCAAGCAACTCCAGCAAATGTATTAACCATGATTTTCCTTTAATAAAACCATGCTGACTCTGCTTGACTGCAACATGATTTTCTAAATGTCCTGCTACTAATTCCTTAATGATGGATTCCAGTATTTTCCCAATGACCGATGGTAGGCTAACTGGTCTATGGTTTCCTGCTCTCTGCCTCCCTCCTTACTTGAATAGGGGTGTTACATTTGCAGTTTTCCAGTCTGCTGGGATCTCTCCAGAATTCAGGGAATTTTGGTAGATTACAACCAGTATATCCACTATCTCTGCAGCCACTTCTTTTAAGACCTTAGGATGCATGCCATCAGGTCCGGGGGATTTGTCCACCTTTCGTCCCATTTGTTTGCTGAGTACTTTATCTCTAGTGATAGTGACTGTTTTAAGTCCCCCCTCACCCCACCCTCACCACCGCAATAGCTCCTTGATTATGGAATGTTTTTAGTGTCCTCTACCGTGAAGAATATTACAAAATATTTGTTCACAATCTCTGCCATATCCGTGTTTCCCGTTATTAATTCTTTAGTCTCATCCTCGAAGGGACCAACGTTTACTTTCGCTACTCATTTCCCTTTTATATACCTGTAGCTGCTCTTACTGCCTGTTTTTATATTTCTTGCTAGTTTGTTCTAATGCTATCTTTTCTGTCTTTATCATTTTATTGTCGTCCTTTGCTGGTTTCTAAAAAATTCCCAATCTTCTGGCCTTCCACTGTCTTTCACAACATTATATCAGACAGGAGGGGATTGGTGTCTGACTGTGGGGTTGGTTTATATCAGACAGGAGAGGATTGGTGTCAGTGACTGTGAGGTTGGTTTATATCAGACAGGAGAGGATTGGTGTCAGTGACTGTGGGTTGGTTTATATCAGACAGGAGAGGATTGGTGACATGGAATCATTGCAGTTTACAACACAGAACGAGGCCATTAGACCTATCATGTCTGTGCGGCCGAAAAAGAGCTATCCAGCCTAATCACACTTTCCAGCTCTTGGTCCGTAGCCCTGTAGGTTAACACACTTCCGGTGCATATCCAAGTACTTTTGTAAATGCGATGAGGGTTTCTGCCTCTACTATTCTTTCAGGCAGTAAGTTCCAGATTCCCATCTCCCTCTGGAGGTTATGCTGGAACTGTGTAAAACACAAGTTAGGACACAGCTGGAGTACTCACACAGTTCTGGTCATTACATTACCCTATTGGGCCAGCCCTTGCTCACCCTATTGGGCCAGCCCGGGCTCATCCTATTGGGCCAGCAGAGAAAATCAGCAGCTCATTTAGTTTATTCTCACTCTGCGCACAGTGGGTGCAGAACTGAACCCAACCTTGTAAGCTGGCAATGCATCGTTACAGTCACACTGGGGAGAGGCTGTTCACCTGCTCTGAGTGTGGGAAGGGATTCACTCATTCATCTGAGGAGTCCGTGTTTCATGTTTTTATTGAGTGCACGAGGTTGCAGCCCCTGTTCCATTATTTGAAGGGGCTGCTCCTGAAATTCTGGCTGCACTTCAGTCCCACTCTCCTGATCTTTGGGCACCCTGTGCGGAGGGGAGCGGGTAGGTCCGAAGGCCTCCTCGTAGGACTGCTCCTGGGCACGGCCAAGGGTGCCATCAGCCGGTCCAGGCAGCGGGCGGTCGAGGGGGTCGTTCAACCTGACTGCCTGCCTCTCTTCCGCTCTTACATCCGGTCCAGGGTGTCCTTGGAGATGGAGCACGCGGTGTCCACCGGTACGCTCGCGGCCTTCCGCGAGAGGTGGGCACCGGAGGGACTGGAGTGCATCATCACGCCCGGCAACCAAATTTTAATTTGATTTTACGTTTTTAAGTTTAATTTGTTTTAATTGCCGGTGCTTTTAGTGTCCCCCTTCCCTTTTATAGGGGGCACTGGGGAAAATTGTGATTTTAGTGCCCAAAAAAAAACCAAAAAAGAAAAACACAAAAAAAAAACAAAAAAAGGGGGGGGGAAAAAAAGGGCCTTGTAAATGTCTGGAGTGTCACCCAGGTCGGGTGGCACCTTTTAATGTTTTATGTTTTCGCAGGTAAACTCAAAAGAGTTTCACTCATTCATCTGACCTGCTGAGACACCACCAAGTTCACAAGTGGCTGCAGGGGTTGGTTTCTACTGTTACTGCTGCTGTTAATCACATCCTAACTGAATCATGTTCATTCTGTCAGTTGGGGATTGTTTCTGCTGATGTTAATAACCCCTACAACTGGGCTGGAGTTTAATATTTTGATATTTCAAATAACAGAGTGTGTCGATATTTGATGACTCCAAAATAAGAAGAGACTAATTGACATCCTGTTACTGACTGCTCCATTTTGTGCCGTATCTCCTCTCTAACTCTGGATTATTTCAGTTCTTATACCTTCAGTTACTCTCAGGGGCAAGTCCCAGTTTCCCATATCTTCCAGAGTTGATCTCCTAGCCTTGGTATCCAGGGAAGGTGTTGGTAACACGCCCAGGATCACTAAACATAAAACCCAGTCTGTTAATCACCTTCAGATACTGGACTTAGCGTGTGCCCCTCAGCATCTCTCTCACCTTCAATGTGTGAATGGAGCATCACGCCTGCAAACCTGGTTTCAATTTGTATTGAATCCACTCAGAAAACATATTTTTAAAAATACATACATGTAAACCAATCACATCAAATAATTGGCAAAGATTTAGAGTCAACAAGATGAATAAGTAAACACATTACGGCCCAATAAACCAGCTCTATATTCATAGGAGAAAGTCTGTTATCTAATTCGTCAAATGTCTGTTGCTGAGATGAGCGACTGAATCACTTTCCATGTACAACAGCATCCATTCCCACTGTCCCCACATTTACAGTGTTGAGTCAGGTGGGTACACGAGTCTCACAGACTGAACGATTGGTTGAAGGTGTATCCACACACACAACATGTGTCCTGTTTCTCCCCGCTGTGATTGGTGTTTTTACAAAGGCTGATGATAAGGTGATCCTGATCAATCCGGGAATCTGTCAAATCTTGATGCAATGTTTGGTTTGAGTTTCCCGGCTGCAGATCATCCCCTTCTAATTCCCTGCAAATAAATGGTGCTTACAAACATTATTACTTTAAATACAGGATGGAAATTCAGAACAGACAATTCTAGATTCTACACAACATTCTGTCCCCTCCTGTCGCTCCTAAGCTGTAAATTCCTTATTCTAGGCATTCTCCCTCCATCCTCACTGTCTAAATTCAACATTCCTTTCATCGTCTGAGATTTATTTTCTCCAGAAAATGCTGAATCTGGCTGTGTGCAATTCTACAGACATTAGTTAACCTCTAGTGCCTCACCGTCAGTCGACTCAATGAGTGCCAGCGGATTTCCACTGTGGTAGGCATCACAGCTTCAAATCCTGTCCTCAAATGACACCCACACACTTCCCCAGTTGAGTTCACTGGATCGGTATGAACAGTAGGGACACTGGCTGATTTTTACTCATATTTAGCCCAGTGGTACTGAGGACAATTATAATCCCTGAACTGCTGCCTTGGCTGAGGTCAACTCACAGCCCAGATCATGAATCGAACTTGGGAACTTCCCAGTCAGTATTGCAGTGTTCTAAAATTTGGGGGGTTGGGGGAGGGTTAGAATAGAATATTTTGAAACAAATTTGACTCCACCTTTAACCAACACCTTTATCACACTGCACAATTCTGAAATCTTTCCAAATTATGCAAGTGGATCATCAAACACAGTGAGACATTTTAGAAAGGCTCAAGTCACTGAAATAGATAGCTTTACAATCACTGCACAGTACAGAAAGGAGCGACTGTTGATGGGAGCTGTGTTAGTGAAGTCCTCCGACACCCCAAGATAAACTGGACTGTCCCTTTAACTATAATGAGGCAGAGAAAGGGGAGTCCCTACCCCTTTAAATATCTGCCCCATTCCCCCAGGCAGTGGGAGGAGGAACAGCACGCGGTCTCTTTATATCCTGATCCACCAAGCACCGCCGGATGAGCTAAAGATCATAGAATGATGATCGCATCAGGTTACACAGAACAACTGAAATGAGCACACAAAGTCTATATATATATATATATATATATCATAGCATATATATATATATATATCGCATTTTTTTTTCTATATATATATAGTGTTTGTGTATACAGAGCACATCATTTTTAATATTTGCTAGTCAATTCCAGAGATAAATTATCTTCACCAATTATTTTCCAGCATTTTATTTCCAATGTAATTGCAGAGTGTTTAATACCTTTACCATTTATTGATAACCCATTGTCTTGTGTGGTCTTGTTCAGAAAGTGATGTCACACTGACCATTCCGTTACCAAGGTGACCATGTCTGTCCACAGTGTTCAGTGGGAAAGGGGACTAAATCACACTGGGGATAATGAGCTGCCCACCACCGGTCTCCGAGCTTTATTGTCCAGTGATCACCTCATCATCACACAGAAGCTCCTGATATTTACCTCCAGTGTGGATCATTGGTCGAAGTGATGGTCAAAATGAAATTGGATGTGTGAAATATGGGTTGGGGTGAAGGAGGGTTTGGTGTGAGGGGGCTTGGGGTGAGGGGGGTTGCAGAGTAGGAGTGAGGGGGGTTGGGGTGAGGGGGGTTGGGGCGAGGGGTGAAGGAGAGGTTGGGGTGAGGGGGGTTGAAGTGAGGGGGGTTGGGGTGAGGTGGGTTGGGGTGAGGGGGTGAAGGAGGGGTTGGGGTGAGGGCGGTTGGGGTGAGGGGGTGGAGGAGGGGTTGGGATGAGGGGGGTTGGGGTGAGGGGGTGAAGGAGGGGTTAGTGTGAGGGGGGTTGGGGTGAGTGGGTGGAGGAGAGGTTGGGGTGAGGGGGGTTTGGGTGAGGGGGTGAAGGAGGGTTTGGGGTGAGGGGGGTTGGGGTGAGGGGGTGCAGGAGGGGTTGGGGCGAGCAGTTGGAGAGTAGGGATGGCTGGTGTGCAACCACATGTTAAAAAAATCCAGGCACAGGCATCTTCCACCCTTCAGGATGTAGTTCGGGATCCGGAATATTAGGTCCTTCATTGAAAAACCTGTGAACTCATCTCTTTTCGCATAGAAGCAAGTCATCCTCATTTCGAGGGACTGTCTATGATGATAATGATGATGATGATGATGGTGCAGATGGTGCAACGTTACCGAGAGGGTCCTTTAATTTGGAAATAACTTCAAGGTGTAAACGACCTTGATCTTTGCTGGAACAAAAAGAAGAACTCCAGTTATGTTCAACTTCTTATCTGCAGTAATGGATCTTGAATACCACAGCATGGTTACAAAATTGAATGTAAGACTTTTTGAAAAAAATGCCTGGAATGAATGATTTGGAATTATGTGTTATCTTCCACGACAGATTGCTCGAGAGGGAAGATAAAGAACTTGCAGCAAACACATTGCAGATACCTTTTGTATTGTTCAATCACAAAGGCTGGACATAGGTTTGTGTGAAAATAAAATTGACTATCTAAATAGATAGGAGTTGCTGCTCAAGCATTCGGGAATGGAAATGTAATCCATATAATCTAAGTTTGAGCTGTGGAGGGAAGACCTCTCACAGAGCGGTGCTATTTTTTGTTTTGTTTTTTTCTTGCAGAAGCAAGTGGAAGTGAGGTCGCAGGATGAAATATCGCAGCCAGCAAGGTCCAGGTGAACGAGGGAATGCTGTGCATAGAATGCTGTGCATAGAATGCTGGGGAAACATCGCTGACCTGCATTCTTCCTGGTTAAGCAACGCCTCGATTTCAAAATGTTCATGCTTGTTTTCAGATCGCTCCATGGCCTCGCCCCTCCCTATCTCTGTAATCTCCCCCAGCCCCACAACCGCTGAGATATCTGCTCTCCTCTAATTCTGCCTTTTTGAGCATCCCTGATGGTAATCGCTCAACCTTCTGTTGCCTTGACCCCAATCTCTAAAACCTCTCCGCCTCTCATTCCTCCTTTAATCTGCTCCTGAAAACCTATGTCTTTGACCAAGCTTTTGGTCACCTGTCCTGATATCTGTTTATGTGGCTTGGTGTCAAGTTTTTGTCTTATAATACTCTGTGAAAATCCTTTGGACGTTTTATACATTAAAGGCATTATATAAATACAAGTTTTTGTTTTTGTTTTTGCTGATTCCCTTGATTTGACCTCTCATGGTATTTCATGGAACACAGCACAGAAACAGGCCATTCGGCCCAACTGGTCCATGTCGGCGTTTAAACTCCACACGACCCTCCTCCCACCCGATCAACATATCCTCCTATTCCTCTACAGTGAGGAGTTCCACAGTCACTGGTTGCCTTCTGGTGCCCGTCCAAAGGGCCAATGTGTGAGGGTATGCAGTGATTGTTGGCAGCCTATTCAACCTTGGGGGCATCACAGTCCAAAACAACGCCCCCTTTGCAGACTTGGCCTTTGCTGCTGGGGTGAGTGGACAGTGATCAGTAGCAGGAGCCCAGGGCACTGAGGTTAACTGCAGTCTCCCCAACTGCAGCCCTGGATGGGATCCGCTGACAACCCCCACAGTGAGAAGCTGGAATGTGCAACCTCTCCTGCACTTGGGAGCAAGGGAGGTCAAGGGTCAGCACAGAATCAAATCAACCTTGACCCCCAGCCTCCCTCACTCAGGAGAACCAAGTTGCATTGTATCATGACGTCTGTACTCTTCATGACGTCAACACGTTCCAGCGCGCGTCACCCTCGGCCGCCCGCCCACTGTTCCCGCGGTCTCACTCCCCATTGGTCGGGAGCTCCCGTCAATCAGGCCGTGGGCCCGGGTCACGTGTCGCTCGAGTGCGCGCGCCGCCCAACGGCCGGAGGCGGAGAGAAGGTTCCGGAGCGGGGAGGAGGAGGAAGGGGCGGCGGCGGCGGCGGCGGCGGCGCAGGGGAGCCCCGGAACCGGCGGGGAGGCTTTCTAAACACCTGGGGTAGGCCTCAGGCCACCAACAACAACCTGCGGCTCCGGCGTTTGCCCCGAGCTCGAGTGGGTCAGACCCTTCGGGGAGGCGGGAGGAGATTGTGGGGGCGGCGGAGGGTGTGGACCCGCGGGTGGGCCGGGGAGCTTCACCCACACCCGCTGTAGGCCTCAGGCCCCAATCACAGCCCACAGGCTGAGCCCGGCTTTGTCCCCCCCCCGCGGTGACAGGCCCAGGGGCTGGCTCACTCTGGCTGCCTGCCTCTCCTCCACGGTCAGGGAAGGAGGGAGAGAGAAAACGGGCAACTCGGGGCCAGTTAGTCTGACATCAGTCCTTGGGGGAAATGCTGCAATCCATTACTACACAAGTGTAACAGGGCACTGAGAAAATCAGGCTCTCAGTCTGCACTCAACATGGTCTTGTGGGAGGGAAATCGTCTTTAATACATTTATTAAGCTTTTTGAGGATGTCAGCAGCAGGGTGGATGAAGGGGAACCAGTGGCTGTAATGTTGCAGGATTTCCAAAACACATTTGATGTGCCACATAAAATGCTAATTGAGAGCTCACGGAGTTGGGGGTAATATATTAGCACGGATAGAGGATTGGTTAATGGACAGAGAGTCGGGATACACGGGACATGTTCCGGTTGGCGGGCTGTAACTAGTGGGGTACTGCAAGGATCGGTCAGCTTTGGTCTTAGCTTTGCTTTGGCCTCAGCTAATTACAATCTGTATTAAAGACTTGCATGAAGGGATCAAGTACAATGTATCCAAGTTTGCTGACGATACAAAGCCAGGTGGGAAAGTACGCTGTGAGGAGGACGCAAAGAGCCTGCAAAGGGATCATGGACAGGTCAAGAAAGTGGGCAATAAGGTGGCAGATGGAGGAGTATAATGTGGGGAAATGTGAGGTTATTCACTTTGGTAGGAAGAATAGAAAAACAGAATATTTTTTAAATGGTGAAAAACTAATAAATGTTAATGTTCAGAGAGATTTAGGTGTCCTCGTACAGGAAACACAGAGCGCTGGCCTGCAGGTACGGCAAGCAATCAGGAAGGCATGTGGGCCTTTATTGCTAGGGGTACAAGAGTAAGGAAGTCTTGCTACAATTGTACAAGGCCTTGGTGAGACCACACCTGCAGTACTGTGTACAGTTTTGGTCTCCTTATCTGAGGAAGGATATACTTGCCTTAGAGAGAGTGCAATGAAGGTTCACCAGATTGATTCCCGGGATGGGGGGGATTGTCCTATGAGGAGGGATTGAGCAGTATGCGCCTATACTCTTCCGGAGTTTAGAAGAATAAGAGGGGATCTCATTGAAACATGTAAAATTCTGAGGGGGACTGACAGGGTAGATGCTGAGAGGTTGTTCCCCTCGGCTGGAGAGTCTAGAAATAGGGCCCACAGTCTCAGAATAAGGGGGTCGGCCATATAAGACTGAGATGAGGAGGAATTTCTTCACTCAGAGGTTTGTAAATCTTTGGAATTCTCCACCCCAAAGGCCTGTGGGTGTTAGTATATTCAAGACTGAGATAGATAGATTGTTGGACTCTGGGGGAATCAAGGGATATGGAGATCAGGCAGGAAAGTGGAGCTGAGGCTGAAGTTCAGCCATGATCATAGTGAATGGTGGAACAGGCCTGAGGGACCGTATGGCTTATTCTTGCGCTTAATTCTTGTGGTCTTTTGTCTTGTCGGTGCCCGGATGGCCCTGGAGAGGGAACATGCGGTGTGCACTGGTTCCTTGATGCCTTGGTGACCGGTGGCACCCCAGGGTATGGAGTGTCTCATACACACTGGGAACAACATTCTGGTTTAGTTGGGAAAGTGCCCTTTGCTTTTGTTGCTTATTTTGCCGCCTTTTAATTTGATTGGATCACATGTTTGTGGGAACAAGAGAGGAAAGAATATTCCATGGAAGCTGGAATTGTCTGTTTTGATTTTCTGCCCTGGACTTACAGTGATGACTTTTGTGAACTCTTTTACAGGGTATTAGAAGGGGAGGATTTGCAGACGGGAAATTCAAACCAAACATCACATCGTCACTCGATTCATCAGGACCTGAATATCATCGACCTTTTGCAAGTGGAAGAAGAAATGTTTGCCTGTTCTGCCTGTGGGAAAATATTTCAAATATCAGTGTGACTGGAAAAGCACCGAGACACACTCACCCGAGTGAGATTATTCCAGTGCACTGACTGTGGAAAGAGCTTTAACCAGTTACACAGCCTGAAAAAACATCGTGTCATTCACATTGGGGAGAAACCGTACACATGTTCTGTGGGGACCAGGCTTCAACTGATCGTCCAACCTGGAGAGACACACGGACACCTCGCACCATGCAGAAACCGTGGAAATGTGGGGACGGTGGGAAGGGGTTCAATTACCCATCCCTGTTGGAAACTCATCACTACAGTCACACCGGGGAGAGGTCGTTCTGCTAAGAGTGTGGGAAGGGATTCATTCGCTCATCCACCCTGTCGGCACACCAGCGTCACTGACACCACGTGGACTGGGAAAGTATGTTAAACGGTAAGACTGTAGAAATGCAGTGGCAAACATTTAAGGAGATATTTCATAACTCTCAGCAAAGATTTATTCGTGAGAAACAAAGATGCTTAGAGAAGGCTGGACCATCCCTGGCTAACTAAGGAAGTAAAGGATGGCATCAAATTGAAAAAAAGCATACAATGTTTTGAAGGACAGTGGAAGGCCAGAGGATTGTGAAATTGTTCGAAACCAGCAAAGGACGACTAAAAAAATGATGACAGAGAAGATAGCAGCTGAGAGCAAACTAGCAAGAAATATCAGTAAGAGTTTCTGCAGGTATATAAAAAGGAACCGAGTAGCTAAAGTAAACATTGGTCCTTTCGAGGATGAGACTGGAGAATTAATATTGGGAAACATAGAAATGGCAGAGATTTTGAACAAATATTTTGTATTGCTCTTCATGTTGGAGGACACTAAAAACATCCCAACAGTTGATAATCAAGGAGCTATTGCTGTGGTGGTGGGGGAAGGGGGGACTTAAAACAGTCACTATCACTCGAGATAAAGTACTCAGCAAACAAATGGGACTAAAGGTGGACAAGTCCTCTGGACCTGATGGCACGCATCCTAGGGTCTTAAAAGAAGTGGCTGCAGAGATAGTGGATGCATTGGTTGTAATCTACCAAAATTCCCTGAATTCTGGAGAAGTCCCAGCGGACTGGAAAACCGCAAATGTTACATTCCTATTCAAGAGATGAAGACAGAAAGCAGGAAACTATACACCAGTTAGCCCACCATGTCATTGGGAAAATACTGGAGCCCATCATTAAGGAAGAAGTAGCAGGACATTTAGAAAATCATATTGCAGTCAAGCAGAGTCAGCATGGTTTTATGAAAGGGAAATCATGTTTGACAAAGTTGCTGGAGTTGTTTGAGGATGTAACAAGCAGAGTGAATAAAGGAGAACCCTTTGATGTCTTACATTTTGATTTCCAGAAAGCATTCGATAAGGTGCCACACAAAAGGTTACTGCACAAACTAAGAGCTCACGGGGTTGGGGGTAATATATTAACATGGATAGAGGATTGGTTAACTAACAGAAAACAGAGAGTTAGGATAAATGGGTCATTTTCAGGTTGGCAAACAGTAACTAGTGGTGTGCTGCAGGGATCAGTGCTGGGGCTTCAACTATTTATAATTTATATTAATGACTTGATGAGGGGACTTAGTGTAATGCAGCCAAATTTTCTGCTGATACAAAGATAGGTGGAAAGCAAGTTGTGAGGAGGACACGAAGGATCTACAAAGGGATTTGGATAGGCTCTGAGTGGGCAAAAATCAGGCAGATGGACTATAATGTGGTAAAATGTCAGGTTATCCCCTTTGGTAGGAAAAATTTAAAAAAATTATTATTTAAATGAGGACGATTACAAAATGCTGTAATACAAAGAGATCTGGGAGTTCTTATACATGAAACGCAAAAAGTTAGCATGCAAGTCAGCAAACAATCAGGAAGGCAAATGGAATGCTGGCCTTTATTGCAAGGGGGATGGAGTATAAAAGTAGGGAAGTCCTGCTACACCTGTACAGGGCGTTGGTTAGACCACAGCTGGAGTACTGCACACAGTTTTGGTCTGGACTTGTCTCTATTCCTGTGCCGAGGAGATTGCTACACCAGACGGGAGGGGCAACATTTGGGGAGACTGATTCCCCACCAATTCCCATTCCCCTTCTTGTGGATAATGGAGGGGCCACTGTGTGTAATGTGCAAGTCAAGAATTGTCAGCCAGCTCTTTCTAATTGGAGATGTTCTTCAGTGCAAACTTTCATACCATTGTAGATTTTGTACCAAAGATCAACTTAGGATTAAAGTAAAAGTTCATAATTTTATTGCAAACTAAATTTCTGTTGAGAGTCGCTGAATTAAGGGGAAAGATAACATACAGCGTTTCTTAAATGGACACTGCAGCCCCAAGAACACAATCAGCAATATATCCAGAATCTTAAAGTCCAGCCCAGTTGTAGGGTTATTAACATCAGCAGAAACAAACCCCAACTGTCAGAATGAACATGGTTCAGTCGGGATGTGATTAACAGCAGCAATAACAACAGATTCCAACCCCTGCAGTCACTTGTGAACTCGCTGGTGTGTCAGCAGGTCGGATTACCGAGTGAATCCCTTCCCATACTCCGAGCAGGTGAACGGTCTCTCCCCAGTGTGAACTCTCTGGTGAGTTACAAGTTGGGAAGACCCAGTAAATCCCTTCCCCCACACGGGGCAGATGAACGGCCTCTCCCCAGTGTGACTGCATCGATGAATTTCCAGCTCTCACGGTTTTCTGAATACCTTCCCACAGTCCCCACATTTCCATGGTTTCTCCATGGTGCGGGTATCCTTGTGACTCTCCATGGTTGGACAATCAGTTGTGAATGGTGTGATGATTTTTCAGGCTGTGTAACTGGATAAAGCACTTTCCACAGGCAGTGCACTGGAACACTCTCACTAGGGTGTGTGTGTCTCGGTGCCTTTCCAGTCACACTGATGTTTGATATCTTTTCCCACAGACAGAACAGGCAAACATTTCTCCTTCCACTTTCAGAGGCCGATGATATTCAGGTCCTGATGAATCGATTGACTTCGTCAAATCTTGACATGATGTTTGGTTTGTGTTTCCTGTCTGAAAATCTCCCCTTCTAATACGCTGTAAAAGGAGATAACAAAACTCATCACTGTCAGTACAAGACAGAAATTCAGAATAGACACATCTAGTTTCCATGGAACATTCTTTCCACTCTTGCTCTTCCAAACCTGTAAATCCCTGTCCCACTCATTGTCCCTCCTGCTGTGCTGAAATCCAAATCAACACACATTTCTAGACTGTTTCTCCTCCACTCCCAGTTTTCACCACCAATTCTGTCTGGGTTCAGGTCTACACTCACTGGTTCCCCTCCCCCTCCTCCCCTGAAGGAACAGTGCAGATGGAGCTTTACTCTGTATCTTACCCTTGCTGTACCTGCCCTGGGAGTGTATGATGCGACAGTGTAGAGGGAGCTTTATTGTGTATCTGGCTCTTGCTGTATCAACATGGGAATGTTTGATGGGACAGTGTAGAGAGAGCTTTCCTCGATATCTAACCCTTGCTGTACCTGCCCTGGGGATGCTTGCTAGGACAATGTAGAGGGATCTTTGTTTTGTATTTAACACGAGCTGTCCCATCCCTGGGAGTTTTTGGATGGTACAGTGTAGAGGGAGCTTTACTCTGTATCTAACCCATGCTGTACCAGCTGTGAGCGTGTTTGACGGACCAGGGTAGAGGGAGCTTTATGGTGTATCTAGGAGCTTTACTCTGTATCTAAATGATGCTGTACCTGCCCTGGGAGTGATTGATGGGAAGATATAGAGTGAGATTTTCTCTATCTAAACTGTGCTGTACCTGCCCTGGGAGTGATTGATGGGAAGGTATAGAGGGAGATTTTCTCTATCTAACCCGTGCTGTACCTGCCCTGAAAGTGTCTAATTAGTGAGTGTAGAACACAAGCACAAACGAATATAAGAAACTGGAGCAGCAGCAGGCCATACTGCCCCTCGAGCCTGCTCCGCCACCCAACACGATCATGGCTGATCCGATCATGGACTCGGGTCAATTCCCTGCGCTCCATATAACCCTTTATTCCCTTATCAGTTAAGAAACTGTCTATTTCTGTCTTAAATTTATTCAATGTCCCGTCTTCCACAGCTCTCTGAGGCAGCGAATTCCACAGATTTACAACTCACCGAGAAGAAATTACTCCTCATCTCAGTTTTAAATGGGCGGCCCCTTATTCTAAGATTATGCCCCCTAGTTCTAGTCTCCCCTATCGGTGGAAACATTCTCTCTGCATCCACCTTGTCAAGCCCCCTGATAATATTATACGTTTCGATAAGATCACCTCTCATTCTTCTGAATTCCAATGAGAAGAGGCCCAACCTACTCAACCTTTCCTCATAAGTCAACCCCCTCGTCTCTGGAATCAACCGAGTGAACCTTCTCTGAACTGCCTCCAAAGCAAGTATATCCTTTCGTAAATATGGAAACCAAAACTGCACGCAGTATTCCAAGTGTGGCCTCACCAATACCCTGTATAACTGTAGCAAGACTTCCCTGCTTTTATTCTCCATCCCCTTTGCAATAAAGGCCAAGATTCCATTGGCTTTCCTGATCACTTGCTGTACCTGCATACTAACCTTTTGTGTTTCATGCACAAGTACCCCCAGGTACCACTGGACTGCAGCACTGCAATTTTTTTCCATTTAAATAATAACTTGCTCTTTGATTTTTTTTCTGCCAAAGTGCATAACCTCACACTTTCCAACATTATACTCCATCTGCCACATTTTTGCCCACTCACTTAGCCTGTCTATGTCCTTTTGCAGGTTTTTTGTGTCCTCCTCGCACATTGCTTTTCCTCCCATCTTTGTATCGTCAGTAAGCTTGGCTACGTTACACTCGGTCCCTTCTTCCAAGTCATTAATATAGATTGTAAATAGTTGGGGTCCCAGCACTGATCCCTGCAGCACCCCACCAGTTACTGATTGCCAACCCGAGAATGAACCATTTATCCCGACACTCTGTTTTCTGTTAGTTAGCCAATTCTCTATCCATGCTAATCATCATCATAGGTAGTCCCTCGGAATCAAGGACGACTGAGTCCTTAGGTGGCTGAATAGTCCAATATGAGAGCCACAGTCCCTGCCACAGGTGGACAGACAGTCGTTGAGGGTAAGGGAGGGTGGGACATGTTTGCTGCACATTCTTTCCGCTGCCTGCGCTTGATTTCTGCATCCTTGTGGCGATGAGACTCGAGGCGTTCAGTGCCCTCCTGGATGCACTTCCTCAACTTAGGGTAGTCTTTGGCCAGGGATTCCCAGGTGTCGGTGGGGATGTTGGACTTTATCAGGGAGGCTTTGAGGGTGTCCTTGTAACGTTTCCTCTGTCCACCTTTGGCTCGTTTGCCATGAAGGAGTTCCGAGTAGAGCGCTTGCTTTAGGAGTGTCATGCCTGGCATGCGGGCAGTGTGGCCTGCCCAGTGGAGCTGATCAAGTGTGGTCAGTGCTTCAATGCTGGGGATGTTGGCCTGGTCGAGAATGCTAATGTTGGTGCACCTGTCCTCCCAGGGGATTTGTAGGATCTTGCAGAGGCATCGTTGGTGATATTTCTCCAGTGATTTGAGGTGTCTACTGTAGATGGTCCATGTCTCTGAGCCATACAGCAGACAAATACCCCAGCTATTTACAATATACATTAATGATTTGGATGAAGGAATTGAGTGTAATATCTCCAAATTTGCAAATGACACTAAACTGGGTGGTGGTGTGAGCTGTGAGGAGGACGCTAAGAGGCTTGAGGGTGACTTGGACAGGTTAGGTGAATGGCCAAATGCATGGCAGATGCAGTATAATGTGGATAAATGTGAGGTTATCCACTTTGGGGGCAAAAACATGAAGGCAGATTATTATCTGACTGGTCGATTAGGAAAAGGGGAGGTGCAATGAGACCTGGGTGTCATGGTGCATCAGTCATTGAAAGTTGGCATACAGGTACAGCAGGCGGTGAAGAAGGCAAATGGTATGTTGGTCTTTATAGCTCGGTATTTTGAGAATATGAGCAGGTAGGTCTTACTGCAGTTGTATAAGGCCTTGGTGAGGCCTCACCTGGAATATTGTTTTCAGTTTTGGTCTGCTAATCTGAGGAAGGATGTTCTTGCTATTGAGGGAATGCAGCGGAGGTTCACCAGACTGATTCCCGGGATGGCTGGACTGACATATGAGGAGAGACTGGATCGACTGGGCCTTTATTCACTGGAGTTTCGAAGGATGAGAGGGGATCTCATAGAAGCATATAAAATTCTGACGGGACTGGACAGGTTAGATGCAGGAAGAATGTTCCCAATGTTGGGGAAGTCCAGAACCAGGCGACATAGTCTGAGGATAAGGGATAAGCTATTTAGGACTGAGATGAGGAGAAACTTCTTCACAGAGTTGTTAACCTGTGGAATTCCCTACCGCAGAGAGTTGTTGATGCCAGTTGATTGGATATATTCAAGAGGGAGTTAGATATGGCCCTTACGGCTAAAGGGATCAAGGGGTATGGAGAGAAAGCAGGAAAGGGATACTGAGGTGAATGATCAGCCATGATCTTATTGAATGGTGGTGCAGGCTTGAAGGACTGAATGGCCTACTCCTGCACCTATTTTCTACATTTGTATGTTTCTATGTATCTATCCCATGCTGTACCTGCCCTGGAAGTGTCTGATGGGAGAGTGTAGAGAGAGCTTAGCTCTGTATCCAACCCTTACTGTACCTACCCTGGAAGTGTCTAATGGACAGTGTAGAGGGAGCTTCACTCTGTATCTAACCCATGCTGTACCTGCCCTGGAAGTGTCTGATGGGACAGAGTAGAGGGAGCTTTGCTCTGTATCTATCCCTTGCTGTACCTGTCCTGGAAGTGTCTAATGGACAGTGTAGAGGGAGCTTTGCTCTGTATCTATCCCTTGCTGTACCTGCCCTGGAATGTTTGAGGGAACAGAGTAGAGGGAGCTTTGCTCTATATCTTTCCCTTGTTGTACGTATCCATTATCCCTGCTCTCTGTCTCCTGCCATTTAGCCAATTTCCTAACCAGGTCAATAATTTGCCCCCAATTCTGTGACTTCTACCTTGAATAACAGTCTCTATGTGGGGCTTTATCAAATGCCATCTGGAAATCCATATCAATAAAATTACACCAAACTAATAGCGAATTATTTCTCCCATTGAATTATTTTTAGTATCGCTTCGCTCATTAGTATTTTCCCAATACCTTCCCTGCATCCCAAGGCTAGGAAAGGCACGCTGGAAGGTATGGGAAGCTGGGACTTGTCAATGATAGTAACATAATGTATAAAAACTGAGATAATCTAGAGTGAGAAAGGAGAAAAGGCCCCAAAATGGAGCAGTGGGTAACAGGACATCAATTAGTCTCCTATGTCTTACAGAAATAAAGAACATAAGAAATAGCAGCAGGAGTTGGCCATATCACCCCTTGAGCCTGCTCCGCCATTCAATAAGATCATGGTTAATCTTTTATCTCAACTCCACTTTCCTGCACTATCCCCATAGCCCTTGATTCCCCAAATATACAAAAATCTATCCATCTCTACCTTGAATATACTCAACGACTGAGCTTCCACACCTCTCTGGGGTAGAGAATTCCAAAGATTTATTGCCCTCGGAGTGAAGAAGTTTCTCCTCATCTCAGTCCCAAATGGCCGACCCCTTATTCTGAAAATGTAACACCTAGTTCTAGACTGCACAGCCAGGGGAAACATCCACCCTGTCAAGCCCTGTAAGTATTTTATATGTTGTAATGAGATCACCTCTCATTCTTCTACATTCATAAGAACATAAGAACATAACAAATAGGAACAGGAGTAGACCATACGGCCCCTCGAGCCTGCTCTACCATTTAATATGATCATGGCTGATCTGATCATGGACTCAGCTCCACTTCCCCGCCCGCTCACCATAACCCCTTATCGTTTAAGAAACTGTCTTAAATTTATTCAATGTACCAGCTTCCAGAGCTGTCTGAGGCAGCAAATTCCACAGATTTATAACTCTGAGAGAAGAAATTTCTCTTCATCTCAGTTTTAAATGGCAAACCCTTATTCTAAGATCATGCCCTCCAGTTCTAGTCTACCCCATCAGTGGAAACATCCTCTCTGCATCCACCTTGTCAAGCCCCCTCATAATCTTATACGTTTTGATAAGATCCCAGAGAATATAGGCCCAGTCTCCTCAATCTCTCCTCATAGGGCAACCAACCCCCCATCCCCCGCCCCCTGCCCCCACAATCCCGGGAAGCAGTCTGGTGAACCTTCATTGCACTCCCGCTATGACAAGTATATCCTTTCCTAGGTAAGAGGACCAAAACTGTACACAATACTGCAGGTGTGGTCTCACCAAAGCCCTAAATAACTGCAGTAAGACATCTTTACTCTTATCCTCAAATCCTCTTGTAATAAAGGCCCCATACCATTTGCTTTCTTAATTTCTTGCTGTACCTGCATGTTAACTTTCAGTGATTTGTGTACAAGGACACCCAGGTCCCTCTGAACACCAACATTTCCCAATCTCTCACTATTTTAAAAAGTACTCTGCTTCTCTATCTTTCCGACCAAAGTGGATAACTTCACATTTCTCCACATTATATTCTATTTTCCATGTTGTTACCCACTCACTGAGACTGTCAAAAACCCCTTGAAGCCTTTTTGTATCATCCTCACAACTTATATTCCCACCTCGCTTTGTGTCATCAGCAAACTTAGATATTCAGGTTGAACCTCCCTGGTCCGGCAACCTCCCTGGTCCGGCATCATTCCCGGCGAGGGGACGCGACCCACGCTGGGTCCCGGGGCTGGTCGCTTCTCCTCTTTCCCCCCACCTCCCGGTCGGGTCAGAGAAGGAACGAGAAGTGCAGTAGCCAACCGAGGCGCCGAAGCTAGGCCTGAAATGCTGTGCAGTGAGCTACTGCACAGCGCATGCGCAGAACACAGCCGGATCTTTGTGCAGCATTTCGGGCCCAGCTTCGGCACCTTGGTCGGCCGTCACACTCCTGGCTCTCTCTCCACGCTGATCTGACTGGGGAGGGGGCAGCGGCTGGCCCCAGGTCACAGCGTGCCCCCCCCCCCCAATCCTGGGACACAGGACATATCATCCCCCCCCCCCGGGACACAGGAGACAAAGTGCTCTCTCCCAGGGACACAGCGTGTGCAACAGCTGCACGGCACCTCGTGTTAACTGGACTCTGACGTGGATTCCAGTGAATGGAGCAGAAACCTGTCCGGAAACATTACTGACAATGGGATTTTAAAATCTGGGGGTCTGTGTAATCTCCCGTTGTCTGGAAAATTCTCTGGTCCGGCACTGGTCAGGTTGCGAGGGTACCGCACTGGAGAGGTTCAACCTGTGTTATATAGAAACATAGAAAATAGGTGCAGGAGTAGGCCATTCGGCCCTTCGAGCCTGCACCGCCATTCAACAAGATCATGGCTGATCACCCACCCCAGCACCTCCCCCCCACCCCCTACGCCCCCTGCACACCCCCCGACCCCCCCAGACGCAAGGACCACATCTAACTCCCTCCCGAACACATCCAATGAATTGGCATCAACACCTCTCTGCGGCAGGGAACCCCACAGGCCAACAACTCCCTGAGTGAAGAAGTCTCTCCCCATCCCAGCCCCAAACAGCCCACCCCCCCCGGCTCCGGACCCACCCAACACCGGGAACACGCCCCCCGCACCCAACCCGCCCCATCCCGTCAGAATCCTTCCCAAATGCCGAACACTCCCGGATGTCGAGCCCCCAGCCCTGGCCACCCCGGAGCCACGCCCCCGCGACGCCAACCACACCACATCCACCAACCGCCATCTGCGCAGTCAACCCGTCCACCCCACTCTGAACACTCCCCGCACCGAGGCACAGAGCCCCCAGGCCCGCCCCTCCAACACACCGCCTCCCCAGACCTTCGCTGCAATGTGGCCCCTCCTGTCCCCCACCCTGGGTTTCTCCGCCCCCACCTCCACCACTCTCCCCTCCATCCCCCGCTCCCGTCTCCCCTCATCTTCCCTCTGCTTCCCCGCACAGGCTTCCATCTTGGGGTCGGTAACCTTCTGGGGCCAGGAGTTTTAGCCCCCGGTGTGGAAGTCCTGCTCCCGCCGCAGAATTGGCCTTACCACCCCTCAATGGAAGCGGAGTGCAATTTCCCACACTCCACTTCCTTTGGGGGCAGTTACCGGGGCACGACTGGATTCTCCTGTGACAGTTTGAACTGGTGCTCTCCACTCTCTCTCCTGCGACAGTTACATTGGTCCCTTCATCCAAATCATTGATATAGATTGTGAATAGCTGAGGCCCAAGCACTGATCCTTGCGGTACCCCACTAGTTACAGCCTGCCAATCTGAAAATGACCCGTTTATTCCTATCCTCTGTTTTCTCTCCGTTAACCAATCCTCAATCCATGCTAGTATTTTACCCACAATCGCATGGGCCCTCATTTTGTTCAATAACCTCTTGTGTGGCACCTTATCAAATGCCTTCAGTAAATCCAAATACACCCCATCTACTGATTCTCCCTTATCTAACCTACTAGTTACAACCTCAAAAACTGTATTCGCTGTTCACGATGTGGTCTCCTGTATATTGGGGAGACCAAATGCAGATTGGGTGAGCACTTTGTGGAACACCTCCGTTCAGTCTGCGAGTGTGACCCTGAGCTTCCGGTCTCCTGTCACTTTAATTCTCCACTCCCACTCCGACCTCTCTGTCCTTGGTGTCCTACACTGTTCCAGTGCAGCTCAACGCAAGCCCAAGGAACAGTACCCCATCTTTAGATTAGGCACTTTACAGCCTTCCGGACTCAATATCAAGTTCAACAATTTCAGACCATAATCTCTGCCCATATTTTGTTCCCTTTCCTCCCTTTTTTTTCACAAACTTCTCCCAGTTTCCCATGACAGCTGGTAATTATTCAGGCATTCACACCCTATCTAGACTCATCTTTTGTTTCCTAACTTGTGCCATTACGATATCAGTTTGGCCCATCATCGCTTTTGTCTCTTAAACCACTTCTGCCTCCCACCCGATCACAGAATATTCCCTTTTGTTCTTTCCTCCCCTCCCCCTTTCAGGGCCCCAGCACTTCCTTAACAATCTGTTACATTTGAAACTTTTGCCAGTTCTGACGAAGGGTCACAGACCCAAAACTTTGGCTCTGCTTCTCTCCACTGATGCTGCCTGACCCGCTGAGATTTCCAGCTTTTTCTGTTTAAATTGATTCGTTAATTCATTCTTTTTTATGATAGTTTTATTATTTATCGTTTTTTTCTAATTTAGTCACTAATTAAAGAAAGTAGGTATAAATTAGATTGTTTGTCCGTCATCCAGTACCGGATGAGCAGAATTTTTTTTCCAAATATTGGAAAGACTGAAGGCATTATCTTTGGCTCCCGTCACAAACTGCGTTCCCTAACCACTGACTCCATCCCTCTCCTGAGCATGAATCTGAGAGTGAACAAGACTGTTCACAACCTCAATGTCATATTTGACCCTGAAATGAGTTGAGCCACATATCAGCAGCATAACAAAAACTGCCTTTTTCCACCTCCGTGACATTGCCCGCTTCTGCCCGTGCCTCAACTCTTCTGCCCGTGCCTCAACTCTTCTGCTGCTGAAACCCTCATCCATGCCTTTGTTACCTCTAGACTTGACTATTCCAACTCACTCCTGGCCTCCCACATTCTACACTACATAAACTTGAGGTCATCCAAAACTCAGCAGCCCGTCCTAACTCGCACCAAGTCACGATCACCCACCACCCCTATGCTCGCTGACCTACATTGGCTCTCGGTTAAACAACGCTCGATTTCAAAATTCTCATCCCTGTTTACAAATCACTCTTTTTCAGCCTCACAACCCCACAAGACGTCTGCGCTCCCCAAATTCTGCCCTCTTGAACATCTTTCATTATAATCGCTCCACCAGCGGTGGCCGTGCCCTCAGCTTGGGCCCTAAACTTGGGAACTCCCTAAACCTCTCCCTCTCTTTCCTCCTTTAAGATGCTCCTTAAAACCTGCCCCTTTAAACAAGCTTTTGGTCATCCGCCTTAATTTCTCCTTTTGTGTCTGGATGTTAAATGTATGTGTTGTGTCTGTAACGCTGCCGTGAAGCCCTTGGGATGTGTTGCTCCGTTAAAGGCGCTATATAAATACAAGATGTGATTCCAGCAATGGACAGTTTGTCCGTCCGTGGAGGGACAAAGCCTGTCCGACTCACCAACCAATCAGCGTCCTGCAGCACCGTGGGTGGGCAGCCAAGCGTGACACATACCGGAATGTGCTAACGTCATGACGTCGTTGCAACTTGGTTCTCCTGAGTGAGGGGGGGGGGGGGGGGGGGTCAAGGTTGATGACATTCTGTGCTGACCCTTGACCTCCCTTGCTCCCCAATGCAGACCAGGAGAGGTTGCACATTCCAGCTGCTCACTGTGGGGGTTATCAGCGGATCCCAGCCTGGGCTGCAGTTGGGGAGACTCCGTTAACCTCAGTGCCCTGGGCTCCTGCTACTGATCACTGTCCACTCACCCCAGCAGCAAAGGCCAAGTCTGCAAAGAGGGCGTTGTTTTGGACTGTGATGCCCCCAAGGTTGAATAGGCTGCCAACAATCACTGCATACCCTCACACATTGGCCCTTTGGACGGGCACCAGAAGGCAACCAGTGATTGTGGATCTCCTCACTGTAGAGGAATAGGAGGATATGTTGATCGGGTGGGAAGAGGGTCGTGTGGAGTTTAAACCCCGACATGGACCAGTTGGGCCGAATGGCCTGTTTCTGTGGTGTGTTCTATGAAATACCATGAAAGGTCACATCAAGGGAATCAGCAACAACAAAAGCTTGATTTATATAATGCCTTTAATGTGTAAAACGTTCCAAGGAATTTCACAGAGTATTATAAGACAAAAACTTGACACCAAGTCACATAAGCAGATATCAGGACAGGTGACCAAAAGCTTGGTCAAAGACATAGGTTTTCAGGAGCAGAGTAAAGGAGGAATGAGAGGCGGAGAGGTTTCAGAGCTTGGGGTCGAGGCAACAGAAGGTTGAGCGATTACCATCAGGGATGCTGAAGAAGGCAGAATTAGAGGAGAGCAGATATCTCAGCGGTTGTGGGACTGGGGGAGATTACAGAGATGGGGAGGGGCGAGGCCATGGAGGGATCCGAAAACAAGCATGAACATTTTGAAATTGAGGCGTTGCTTAACCAGGAAGAATGTAGGTCAGCGATGTTTCCCCAGCATTCTAGGCACACTCGCCTTCCCTCGTTCACCTGGACCTTGCTGGCTGCGATATTTCATCCTGCGACCTCGCTTCCACTTGCTTCTGTAAGAAAAAAACAAAAGGTCTTCCCTCCACAGCTCAAACTTAGGTTACATGGATTACATTTCCATTCCCGAATGCTTGAGCAGCAACTCCTATATATTTAGATAGTCAATTTTATTTTCACACAAACCTTGGTCCAGCCTTTGTGATTGAACAATACAAAAGGTATCTGCAATGTGTTTGCTGCAAGTTCTTTATCTTCCCTCTCGAGCAATCTGTCGTGGAAGATAACACATGATTCCAAATCATTCATTCTAGGCATTTTTTTCAAAAAGTCTTAAGTTCCATTTGTCACCATGCTGTGGTATTCAAGATCCATTACTGCAGATAAGAAGTTGAACATTACTGGAGTTCTTCTCTTTTGTTCCAGCAAAGATCAAGGTCATTTACACCTTGAAGTCATTTCCATATTAAACAACCCTCTCGGTAATCTTGTACTATCATCATCATCATCATCATAGACAGTCCCTCGAAATGAGGATGACTTGCTCCTACGCCGAAAAGGGATGAGTTCACAGGTTTTTCAATGAAGGACCTCATATTCCGGATCCCGAACTACATCCTGAAGGATGGAAGATGTCTGTGCATGGATTTTTTTAACGTGTGGTTGCACACCAGCCACCCCTACTCCCCAACTTCTAACCCCAAGCCCTCATTCACCCCCTCGCCCCAAAGACCCCCCTCGCCCCAAAGATCCCCCTCGCCCCAAAGATCCCCCCTCCAACCCCCCTCGCAACCCCCACCCTCCAACCCCCCCTCAACCCCTACTCCTATTTCACGTATACAATTTCATTTTGACCATCAATTATACCAATGATCCACACTGGAGGTAAATATCAGGAGCTTCTGTGAGATGGTGAGGTGATCACTGGACAATAAAGCTCAGAGACTGGTGGGGGGCTGCTCATTATCCTCAGTGTGATTTAATCCCCTTTCCCACTGCGGACAGACATGGTCACCTTGGTAACAGAATGGTCAGTGTGACATCAATTTCTAAACAAGAGCACACAAGACAATGGGTTATCAATAAATGGTAAATGTATTAAACACTGCAATTACATTGTAAATAAAATGCTGGAAAATAATTGGTGAAGATAATTTATCTCTGGAATTGACGAGCAAACATTAAAAATGATGTGCTTTGTGTGTATATCTATATATATATATATAGACTTTGTGTGCTCTTTTCAGTTGTAACCTGATGTGATCAACATTCTATGATCTTTAGCCCATCCGGTGGTGCTTGCTGGGTTAGGATCTAAAGAGACCGTGCGCTGTTCCTCCTCCCACTGCCTGGGGGAATGGGGCAGATATTTAAAGGGGCAGGGACTCCCCTTTCTCTGCCTCATTATAGTTAAAGGGACAGTCCAGTTTATCTTGGGGTGTCGGAGGACTTCACTAGCAGAGCTCCCATCAACAGTCGCTCCTTTCTGTACTGTGCAGTGATTGTAAAGCTGTCTATTTCAGTGACTTGAGCCTTTCTAAAATGTCTCTCTGTTTTTGCTGATCCACTTGTATAATTTGGAAAGATTTCAGAATTGTGCAGTGTGATGAAGGTGTTGGTTAAAGATGGAGTAAAATTTGTTTCAAAATATTCTGTTCTAACCCTCCCCCAACCCCCCAAATTTTAGAACACTGCAGTACTGACTGGGAAGTTCCCAAGTTGAATCCATGATCTGGGCTGTGAGTTGATCTCAGGCAAGGCAGCAGTTCAGGGATTATAATTGTCCTCAGTACCACTGGGCTAAATATGAGTAAAAATCAGCCAGTGTCCCTACTGTTCATACCGATCCAGTGACCTCAACTGGGAAGTGTGTGGGTGTCATTTGAGGACAGGATATGAAGCTGTGATGCCTACCACAGTGGAAATCTGCTGGCACTCATTGAGTCGACTGACGGTGAGGCACTAGAGGTTAACTACTGTCTGTAGAATTGCACACAGCCAGATTCAGCATTTTCTGGAGATAATAAATCTGACGATGAAAGGAATGTTGAATTTAGACAGTGAGGATGGAGGGAGAGTATCTAGAATAAGGAATTTACAGCTTAGGGGGGACAGGAGGGGACAGAAAGTTGTGTAGAATCTAGAATTGTCTGTTCTGAATTTCTATCCTGTATTTAAAGTAACAATGTTTGTAACCACCATTTATTTGCAGGATATTAGAAGGGGAGGATCTGCAGCTGGGAAACTCAATCCAAACATCGCATCAAGATTTGACAGATTCCCGGATTGATCAGGATCACCTTATCATCAGCCTTTGTAAAAACACCAATCACAGCGGGGAGAAACAGGACACATGTTGTGTGTGTGGATACACCTTCAACCAATCGTTCAGCCTGTGAGACTCGTGCACCCACCTGACTCAACACTGTAAATGTGGGGACAGTAGGAATGGATGGTGTTGTACATGGAAAGTGATTCAGTCGTTCATCTCACCAACTGACATTTGAGTAATTAGATAACAGACTTTCTCGTGTGAATATAGAGCTGGGTTATTGGGCCGTAATGTGTTTACTTATTCATCTTGTTGACTCTAAATCTTTGCCAATTATTTGATGTGATCGGTTTACATGTACGTATTTAAAAAAATATGTTTGCTGTGTGGATTCAAATACAAATTGAAACCAGGTTTGCAGGCGTGATGCTCCATTCACACATCGAAGGTGAGAGCGATGCTGTGGGACAGATGCTAAGTCCAGTATCTGAAGGTGATTAACAGACTGGGTTTTATGTTTAGTGATCCTGTGCGTGTTATCAACACCTTCGCTGAATACCAAGGCTAGATCATCAACTCTGGAAGGTATGGGAAACAGGGACTTGCCCCTGAGAGTAACCGAAGGTATAAGAACTAAAATAATCCAGAGTTAGAGAGGAGAAAATGCCCAAAATGGAGCAGTCAGTAACAGGATGTCAATTAGTCTCGTCTTATTTTGGAGTCATCAAATATTGACACACTGTTATTTGAAATATCAAAATATTAAACTCCAGCCCAGTTCTAGGGGTTATTAACATCAGCAGAAACAATCCCCAACTGACAGAATGAACACGATTCAGTCAGGATGTGATTAACAGCAGCAATAACAGTAGAAACCAACCCCTGCAGTCACTTGTGAACTCGCTTGTGTCTCAGCAGGTCGGATGAATGAGTGAATCCCTTCCCACACTCAGAGCAGGTGAACAGCCTCTCCCCAGTGTGACTGTGACAATGTATTTCCAGCTTACAAGGTTGGGTTCAGTTCTGCACCCGCTGTGCGCAGAGTGAGAATAAACTCAATGAGCTGCTGATTTTCTCGACTGGGTCTTCTGTGCTGGCCCAATAGGGTGAGCTTGGGCTGGCCCAATAGGGTGATGTAATGACCAGAACTGTGTGAGTACTCCAGCTGTGTCCTAACTAGTGTTTTACACAGTTCTAGCATAACCTCCAGAGGGAGGTGGGAGTCTGGAACTTACTGCCTGAAAGAACAGTAGAGGCAAAAACCCTCATCGCATTTACAAAAGTGCTTGGATGTGCGTTAACCTACAGGTCTACGGACCAAGAGCTGGAAAGCTCTTTTTCGGCCGCACAGACATGATGGGTCTAATGGCCTCATTCTGTGTTGTAAACTGCTATGATTCCAATCCCCTCCTGTCTGATATAAACCAACCTCACAGTCACTGACACCAATCCCCTCCTGTCTGATATAATGTTGTGAAAGACAGTGGAAGGCCAGAAGATTGGAAATTTTTTAGAAACCAGCAAAGGACGACAAAAAAATGATAAAGACAGAAAAGATAGCACATGAGAGCAAACTAGCAAGAAATATAAAAACAGACAGTAAGAGCTTCTACAGGGAAATAAAAAGGAAATGAGTACCTAAAGTAAATGTTGGTCCCTTAGAGGATGAGACTGAAGAATTAATAACGGGAAACATGGAAATGGCAGAGATTTTGAACAAATATTTTGTATTCTTCACAGTAGAGGACACTAAAAACATCCCAACAGTTGATAATCAAGGAGCTATTGCGGGGGTGAGGGGGGACTTAAAACAGTCACTATCACTAGAGATAAAGTACTTAGCAAACAAATGGGACTAAAGGTGGACAAATCCCCCAGATGGCATGCATCCTAAGGTCTTAAAAGAAGTAGCTGCAGAGATAGTGGATGTACTGGTTGTAATCTACTAAAATTAGCTGAATTCTGGAGAGGTCCCAGCAGACTGGAAAACTGCAAATGTAACACCCCTATTCAAGTAAGGAGGCAGGCAGAGGAAACCATAGACCAGTTAGCCTACCATTGGTCATTGGGAAAATACTGGAATGCATCATTAAGGAATTAGTAGCAGGACATTTAGAAAATCATGTTGCAGTCAAGCAGAGTCAGCATGGTTTTATGAAAGGGAAATCATGGTTGACAAATTTGCTGGAGTTGTTTGGGGATGTAATGAGCAGAGTGCATAAAGGAATACCAGTTGAAGTTGTACATTTGCATTTCCAGAAAGCATTCGATAAGGTTACTACACAAGCTAAGAGCTCACGGGGTTGGGGGTAATATATCAAAATGGATGGAGGATTGGCTAAGTAACAGAAAACAGAGAGTCGGGATAAATGGGTCATTTTCCGGTTGGCAAACTGTAACAAGTGGGGTGCCGCAGGGATCAGTGCTGGGACCTCAACTATTTACAATTTATATTAATGACTTGGATGAAGGAACCAAGTGTAACACAGTCAAATTTGCTGATGATACAAAGATAGGTGGGAAACCAAGTTGTAAGGAGGGTGCAAAGAATCTACAAAGTGATATAGATAGGATAATGAGATACCAACGATATAGGTAAAAAATGGGATGAGATCCAACAAGCTGAATTTAGGGAGTTAAATTAAAAAGTAGGACCTCAAAGGTAGTAATCTCAGGATTTCTACCAGTGCCACGTGCTAGTCAGAGTAGAAATAGCAGGATAGTTAAGATGAATATGTTTCTTGAGGAATGGTGCAAGAGAGAGGGATTCAAATTCCTGGGACATTGGAACTGGTTCTGTGGGAGGTGGGACCAATACAACCGGTCTGCACCTGGGCAGGACCAGAACCGATGTCCTAGGGGGAGTGTTTGCTAGTGCTGTTGGGGAGAGTTTAAACTAATACAGCAGGGGGATGGGAATCTATGCAGGGAGACAAAGGGAAGTAAAATGGGGGCAGAAGCAAAAGGTAGAAAGGAGATAAGGAAAAGTGGAGGGCAGAGAAATCAAAGGCAAAAATCAAAAAGGGTCACATTACAACATAATTCTAAAAGCACAAAGAGTGTTTAAAAAAAAACAAGCCTGAAGACTCTGTGTCTCAATGTGAGGAAGATTCATAATAAGGCGCAGATAGCTGTTAACGGATATGATGTAATTGGGATTACGGAGACATGGCTCCAGGGTGACCAAAGCTGGGAACTCAACATCCAGGGGTATTCAATATTCAGGAAGGTTAGACAGAAAGGAAAAGGAGGTGGGGTAGCGTTGCTGGTTAAAGAGGAGATTAACACAATAGTAAGGAAGGATATTAGCTTGGATGATGTGGAATCTGTATGGGTGGAGCTACAGAACATCAAAGGGCAGAAAACGCTAGTGGGACTTGTGTACAGACCACCAAACAGTAGTAGGGAAGTTGGGTATGGCATCAAACAGGAAATTAGGGATGCGTGCAATAAAGGTACAGCAGTTATCATGGGTGACTTTAATCTACATATAGATTGGGCTAACCAAATTGGTAGCGTAAAAATAAAATGGGAAAGGTGGCTCAGCCGTGGATAACAAGGGAAATTAGGGATAGTGTTAAATCCAAAGAAGAGGCATATAAATTAGACAGAAAAAGCAGCACACCTGAGGACTGGGAGAAATTTCGAACTCAGTAGAGGAGGACAAAGGTTTTAATTAGGAGCGGAGAAATCATCATCATAGGCAATCCCTCGAAACGAGGATGAATTGCTTCCACACCAAAAAAGGATGAGTTCACAGGTGTTTCAATAAAGGACCTAATATTCCATTTCCAGAACTACATCCTGAAGGGAGGAAGATGCCTGTGCGTGGATTTTTTTAACGTGTGGTGGCTGTTGCACACCAGCCACCACACAGGCTTGACAGAGCTAGGTCTTGGTCTAGTGGCAAGGATTAAGCAGGACGACTGCAGATCAGCTTTGCTGCATGGACCTAGTACGCACACATATCGCAGTGTGGGCTGGCCCGTGCTGCCCCTGAACTCACACCTCTCCTGGGCCCCAATCACGTCCCTCCACAGTCTCTCGCCGCTTCTTCGCCCCGACCTCGCTGCTCCTGCTGCACCGACCCAGGGTCCAATCATCAACCTGGACCTTGATGACATCACTCTTTGCTGCCTTCACAGCTTGCGCTGCTCCCTGAAGCTGCATGCCTCCACGCTGCTCCCTGGGCCGCACGCTGCTCCTTTTATGGTCCCGACCTGCCATAACATATCCCGATCTTCCAATATAACACAGACAGCATATCCGGACATTTATCACATTGCTGTTTGTGGGAGCTTGCTGTGTTCAAATTGGCTGCCGCATTTCCCACATTGGAGTGACTACACTCCAAAAGTACTTCATTGGCTGTAAAGTGTTTGATACGTTTGGTGGACATGAAAGGCGCTATGTCAATGCAAGTCTTTCTTTCTTAATACAAAAGCGAATACTGCAGACGCTGAAATCTGAAATAATAACAAACTGCTGGAAATCTCAGCAGGTCAGGCAACATCTGAAAAAAAAAGAGTATGAGAGCTAGCTTGCAGGAAACATAAAAAGACTGCAAAAGCTTCTATAGATAAGAGAAGAGAAAAAGATTAGTGAAAACAAACGTAGGTCCCTTGCACTCACATTCAGGTGAATTTATAATGGGGAACAAAGAAATGGCGGGCCAGTTAAACAAGTACTTTGGTTCTGTCTTCACGAAGGAAGACGCAAATGATCTTCCGGAAATATTAGGGGACCGAGGGTCTAGTGAGAAGGAGGAACTGAAGGAAATCCTTATTAGGTGGGAAATGGTGTTAGGGAAAATGATGGGATTGAAGGCTGATAAATTCTCGGGGCCTGATAGTCTGCATCCGAGAGTACTTAAGGAAGTAGCCCGAGAAATAGTGGATGCATTGGTGATCATTTTCCAATAGTCTATCAAATCTGCATCAGTTCCTGTGGACTGGACGGAGCCAATGTAACACCACTTTTTAAGAAAGGAGGGAGAGATAAAATGAGTAATTATAGACCGGTTAGCCTGACATAAGTAGTGGGGAAAATGTTGGATTCAATTATTAAAATTGAAATAGCAGCACATTTGGAAAGCAGTGATGGGATCGGCCCAAATCAGCATGGATTTATGAAAGGGAAATCCTGCTTGTTCAATCTTCGAGAATTTTTTGAGGATGTTACTGGTAGAATGGACAAGGGAGAACCAGTGGATGTGGTGTATTTGGACTTTCAAAAGGCTTTTGAGAAGGTGCCACACAAGTGATTGGTGTGCAAAATTAAAGCACATGGTATTGGGGGTAATGTACTGATGTGGATAGAGAACTGGTTGGCAGACAGGAAGCAGAGTCAGGATAAACGGGTCCTATTCAGAATGGCAGGCAGTGACTAGTGGGGTATCGCAGAGCTCAGTGCTGGGACGCCAGCTATTTACAATATACATTAATGATTTGGATGAGGAAATTGAGTGTAATATCTCCAAGTTTGCAGGTGACACTAAACTGGGTGGCAGTGTGAGCTGTGAGGAGGACGCTAAAAGACTGCAGGGTGACTTGGACAGGTTAGGTGAGTGGGCAAACGCCTGGCAGTTGCAGTATAATGTGCATAAATGTGAGGTTATCCACTTTGGTGGCAAAAACACGAAGGCAGAATATTATCTGAATGGCGGCAGATTAGGAAAAGAGGAGGTGCAGCGAGACCTGGGTGTCATGGTTCAACAATCATTGAAAGTTGGCATTCAGGATCAGCAGGCGGTGAAGACAAATGGTATGTTGGCCTTCATGGCGAGGAGATTTGAGTATAGGAGCAGGGAGGTCTTACTGCAGTTGTACAGGGCCTTAATGAGGTCCCACCTGGAATATTGTGTTCAGTTTTGGTCTCCTAATCTGAGGAAGGACGTTCTTGCTATTGAGGGAGTGCAGCGAAGGTTCACCAGACTGATTCCTGGCATGGCAGGACTGACATATGAGGAGAGACTGGATCAACTGGACCTGTATTCACTGGAGTTTAGAAGGATGAGAGGGGATCTCACAGAAACATATAAAATTCTGACAGGACTGGACAGGTTAGATGCAGAAAGAATGTTCCCAATATTGGTGAAGTCCAGAACCAGGGGACATAGTCTAAGGATAAAGGCTAAGCCATTTAGGACTGAGATGAGGAGAAACTTCACTCAGAGAGTTGTTAACCTGTGGAATTCCCTACCGCAGAGAGTTGTTGATGCCAGTTCATTGGATATATTCAAGGGGGAGTCAGATAAGGCCCTTGCAGCTGAAGGGATCAAGGGGTATGGAGAGAAAGCAGGAAAGGGGTACTGAGGTGAATGATCAGCCACGATCTTATTGAATGGTGGTGCGGGCTCGAAGGGCCGAATGGCCTACTCCTGCATCTATTTTCTATGTACAGATGGATCTGGGGGTTTTTGTACATGAAACACAAAAAGGTAATATGCAGGTACAGCAAGTAATCAGGAAGGCAAATGGAATGCTGGCCTTTATTGCAAGGGGAATGAGTATAAAAATAGGGAAGTCCTGCTGCAACTGTACAGGACATTGGTAAGACCACACCTGGAGTACTGCGCACAGTTTTAGTCTGGAGTGGTCTCTATTCCCGTGCCGAGGGGATTGCTACACCAGATGGGAGGGGCAACATTTGGGGACACGGATTCCCCACCAATTCCCATTCCCCTTCTTTCTGGTGGATAATGGAGGGGCCACTGTGTGTAATGTGCATGTCAGTAAGCATTGTCAGCAAGCTCTTTCTAATTGGACATTTTATTCAGTAGAAACTTTCACACACGATTGCAGATTTTGTACCAAAGATCAATTTAGGATTAAAGTAAAAGTTCATAATTTTATTGCAAACTAACTTTCTGTTGAGAGTTGCTGAATTAAGGGGAAAGATTACACACAGCGTTTCTTAAATGGACACTGCAGCCCTGAGAACACAATCAGCAATATATCCAGAATATTAAAGTCCAGCCCAGTTATAGGGTTGTGAACATCAGCAGAAACAAACTCTAACTGTCACAATGAACATGGTTCAGTCGGGATGTGATTAACAGCAGCAATAACAGCAGATTCCAACTGCTGCAGTCACTTGTGAACTCGCTGGTGTGTCAGCAGGTGGGATGACTGAGTGAATCCCTTCCCACACTCTGAGCAGGTGAATGGCCTCTCCCCAGTGTGAACTCGCTGGTGTGTCAGCAGGGTGGATGACAGAGTGAATCCCTTCCCACACTCTGAGCAGGTGAATGGCCTCTCCCCAGTGTGAACTCGCTGGTGTGTCAGCAGGTCAGATGATCGAATGAATCCCTTCCCACACTCTGAGCAGGTGAACGGCCTCTCCCCAGTGTGAACTCGCTGGTGTATCAGCAGGTTGTATGATCGAGTGAATCCCTTCCCACACTCAGAGCAGGTGAACGGCCTCTCCCCAGTGTGAACTCGCTGGTGATTTACAAGGTCGTATGACTGATTGAATCCCTTCCCACACTCAGAGCAGATGAACGGCCTCTCCCCAGTGTGAACTCGCTGGTGATTTACAAGGTCCTGTGACTGATTGAATCCCTTCCCACACTCAGAGCAGGCAAACGGCCTCTCCCCAGTGTGAAGTCGCTGGTGCGTCAATCGGTTGGTTGACGTAGTGAATCCCTTCCCACACTCAGAGCAGGTGAATGGCCTCTCCCCAGTGTGAACTCGCTGGTGTATCAGCAGGTTGGATGAAAAAGTGAATTCCTTCCCACACTCAGAGCAGGTGAATGGCCTCTCCCCAGTGTGAACTCGCCGGTGTATCAGCAGGTGGGATGATCGAGTGAATCCCTTCCCACACTCAGAGCAGGTGAACGGTCTCTCCCCAGTGTGAAGTCGCCGGTGAGCTACAAGTTGGGATGACCCAGTGAATCCCTTCCCACACTCGGAGCAAGTGAACGGCCTCTCCCCAGTGTGATTGCGTCGATGAATTTCCAGCTGAGACGGTGATCTGAATCCCTTCCCACAGTCACCACATTTCCACGGTTTCTCCATGGTGCGGGTATCCTTGTGACTCTCCATGGTTGGACGATGGGTTGAAGCCTCGCCCACGCACACAACACGTTTACAGTTTCTTCGCGCTGTGAATGGTGCGATGTTTTTTCAGGCTGTGTAATTGGTTAAAGCTCTTTCCACAGGCAGTGCACTGGAACACTCACTCGGGTGTGTGTGTCTCAGTGCTTTTCCAGTCACACTGATATTTGAAATCTTTTCCCACAGGCAGAACAGGCAAACATTCCTCCTTCCACTTTCAAAGGCCGATGTTATTCAGGTCCTGATGAATCGATTGACTGTGTCAGATCTTGACGTGATGTTTGGTTTGTGTTTCCTGTCTGAAAATCTCCCCTTCTAATATTCTGTAAAAGGAGATAACAAAACTCATCACTGTCAGTACAAGACAGAAATTCAGGATAGACACATCTAGTTTCCATGGAACATTCTTTCCCCTCTTGTTCTTCCAAAGCTGTAAATCCCTATCCCACACATTGTCCCTCCTGCTGTGCTGAAATCCAAACCCATCGCACATTTCTCGACTGTTTCTCCTCCACTCCCAGTTTTCACCACCAATTCTGGCTGGGTTCAGTTCTACACTCACTGGTTCTCCTCCCTCTCCACCCCTGAAGGTGCTGACTCTGGCTGGGCCCAGATCCACATTCACTGGTTTCCCTCCCTCTCTTCCCCTAAAAGTGCTGACTCTGGCTTTGAGGAAGAGGGTAGATGAAGGGGAACTAGTGGATGTGGTGTATTTGGACTTCCAGAAGGTATTTGACAAGGTGCCACATAAAAGGTTACCGCACAAGATAAAAGTTCACGGGGTAGGGGGTAATATATTCGTATGGATAGAGGATTGGTTAATTAACAGAAAAGAGAGAGTCGGGATAAATTCTCGGGTTGGCAATCAGTAACTAGTGGGGTGCTGCAGGAATCAGTGTTGGGCCCCCAACTATTTACAATCTAGATTAATGAATTGGATGGAGGGACCGAGTGTAATGTAGCCCAGATGGGAGGAAATGCAATGTGCGAGGAGGACACAAAAAACCTGCAAAACGACATAGACAGGCTAAGTGAGTGGGCAAAAATTTGGCAGATGGAGTATAATGTTGGAAAGTGTGAGGTTATGCAGTTTGCCAGAAAAAAATTCGAAGAGCATGTTATTATTTAAATGGAGAAAAATTTGCAGTACAGCGGGACCTGGGGGGTCCTGCTGCATGAAACACAAAAGGTTAGTATGCAGGTACAGCAACTAAACAGGAAGGCCAATGAAATCTTGGCCTTTATTGCAAAGGCGATGTTGTATAAAAGCAGGGATGTCTTGCTACAGTTATACGGGGTATTGGTGAGGCCACACCTCGAATACTGCATACAGTTTTGGTTTCCATATCTAAGAAAGGAGATACTTGCTTTGGAGGCAGTTCAGAGAAGGTTCACTAGATTGATTCCGGAGATGAGGGGGTTGACTTATGAGGAAAGGTTGAGTAGGTTGGGCCTCTACTCATTGGAATGCAGACGAATGAGAGGTGATTTTATCAAAACGTATAAGATTATGAGGGGGCTTGACAAGGTGGATGCAGAGAGGATGTTTCCACTGATAGGGGAGACTAGAACTAGGGGGCATAATCTTAGAATAAGGAGCCGCCCATTTAAAACTGAGATGAGGAGGAATGTCTTCCCTCAAAGGGTTGTAAATCTGTGCAATTTGCTGCCTCAGAGAGCTGTGGAAGCTGGCTCATTGAATAAATTTAAGACAGAGATAGACAATTTCTTAATCGATAAGGGAATAAGGGGTTAGGGGGAGCAGGCAGAGAAGTGGACCTAGTCCATGATTGGCTCAACCATGATCGTATTAAATGGTGGATCAGACTCGAGGGGCCGTATGGCCTACTCCTGCTATTATTTCTTATGTTCTTATGCTAACTCTGGCTGGGTTCAGTTCTACATTCACTGGTTCCCCTCCCTCCCCTCCCCTGATGGTGCAGACAGTGGCTGGGTTCAGTTCTTCAATCACACGTTCCACACCCTCTGCTCCCCTAAAGGTGCTGACTGTGGCTGGATTCGATTCTGCACTCACTGGTTCCCCTCCCTATGCTCTCCTGAATGAGATGGATCTGGCCGAGTTCAGTTCTGCACTCACTGGTTCCCCTCCCTCTCCCTCCCCTGATGGTGGTGACTCTGGCTGGGTTCAGTTCTTCAATCACACGTTCCCCACTCTCTGCTCTCCTGATGGTGCTGACTCTGGCTGGGTTCAGTTCTACACTCACTGGTTCCCCTCCCTCTTCCTTCCCTGATAGTGCTGACTCTGGCTGGGTTTAATTGTACAATAATTGGTTTCCTTTCCCTCTCCTCCTCTGAAGTGCTGGCTATCTTAGATCTGGTCCTGTGGAATGAGATAGGATTAATAAACAATCTCTGAATAAAGGAACCCCTTGGAATGAGTGATCATAGCATGGTTGAATTTCAAATTCAGATGGAGAGCGAGATATTTGGATTTCAAACCAGCGTTCTAAGCTTAAATATGGAGACTACAAAGGTATGAGGGCAGATTGGGCAAAAGTGGACTGGGAAAGTAGATTAAAGTGTTGTACTGTTAAAGTGTAGGGCCAAATTACAGCAAAATTCTAAAGGGACAAAGTGTGTTAAAAAGACAAGCCTGAAGGCTCTGTGCCTCAATGCGAGGAGTATTCGGAATAAGGTGGATGAATTAACTGCACAGATAGCAGTTAACGGATATGATGTAATTGGTATCACAGCGACATGGCTCCAGGGTGACCAAGGCTGGGAACTCAACATTCAGGGGTATTCAACATTCAGGAAGGATAGACAGAATGGAAAAGGAGGCAGGGTGGCATTGCTGGTTAAAGAGGAAATGAACGCAATAGTAAGGAAGGACATTAGCTTGGATGATGTGGAATCAGTATGGATGGAGCTACGGAATACCAAAGGGCAGAAAACGCTAGTGGGAGTTATGTACAGACCACCAAACAGTAGTAGTGAGGTTGGGGACAGCATCAAACAAGAAATTGGGGATGCGTGCAATAAAGGTACGTGCAATACAGTTATCATGGGCGACTTTAATCTACATATTGATTAGGCTAAACTGGTAGCAATGCGGTGGAGGAGGATTGCCTGGAGTCTTTTACAGATGGTTTTATAGACCAATATGTCGAGGAACCAACGCGAGGGCTGGCCATCCTAGACTGGGTGATGTGTAATGAGAAAGGATTAATTAGCAATCTTGTTGTGCGAGGCCCCTTGGGGATGAGTGACCATAATATGGTAGAATTCTTTATTAAGATGGAGAGTTACACATAATTAAGGTGAAGATAGGCACATTTTTGAGCGATAAGGGAGTAAAGGGTTATGGGGAGCGAACGGGGAATTGGAACCTAATCCATGATCGGATCAGCCATGACCTTATTGAATGGGGAGCAGGCTCAAGGGGCCAAATGGCCTACACCTGCTCCTATTTCTTATGTTCTAGACAGTTTCCCCTCCACTCCCAGTTTTCACCACCGATTTTGGCTGGGTTCAGTTCTACACTCACTGGTTCCCCTCCTCTGAAGGTGCTGACTCTGGCTGGGTTCAGTTCCAGACACTGACATCATTCACTTTGTTCCTGCACCAACATGGCCGCGCGTGCACTTTGCTACTCACTGAATATCGATGGCGGACCGTTGAACCTGACTTCCTACACAAAAATGACGTGGGCCTGTGACCGGGAAAAACCCCGAAGCTGCAACCGCCGATATTCCGGTTATTATTTCGGACTTGCGGTGGGCACCGGTTGTTTATGAAGCCTCCCCGGCTCCCCGCTGGTTCATTACTCCGCTCCGTCCCGCTAAAAAGGACACTTCTGAAGAGCCTGTTTAAAACATGTTGCCTCCACCAGTACCTGCGCCGCACATGCTCCAAAGCCCCTCCCCCCTTCCCCCTCCCCCCCAGGACCCGCGCCTGCGCACTGAGCTCCTGTTGTCTGGGTGCGGCACATTCTCCCCCGCGGGGCATGCTGGGTACATAAGACCATGAGAAATTGGAGCAGGAGAGGGCCACCCGGACCCCCGGGCCTGCTCCCCATTCAATAAGATCATGGCTGATCTGATCACAGAGTCAGCTCCACTTCCCTGCCCACTCCCCAGAGCCCTTTACTCCCTTATCGCTCAAAAATCTGTCTACCTCAGCCTTAAATATATTCAATGAACCAGCCTCCACTGCTCTCTGGGGCTGAGAATTCCACAGATTTACAACCCTCTGAGAAAAGAAATTCCTCCTCATCTCAGTTTTAAATTGGCTGAGGAGAAAGGCTGCATTTGTGAATAGAACAGGATTTACTGTGATTTCATTGGAGACTGAAACATATTCATTCTGGCAGCTCTTGTTTGTTTATGATGAACTTAATAACCCCTATACCTGAACTGGAATTTAAAACCCTGTCTAAATATTGAATAAATTATCTGTGTTTCAAACACAGTGTTTCGAATATTTGATTGTTCCGTGATCACAGGAGACCAATTGATGTTCCATTTTAGTGCTTTTTCTTAATCTAACTTCTGTCACTTCTCACCTAGTGTGCCTTCTATCATATCAAATCCCAGACTTGTTCTGTTTGAGGTCCAACAAGACGAATTTGTGGAGCTAGGAGCTAAATTAAAAAGTAGGACCTCAAAAGTAGTAATCTCAGGATTGCTATCAATGCCACATGCTAGTCAGAGTAGGAAGCACAGGATAGCTCAGATGACTACGTGGCTTGAGCAGTGGTGCAGAAGGGAGGGATTCAAATTCCTGGTATATTGGAACCAGTTCTGGGGGAGGTGGGACCAGTACAATTGATCTGCACATGGAAGGGACCGGAACCAATGTCCTAGGGGGAGTGTTTGCTAGTGCTGTTGGGGAGGGGTTAGACTAATATGGCAGGGGGATGGGAACCTACGCAGGGAGACAGAGGGAAGTAGAATGGGGGCAGAAGCAAACCCATTGTAAATGTCAACAATTGTAATAAGTGCTGTTGAGAGTGCATTTAGAATTTTTTACATCAACAACAATACCAGGAATCAGTGAGTGTAGATGAACGGAGTAGAATGCAGAAGTAGAAAGAAGAAAAGTAAAAGTGAGGGCAGAGAAACCCAAGACAAAAAGCAAAAAAGGGCCACATTACAGCAAAATTCTAAAGGGGCAAAGTGTGTTAAATAGACAAACCTGAAGGCTCTGTGCCTCAATGCGAAGAGTATTCGTAATAAGCTGGAGGAATTAACTGCACAGATAGCTGTTAACGGATATGATGTAATTAGCATCACAGAGACATGGCTCCAGGGTGATCAAGGCTGGGAACTCAACATCCAGGGGTATTCAACATTCAGGAAGGATAGACAGAATGGAAAAGGAGGTGGGGTGGCGTTGCTGGCGAAAGAGGAAATTAGCGCAATAGTAAGAAAGGACATTAGCTTGGATGATGTGGAATCAGTATGGATGGAACTACGGAATACCAAAGGGCAGAAAACCCTAGTGGGAGTTATGTACAAACCACCAAACAATAGTAGTGAGGTTGGGGACAGCATCAAATAAGAAATTAGGGATGCGTGCAATAAAGATACAGCAGTTATCATGGGCGACTTTAATCTGCGTATTGATTGGGCTAACCAAACTGGTGGAGGAGGATTTCCTGGAGTCTTTTACGGATGGTTTTCTAGACCAATATGCCGAGGAACCAACTAGAGGGCTGTCCATCCTAGACTGGGTGATGTGTAATAAGAAAGGACTAATTAGCACTCTTGTTTGCGAGGCCCTTTGAGGAAGAGTGACACAGTTAATTCAGAGACTAGGGTCCTGAACTTAGGAAAGGTAACTTCGATGGTATGAAACATGAATTGGCTAGAATAGACTGGTGAATGATACTTAAAGGGCTGACGGTGGCTTGGCAATGGCAAACATTTAAAGATCACATGGATGAACTTCAACAATTGTACATACCTGTCTGGAGTAAAAATAAAACGGGGAAGGTGGCTCAACCGTGGCTAACAAGGTAAATTAAGTATGGTGTTCAATCCAAGGAAGAGGCATATAAACTGGTCAGATTAAGCAGCAAATGTGAGGACTGGGAGAATTTTATAATTCAGCAGAGGAGAACAAAGGGTTTAATTAGGAGGCAGAAAATAGAGTTTGAGAAGAAGCTTGCTGGGAACATAAAAACTGGCTGCAAAAGCTTCTATAGATATGTGAAGAGATAAAGATTAGTGAAGACAAACGTAGGTCCCTTGCAGTCAGATTCAGGTGAATTTATAATGGGGAACAAAGAAATTGCGGACCAGTTGAACAAATACTTTGGTTCTGTCTTCACGAAGAAAGACACCAATAACCTTCCGGAAATACGAGTGGACCGAGGGTCTAGTGAGAAGGAGGAGCTGAAGGAAATCCTTATTAGGCGGGAAATTGTGTTAGGGAAATTGATGGGATTGAGGGCCGATAAATTCCCGGGGCCTGATCGTCTGCATCCCAGAGTACTTAAGGAAGTGGCCCTAGAAATAGTGGATGCATTGGTGATCATTTTCCAACCGTCTATCGACTCTGGATCAGTTCATATTGGCTGGAGGGTTGCTAATGTAAGGCACTTTTTTTAAAAAGGAGGGAGAGAGAAAACGGGTAATTATAGACCAGTTAGCCTGACATCAGTAGTGGGAAAAATGTTGGAATCAATTATTAAAGATGAAATAACAGCGCATTTGGAAAGCAGTGACAGGATCAGTTCAAGTCAGCATGGATTTATGAAAGGGAAATCATGCTTGACAAATCTTCTAGAATTTTTTCAGGATAGTGGATGCGGTGTATTTGGACTTTCAAAAGGCTTTTGACAAGGTCCCACACAAGAGATTGGTTTGCAAAATCAAAGCACATGGTATTGGGGGTAATGTACTGACGTGGATAGAGAACTGGTTGGCAGACAGGAAGGAGAGAGTCGGGATAAACGGGTCCTTTTCAGAATGGCAGGCAGTGACTAGTGGAGTGGTTCAGTGCTGGGACCCCAGCTATTTACAATATACATTAATGATTTATGTGAAGGAATTGAGTGTACTATCTCCAAGTTTGCAGATGACACTAAGCTGGGTGGTGGTGTGAGCTGTGAGGAGGACGTTAAGAGGCTGCAGGGTGACTTGGACAGGTTAGGTGAGTGGGCAAACTCATTGCAGATGCAGTATAATGTGGATAAATGTGAGCTTATCCACTTTGGTGGAAAAAATATGAAGGCAGAATATTATCTAAATGGCGGCAGATTAGGAAAGGGGAGGTACAACGAGACCTGGGTATCATGGTACATCAGCCATTGAAAGTTGGCGTGCGGTACAGCAGATGGTGAAGGCTGCAAATGGTATGTGGGCGTTCATATCTAGCAGATTTGAGTACAGGAGCAGGGAGGTCTTACTGCAGTTGTACAGGGCCTTAGTGAGGCCTCACCTGGAATATTGTGTTCAGTTTTGGTCTCCTAATCTGAGGAAGGACGTTCTTGCTATTGAGGGAGTGCAGCGAAGGTTCACCAGACTGATTCCCGGGATGGCAGGACTGACATATGAGGAGAGACTGGATCGACTGGGCCTTTATTCACTGGAGTTTAGAAGGATGAGAGGGGATCTCATAGAAACATATAAAATTCTGACGGGACTGGACAGGTTAGATGCAGGAAGAATGTTCCCGATGTTGGGGAAGTCTGGAACCAGGGGACCTTATCTAAGGATAAGGGGTAAGCCATTTAGGACTGAGATGAGGAGAAACTTCTTCATTCAGAGAGTTGTTAACCTGTGCAATTCCTGACCGCACTGAGTTGTTGATGCCAGTTCATTGGATATATTCAAGAGGGAGTTAGATTTGGCTCTTATGGCTAAAGGGATCAAGCGGTATGGAGAGAAAGCAGGAAATGGGTACTGAAGTGAATGATCAGCCATGATCTTATTGAATGGTGGTGCAGGCTCGATAGACCGAATGGCCTACTCCTGCACCTATTTTCTATGTTTCTATGTTTGAGTACATGAGTTGTGGTTGTAGTAGACTTAACTGCAGTGTCTCACTTTAAACTCAGCTGAAATCCTTTGAACCACCCCTTTATTGAACTGTCTTGCATAAGATTTGAAATCCGTTACTTTCTGTATCAGTTAACCCAGTTTTGGAACTGATTGAATTTAACAAACCCATCCACACATTTTGCACGTGATAGCCTGTGAAATATCCTGATATTTGTAATTGTGTTTGCCACAAACTCCGTTCCCTAGACACTGATTCCATCCCTCTCCTTAGGAAATGTATTTTTATCTAAGCTAATTTGTGTGCACCTTGCAATATATATCAAAATGGAGTCCTGGTCTTCCCAGAACTTTCTGCTTTTTAGCAGTCAGCTTGCATAAACAGCTAAACCTGGTTTGAGATGGCTGATGGCCATCAGACAGCTAGGAGACAAGTCATGCTGAGACAAATACCCCCCCCCCATGGTGCTCTCCTATTGTCTACACGACACCAGTTCCATGTCACCCCACCTTTCCTATGTACTCCATTCCACCAGCCACTATCTCTTGTAGAGACCTCATCCTTTTGATGTGAATGATAAACTGACCAGGAAATTGAACAATCCTGACACAATACAAGACAGGTGATAGCCCATTACATATGATTCATGGAGTAATGGCCAGCTGGCCAACTGATAACCCTGACAAAAGGAAATATCTGTAAACCATGTCAGGACCAGGATATAGTAATTAACTCTTTATCTGTATTCACTGACTGTGAGACAGAGCAATACACAGGGAGAGGCCAGAACTTGGGTTTTACTGTATAAATATCTTGTGAAGCTGTACCATTTCGGAGGTGTTCACTTAGCCCTTGACTGAGATGTAACCTGCCCCTTGCTAGCAAGCGAATTAAAGAAACTTCCACCGGAGCTGTAAGTGTCGGAGTCATTCTTTTCGGAGGTCGAGATTTCGACAGTTACTTCTTGGAGGTTCCACCGAGATGCATACTCTCTGTCCTGTGAGTAAAACGGATACAGGTATAGTGCCTCTCCAGTGAAAGGCCACGTAACGGCCAGGAGAAGTGGGCGGAGAGAACTCGGTTGGCCGAAAGGATTGTGAGATCAGAAACTGTGGAAAATCTTAATCATCCAGAATGGGTGCCGGAGCAAGTTAAAACACCACAAAAGGCACACCAGCCTATGTCATGCTCCAGAATTGTGGACAGTCTTCAATTGACCAAAGAAACAAAAACCGGTAAAGTGGACTAAGGGTGAAAACAGGCCATTTCCACCCGATGGTTCATTTAATTTAGAGAGAACAACATGTCTAGAGGAGTGTCTTATAAACAGAGATCCAGGTAGAAGAAAAAAAAAGGAAAGTAATAGAAAAGGCCTGGGTTCCGATTCTTCAAGCCCATGTAAAATTAACAGAGGAAGTAAATCAAATGTAAAAAAAAAAGAGAACCTGATAGTGACTTATGGATTCAAAAAAAAAATAAAGCTAGCAAAAAAAAAAGCTTTATTGAATGGAGAGAGACTTTTGTGAATGTCTTGTCTTTGAATGAGAGTGCGTGAATGTCTTGTCTTTGAATGAGAGTGCTTCTGTGTTTCTTCCTTGTGTCTGGAAACCTGTTTGGAAAGGTTGTGGAGCTGCCTGTTTGTTTTAGCTCCACCCACTTTTTCAAACAAAGTGAAGTTTTTTAACCCTTCATAGTGTTGTCCTGTATGTGGGAAGTTTAAGACATTTTAAGTTAGAAGCGCAGGTGTGGATTTATTCGGATGAGAAGTTACGGAGCTAGGAAATGCACAAAGGATAGGTTTGTTGAGACATGGTCCCGGTGGTTAAAAGTTGTAATGACTTTTTTTTTAAAAGCCTTTGTGGGTCTCTCGAGGTGCAGGCTGGGGGAGTACAATCTCATTGTCCTTGGTGTAAAATCTTGGTACAAAAGCTTCTAGCTCAGTAAGAGGATTTGTTTTTAATAAAGAGTGGCAGTACAATAGTTGAATTGGGATTTTGATATATTTCAGGTGATCTCCTTGATCAACATTTTGGGTGTATTGGAAAAATCTTGGGTTTGGAAGCTTTTTAATAAGATTAGAAAACAAGTACTTTACATTCTGTGATCTGTGAATCACTATAAGCATAAATGAGAAGTCTGTGTAACACACAGATTCGTCCAGTTCAGAAGCCCACACAAATGGAGGTTTGTCCATGACCTACGAGCTGTGAATGAATCTACTATATTCTCACAATGCTCAAAGGATGTGGAATGAAGTATCCCGGAATGCTTTCCAGAGTCTTAAGCAGTCCCTCACTTCAGCACCCGCCTTGGGATTACCAGATTAGACTAAGCTATTCAACTTATTTGTGCATCACAAGTCGGGTTTTGCTCAATCTGTTTTGACTCAGTTACATGGGGACAGGCAGCGACCAGTAGCATATTTCAATACCCAACTAGCCCCAGTAGGACGCGGACTACCAGGATGTCTTCCTTCGTTGGCAGCAGCTTATTATGCTATGCAACAGGCTCAGACAATAACTCTAAATCATCAGACCATTTTGTATATCCCACACTCTGTCGAGATTTTACTTACTAAATGTGCCACCTAACACCTAACCTCTGCAAGAACCATGAAATATGAAGTTGAACTGTTATCAAATCCGAACCTTATCAAAAGATGCACTACCTTAAATCCAGCCACTCTACTCCCCATGGAAGACGACGGCGAACCCCATTCATGTGAAATGGTAACCGAATTAGTGACTAAACCACGTATCAATCTAACAGATGTACCAATGTGTAACCCTGATCTAGTGTACTATGTTGACGGATCAGCCCTACGAAATGATAGGGGCCAACCTAGAGCGGCTTATGCAATTGTAACTCAGTTTAATGTTGTCGAAACAGCCTCTCTTCCAGACTCCTTTTCAGCCCAACAAGCCGAATTGTTTGCGTTAACTCGAGCCTGTATTCTGGCTGAAGGACACAGTTAATATCTACACTGACTCCAGGTATGCTTTTGGGGTATCACATGACTATGGACAAATTTGGAAGATTCGCGGGTACCTGACTTCTTCAGGAACCACTATCAAAAATGCAGAACAAGTGGAAAATCTTCTGCGAGCCATTCAATGCCCCTTGAAACTTGCCATTATCAAATGCCAAGCACATACAGGCCCAGTCGAATGAGGTGGCATTTGGGAATGCCAGAGCTGATAATGCAGCTAAGTCAGCAGCTCTGTCAAAAGGGGGGATGCAGGTGTCATTGTTCCCACTAAGGAAAAATAATTGCTCAGACCCGCCACCCACTATTAATGACGTGCTGGCCTTTCAGACACAGGCCAGTACGGAGGAGGTGGTGACCTGGACGAAGGATCAATGTTATAAAAATCCAGAAGGAATATGGGTTCACCACGACGGCCGTGTGGTGGCGCCCAGATCCTTACTTCCATGGATTGCCCGATGTGTGCATACATTCACACATGCAGGCAAAGGGGGATTGGCAGATTATATTTTGGCAACTTGGTATGCACCAGGTATTTCGGCAATTGCAAAACAAATCTGTGAAAATTGTGTTACCTGTCAGACAATGAATCCGGGTAAGACGGAAAAAGTAGAGTCTGCCTCCCACCCAAATCCAGTGGGGCCTTTTGTACATTTACAAATGGATTTTATTGAATTACCTATGTGTATGGGATTCAAGTATGTATTAGTTATTGTAGATGTGTTCTCTAGATGGATTGAAGCCTTTCCATGTAAAAAGGCCGATGCCACTACTATTGCTAAATGTTTGTTAAAAGAAATTGTACCGCGCTTCGGAATCCCTGCTAAGCTTTCTAGTGATAACGGGTCACATTTCACGGGAACTGTTATAAGAGAAATGTGCAAAGCTTTGCAGATTAATCAACGTTTTCATTGCAGTTATCATCCACAATCAGCTGGACTTGTTGAAAGATATAATGGAATGCTTAAAAATAAGGTGGCAAAACTATGCAATGACACTGGACTGAAATGGACAGAACTGCTGCCCTTAGCTTTGATGGTAATGCGATCTACAACCAACAGAACAACAGGCCTGTCACCGCATGAGATAGTTATGGGACGTCCCCAACGACTACCTTTTACAGCATCATTTACTGCAAAACAGATGGACATCCACAAAATGGAGGAAAATATGTTGAATTATTGTATTGCACTAACCAAATGTATTTCCAGCTTTCATTCACAGGTAAAGGAAACCCAAGTCAAGCCAGCAGAAGGGAAGTGTCATAACCTGGAGCCAGGGGAATTCGTTTACATCAAGATTTTTAAAAGAAAAAGCAGTTTACAGCCAAGATTCGAAGGACCATACCAGGTCTTGCTGGCGACCAATACTGCAATCAAGGTAAAGGAAAGACCAACATGGATCCACGCATCCCATTGCAAACGGGCACCCGACCAGGAGGAAGGGAAGAAGGAACCAGAGGAACAGAAAAAGGAAGACTGAATAAGGAACTGTATGGACTATGGTGCTGGGCTTGACAGGGATTTACTTTACATTATTGATTACACCAGGGGTACAGACACACCACCGAAGGGAATTGCACGTAAACGTATTTATGGCACTGAGTCATAAGTATGCTTAAGAAAGAAACTTGTCGAGTTGTTGGATATGTTCCCATGTATCTGTCCACTCCGAACGGGGTATTCCCCTGAGATCTGTCCCCTTTAATGAATCAGAAATGGTAGAATGGTTGACAGTGCCAAATAGGACAAACCTAACTAAGGGGCCAGAAACGAAGGAGCAAACAGAATGGAGGTCGGCAGGGTATAAACTTACAGCCTTCCAGGGATGGTACCAGCCCAATTATGATAATAACCATCAGCCTCCTTTCCTAAGCATTACTCCCAGAATAGAAAATCCCGAAGGTATAATATGCCTAGTGAGTAATGAGACTAAAGGACCAGAAATGGGACGCAGCAAGTGTTCCCAAATGATTAAATGGCAAGCCACAACTAATCCCACTGAGAGAAAGATAGCAACCGTTGGCTGGACAACGGTCCATAACAAAGCCCCAGGTGAAGGGTGGGAAGGTGAGACCACTCGAGTAGGGACAGTGCGAAAGGACCAGGAGCTGACATCCTATAATTGCACCTACTTTATTTGTGGCCATAAAGCCTACCCATTGTTACCAGCCAACTGGACAGGGTCCTGTTACTTAGGATATGTGGTACCCCTTATCAGATCAGTAAAGACTCAAAGGGAGGCCTATGGAAGTCACAGATTTAAACGGGATTTGACGTGGCTAAACGGAATATTCAAGGTAATGGTGCTACCCTATGGTATAGCATCGACCGAATGGCAGTTACGGGAACTGGCTAACTTAGTCGAATCAGTAGCCAACGCAACTTCCCAAGCCTTTGAAGGGATAAATGACGAAATGGTAGCTAGTCGAACAGTGGCTCTCCAAAATCGTATGGCCTTAGATTATCTCCTAGCCAAGGAAAGAGGGACATGCGCATTAATAGGTGGAGAATGCTGTACATATATCCCAGATAAATCAGAAGATATCGGCAGTCTAGCTGAAAACATCAGGAAAAAGGTAATAGAGTATAAACAGACAGTTGGTCAGGACGGTATCACCTTGTGGAGTTGGGTATCGGGATGGTTGGGATCCCGAGGGAGATCTGTGGTACAGGGTTTGATCATATCCCTGCTGATAGTCTTCGCCCTCTATCTATTATTTGTCGTCATTAAGTGTTGCTGTGCCAGGGTGGGAGAAACTATGTTACCTACCGAGACAACGGCGAGAGTTATGGTAGCAACAACTGCTGAAGGCTCTTGTGTGGAAATGGAAATGGAGAGACTGGACAAGATCAGAATGGATTGAGTTGTCCTTGTGAAGGACAAAATGGAGGAATGTGGAAATGTATTTTTATCTAAGCTGATACCATACGGTATTTGTGTGCCCCTTGCAATATATATCAAAATGGAGTCCTGGTCTTTCCAGAACTTTCTGCTTTTTAGCAGTCAGCTTGCATAAACAGCTAAACTTGGTTTGAGATGGCTGATGGCCATCAGACAGCTAGGAGACAAGTCATGCTGAGACAAGTACCCCCCCCCCATGGTGCTCTCCTATTGTCTACACGACACCAGTTCCATGTCACCCCACCTTTCCTATGTACTCCATTCCACCAGCCACTATCTCTTGTAGAGACCTCATCCTTTTGATGTAAACGATAAACTGACCAGGAAATTGAACAATCCTGATTCATGGAGTAATGGCCAGCTGGCCAACTGATAACCCTGACAAAAGGAAATATCTGTAAACCATGTCAGGACCAGGATATAGTAATTAACTCTTTATCTGTATTCACTGACTGTGAGACAGAGCAATACACAGGGAGAGGCCAGAACTTGGGTTTTACTGTATAAATATCTTGTGAAGCTGTACCATTTCGGAGGTGTTCACTTAGCCCTTGACTGAGATGTAACCTGCCCCTTGCTAGCAAGCGAATTAAAGAAACTTCTACCGGAGCTGTAAGTGTCGGAGTCATTCTTTTCGGAGGTCGAGATTTCGACACTCCCCAACTTCTGTCTGAGACTGAACCAGACTGTTCGCAATCTTGTTGTGATACTTAACCCTGAAATAAGTTTTTGACCACTTATCCACAGCATAACTAAGATTGCCTATTTCCACCTCTGTAACATCGCCCGTCTCTGCTCTTGCCTCAGCTCATCCACTGCTGAAGCCCTCATCCATGTCTTTGTTACTTCTGGTCTTGACAATTCCAAAGCACTCCTCCCACATTCTACCCGACATAAGCTGGAGTTGATCCAAAACTCGGCTGCCCATGTCCTAACTCGCACCAAATCCTGCTCACCTATCACCCCTCTGCTCGCTGACCTGCACTAGCTTCTGTTGAGCAACACCTTGATTTCAAAATTCTAATACTTATTTTCAAATCCCTCCATGGCCTCGCCCTTCCCTAGCTCTGTAAACTCCTCCAGCCCCACATCTGCTCCCCCCACCCCCCGGTCTTCCTGAGCATCCCTGATTATAATTGTTCAAACACTGGTGGCTTTGTTGGCTGTGCCTTCTGTTGCCCAGGCCCCAAGTTCTGGAATGCCCAGCTTAAACCTTCCTGTCTAACCTGTGCTGTACCTGCCCTGGCAGTTTTTGATGGGATCGTGTGTAGCAAGCTTTTCTCTGTATCTAGTGGACATAGTCTCAGAAAAAGGGGCCGTCCATTTAAAACAGAGAATTGGAGGAATTTCTTCTCTCAGAGAGTTGTAAATCTGTGAATTCTCTGTCCCAGAGAGTTGTGGAGTCTGGGTCATTGAATATATTTAAGGCGGAGATAGACAGATATTTTAGCGATAAGTGAGTAAAAGGTTCTGGGGAGCAGGCAGGAAAGTGGAGCTGAGACTATGATCAGACCAGCCATGATCTCATTGACCGGGACGGGGCTTCCTGACGTCACAATGCTTTCCATTGTCCCTCTGCAGGGCAGGGAGCATGCGCGGCGGCCATCTTACTGCAGGGAGGCCATCAGGTGCAGGATGGGGACCAGTGACATGAATACATGAGAACATCAGAAATAGGACATGAGTCGGCATTTGGTCCCTCGAGCCTGCCACCATTCAATAAGATGATGGCTGCAGCATCTGGGGTGTTTCTCCTTGGAGCAGTGAAGGTGCAGGGCAGGTTTAATAGAGGTGCTCACATTCAGGAAGCTTTAGATTGAGTCAGGGAACAGAGTGGTTCTCCTCACACAATCAGAGAATGGTTACAGCACGGAAGGCCATTCGGCCCGTCGAGACCCTGCTGGCTCCCAGCTCATCCCACTGCCCCCCACCCCCCACCCCGGCCCTGCAAATGTTTTCTTTCAGAAACTTATCCAACTCTCTTTTGAAAGCTGTTATTGAGTCTTCCTCCACTACCCTTTCAGGCCGTGCATTCCAGATCCTAACCATGTGGTGTATTTAGATTTCCAAAAGGCATTCGATAAGGTGCCACACAAAAGGTTACTGCAGAAGATAGAGGTACGCGGAGTCAGAGGAAATGTATTAGAATGGATAGAGAATTGGCTGGCGAACAGAAAGCAGAGAGTCGGGATAAATGGGTCCTTTTCGGGTTGGAAATCGGTGGTTAGTGGTGTGCCACAGGGATCGGTGCTGGGACCACAACTGTTTACAATATACATAGATGACCTGGAAGAGGGGACAGAGTGTAGTGTAACAAAATTTGCAGATGACACAAAGATTAGTGGGAAAGCGGGTTGTGTAGAGGACACAGAGAGGGTGCAAAGAGATTTGGACAGGTTAAGCGAATGGGCGAAGGTTTGGCAGATGGAACACAATGTCGGAAAGTGTGAGGTCATCCACCTTGGGGAAAAAAAAACAGTAAAAGGGAATATTATTTGAATGGGGAGAAATTACAACATGCTGAGATGCAGAGGGACCTGGGGTTCCTTGTGCGTGAATCCTAAAAAGTTAGTTTGCAGGTGCAGCAGGTAATCAGGAAGGCGAATGGAATGTTGGTCTTCATTGCGAGAGGGATGGAGTACAAAAGCAGGGAGGTCCTGCTGCAACTGTACAGGGTATTGGTAAGGCCGCACCTGGAGTACTGCGTGCAGTTTTGGTCACCTTACTTAAGGAAGGATATACTGGCTTTGGAGGGGGTACAGAGACGATTCACTAGGCTGATTCCGGAGATGAGGGGGTTACCTTATGATGATAGATTGAGTAGACTGGGTCTTTACTCGTTGGAGTTCAGAAGGATGAGGGGTGATCTTATAGAAACATTTAAAATAATGAAAGGGATAGACAAGATAGAGGCAGAGAGGTTGTTTCCACTGGTAGGGGAGGCTAGAACTCGGGGGCACAGCCTCAAAATACGGGGGAGCCAATTTAAAACCGAGTTGAGAAGGAATTTCTTCTCCCAGAGGGTTGTGAATCTGTGGAATTCTCTGCCCAAGGAAGCAGTTGAGGTAAGCTCATTGAATGTATTCAAGTCACAGATAGATTTTTAACCAATAAGGGAATTAAGGGTTACGGGGAGCGGGCGGGTAAGTGGAGCTGAGTCCACGGCCAGATCAGCCATGATCTTATTGAATGGCGGAGCAGGCTCGAGGGGTGAGATGGCCTACTCCTGTCCCTAATTCTGATGTTCTTATGACCCAGGAGGTAGTGATGGAGGAGCCTCAGCCCTTGCAATTGTCCAACAGGTACGAGATTCTTGTTCCTTGTTTGGACGAGGGCAGGGGCTGCAGGGAGGATGAGCAAACTGACCACAGTGCCGTGGTACAGGAGGCCATTCAAGTGGGGGGACTAAAAATAAATGTTGTAGTGGTAGGAAAGAGTATAGTTAGGGGGATAGATACTGTTCTCTGCAGCCGAGAGCGTGAGTCCTGAAGGCTGTGTTGCCTGTGTGGCTCAAAGACTGGTGTGGGAGAAATGGGTTTCGGTTCATGGGGCACTGGCACCAGTACTGGGGGTGGAGGGGGGGGTTCAGGTGAGCAGAAATTTAAAAAAGGCAAAGAGCATGGAGAAGGCAATAGAGCAGGGTAGCGGTGGGGGAAATGATAACCAGATTGTGACTGGAAGGGACAGAATGTATAAAATAAGAGTGCATCAGAAAGTAGGGTCAAAGCAGGGAAAAATGGTAAAAAGACAAAATTAAAAGCTCTTTATCTGTATGCACATAATATTCGTAACAAGATAGATGAGTTGACGGCACAAATAGATACAAATGGGTATGATCTGATAGCCATTACAGAAACGTGGTTGCAAGGTGACCAAGGCTGGGAACTGAATATTCAGGGGTATTAAACAATTCAGAAGGATAGACAGAAAGGAAAAGGTGAGGTAGCTCTGTTAATAAAGGATGAGATCAGTGCAGTAGTGAGAAATGATATTGGCTCAGAAGATCAAGATGTAGAATCAGTTTGAGTGGAGATAAGAAATAATAAGGGGAAGAAGTCACTGGTGGGCGTAGTCCATAGGCCCCCTAACAGTAACTACACTGTTGGACGGTGTATAAATCAAGAAATAATGGAGGCTTGTAAGAAAGGTACGGCAATAATCATGAGCGACTTTAATCTTCATGTTGATTAGACAAATCAAATTGGCCAAGGTAGACTTGAGGAAGAGTTTATAAGAGTGTATCCGGGATGGTTTCCTTGAACAGTAAGTTGAAGAAACCAATCAGGGAGCAGGCTATCTTAGATCTGGTACTGTGTAATGAGACAAGATTAATAAATTATCTCATAGTAAAGGATCCTCTCAGAAAAAGTGATCATAACATGGTTGAATTTCAAATTCAGTTGGAGGGCGAGAAAGTCAGACCTCAAACCAGTGCCCTGATTCTAAATAAAGGCGACTACAAAGGTATGAAAGCAGAACTGGGGATGTTCGCTGATGACTGCACAGTATTCAGTTCCATTCGAAACTCCTCAGATAATGGAGCAGTCCATGCCCGCTTGCAGCAAGACCTGGACAACATTCAGACTTGGGCTGATAAGTGGCAAGTAACATTCGTGCCACACGAGTGCCTGACAATGACTATATCCAACAAGTGAGAGTCTAACCACCGTCCCTTAACATTCAATGGCATTACCATCGCCGAATCCCCTACCATCAACATCCTGGGGGTCACCATTGACCAGAAACTTAACTGGACCAGCCACATAAATACTGTGGCAACAAGAGCAGGTCAGAGGCTGGGTATTCTGCGGCAAGTGTGTCATCTCCTGACTCCCCAAAGCCTTTCCACCATCTACAAGACACAAGCCAGGAGTGTGATGGAATACTCTCCACTTGCCTGGATGAGTGCAGCTCCAACACTCAAGAAGCTTGACACAATCCAGGACAAAGCAGCCCACTTGATTGGCACCCCATCCACCACCTTAAACACCCACTCCCTCCACCACTGGTGTACCGTGGCTGCAGTGTGTACCATCTACAAGATGCACTGCAGCAACTCGCCAAGGCTTCTTCGGCAGCACCTCCCAAACCCGCGACCTCTAACATCGAGAAGGACAAGGGCAGCAAGCGCATGGGAACACCATTACCTCCATGTTCCCCTCCAAGTCATACACCATCCTGACTTGAAAGCATATTGCCATTCCTTCATCGTCGAGAGGTCAAATTCCTGGAACTCCCTCCCTAACAGCACTGTGGCACTACCATCACCACACGGACTGCAGCAGTTCAAAAAGGTGGCTTACCACTATCTTCTCAAGGGCAATTAGGGATGGGCAATAAATGCTGGCCTTGCCAGCAACGCCTACACCCTGTGAACATATTAAAAAAAAAGTTGGCTTAAGTCAACTGGGAAAATACACTGTCCCATCAAACACTCACAGGGCAGGCATAGCATAGGATAGATAAGAGCAAGGCTCCTTTTACACACCCTGATCAAACACTCTCAGGGCAGGTATAGCACGGGTCAGATATAGAGTAAAGCCCTGTCTACACTCTCCCACCAGGGCAGGTACAACACGGATTTGATAGAGTAAACCTCCCTCGACACTGTCCCATCAGACACTTCCAGGACAGGTACAGTACTGGTTAGATACAGAGTAAATCTCCTTCTACACAGTTCCATCAAACACTCTCAGGGCAGGTACAGCCTGGATTAGATATAGAGGAAAGCTCCCTTTGCACTGTTCCATCAAACACTCCCAAGTCAGGTATAGAACATAATAAATAGGAGCAGGAGTAAGCCATTTGGCCCCTCGAGCCTGCTCTGCCATTCAATAAGATCATGGCTGATCTGATCCTGGCCTCAACTCCACTTCCCCGCCCGCTCCCCATAACCCTTGACTCCCTAATCATTTAAAAATCTCTCTATCCCCACCTTAAATACATTCAATGATCCAGCCTCCACAGCTCTCGGAGGTAGAGAATCCCAAAGATTCACGTCCCTCAGTTAAGAAGTTCCTCCTCATTTCAGTTTTAAATGAGTGACCCCTTATTCTGAAACTATGCCCCCTAGTTCGAGATTACCCCACGAGGGGAAACATCCTCTCTGTATCTACCCTGTCAAACCCCCTCAGTATCTTATACGTTTCAATAAGATCACCTCTAAGTCTTCTAAACTCCAATGAGTATAGGCCCCACCTGCTTTACCTTTCTTCTTATGACAACCCCTTTATCTCAGTAATCAACCTCGGGAACCTTCTCTGAACTGTTTCCAGTGCAAGTTTACCCTCCTTAAATAAGGAGACCAAAACTATACGCAGTACTCCAGGTGTGGTCTCACCAACGCCCTGTACAATTGCAGAAGGACTTTCTCACTTTTATACTCCATCCCCCTTGCAATAAAGGATAACATTCCATTTGCGTTCCTAATTAATTGCAGTAACTGCATGCTAACTTTTTGTGTTTAATGTACAAGGACCCCCAGATCCCTCTGTACGATCGCATTTTGTAATCTCTCCCCATTTAAATAATAATTTGCTGTTTTATTTTTCCTACCAAAGTGGATAACCACACATTTTCCCACATTATACTCCATCTGCCAAAGTTTTGCCCACTCACTGAGCCTCTCTATATCTCTTTGTAGATTCTTTGCGTCCTCCTCACAACTTGCTAAGTTAGCACAGGTTAGATACAAAGTAAATCTCCGTCTACATTATCCATCAAACACTCGCAGAGCAGGCACAACATGGGTTAGGTACCGATTAAAGCTCCCTCTAACTGTCTCCTCAAACACTGCTCGAGCAGGTACAGCAAAGGTTAGACACAGAGTACAGCTCCGTCTGCACTGTCCCATCCAAAACTCCCAGGGCAGGTATAGCACGGGCCAGATACAAAGTAAAGCTCCCTCTACACTGCCGCATCAAACACTCTCAGGGCACGTACAGCAAAATAAGATACAGAATAAATCTCCCTCCAGACAGAATAAATCAAAAACTCTAAGGGCCAATATAGCACGGGTCAAATACAGAGTTTAGTTCCCTCTGCACTACCCCATCAAACACTCCCAGAGCAGTTACAGCACGGGTCAGAAACAGATTAAAGCTCCGTCTACACTGTCCCATCAAACACTCCCAGGACAGGTACAGCATGGATTAGATACAGGGTAAACCGCCCTCTACACTGTCCCATCAGACACAACTAAGGCAGGTAGAGTATGGGTTAGATATAGAGGAAAGCTTCCCCTACACCAACCCATCAAAGCTCACAGGGCAGGTAGAGCATGGGTTAGATACATAGCAAAGCTCCCTCTGAAGTATCCCATCAATCACTCACAAGACAGGTACAGCACGGGTTATGTGGAGAGTAAAGCTCTCTCTACATTCTGGGAAATAACAACAGGGAAGTCTTGCTACAGCTATACAAGGTTTTGGTAAGGACACACCTGGAATACTGTGTGCAGTTTTGGTTTCTATATTTATGAAAGGATATACTTGCTTTGGAGGCAATTCAGAGAAGGTTCACAAGGTTGATTCCGGGGCTGAGGGGGTTGAGGGGGTTGACTTATGAGGAAAGGTTGAGTAGGTTGGGCCTCTACTCACTGGAATTCAGAAGAATGAGGAGTGATCTTATCGAAACGCATAACATTATGAGGAGGCTCGACAAGGTGAATGCAGAGAGGATGTTTCCACTGATGGGGGAGACTAGAACTAGAGGGCATGATTTTAGAATAAGGGGCCGCCCATTTAAAACAGAGATGAGGAGACATTTCTTCTCTCGCAGGGTTGTAAATCTGTGGAATTCTCTGCCTCTGAGAGCTGTAGAAGCTGGGTCATTGAATAAATTCAAGACAGAAATAGACAGTTTCTTAAACGATAAGGGGATAAGGGGTTATGGGGAGCGGGCGGGAAAGTGGAGCTGAGTCCATGATCTTATTGTGTGGCGGAGCAGGCTCGAGGGGCCGTATGGCCTACTCCTGTTTCTTATGTTCTTCTGTAAACTGTCTAACGAAACACTCTCAGGGCAGGTGCAGCACAGGTTAGATACAGAGTAAACCTCCACCTACACTGTCCTGTCAAAAACTCCTGGGGCAGGTACAGCGCGGGTTAGATACAGGGCAAATCTCCTGCTACACTGTCCCATCAAACACTCCAAGGGCAGGTATGGAACATAAGAAATAGAAGCAGGAGTAGACCATTTGGCTCCTCGAGGCTGCTCCGCCATTCAACAAGATCATGCCTGATCAGATCCAGGCCTCAACTCCAGTTCACTGCCCATTCCCCATAATCACTGACTCCCTTATCGTTCTCCACCTTAAATACATTCAATGACCCAGCCCCCACAGCTCTCTGAGGGAGAGAATTCCAGAGATTCACAACCCTCAGAGAAGAAATTCCTCCTCATTTCCGTTTTAAATGGGCGACCCCTTATTCTGAAACTATGCCCTCTAGTTCTAGATTCCCCCATGAAGGGAAACATCCTCTTTGTATCTACCCTGTCAAGCCCCCTCAGAATCTTATACGTTTCAATAAGTCTTCTAAACTCCAATGAGTTCAGGCCCAATCTGCTCAACCTTTCTCATTATGAAAATCCCTTCATCTCAGTAATCAACCTCGGGAACCTTTTCTGAACTGCCTCCAGTGCAAGTATATCCTTCCTGTAATAAGGAGACCAAAACTGTACGCAGTACTCCAGGTGTGGTCTTACCAACAACCTGTACTGTTGCAGCAGGACTTCCCCACTTTTATACTCCATCCCCCCTGCAATAAAGCCAGCATTCCATTGCCTTCCAGATTAATTGCAGTAACTGCATGCTAACTTTTTGTGTTTAATGTACAAGGTCTCCCAGATCCCACTGTACCACCGCATTTTGTAATCTCACAATTTAAATAATAATTTGCTTTATTATTCTCTGACCAAAGTGGATAACCTCACATTTTCCCGCATTATACTCCATCTGCCAAAGTTTTGCCCACTCACTTAGACTCTCTATATCCCTTTGTAGATTCCTTGCGTCTCCCTCACAAGTTGCTAGGTTAGCACAAGTTGCTAGGTTAGCACAGGTTAGATACACAGTAAATCTCCATCTACATTATCCCATCAAACACTCCCAGGGCAGGTACAGTACAGGTCAGATACAGAGTAAAGCTTCCTCTGCACTGTCCCATCAGACAGTCCCAGGGCAGGTACAGCAAAATTGGATACAGAGTGAAGCTCCTTCTACACTGCCCATCAAACACTCCCAGAACAGGTACAGCACGGGTCAGAAACAGAGTAAACCTCCCTCTATATTGTCCCATCAGACACTCCCAGGGCAGGTACAGCACGGGTTAGGCAGAGAGTAAAGCTCTCTTTACACTGTCTGATCAAAAGCTCCAAGGGCAGGTATAGAACACAAGAAATAGGAGCAGGAGTAGGCCATTTGGCCCCCCGAGGCTGCTCCGCCATTCAATAAGATCATGGCTGATCGGATCCAGGCCTCAACTCCACTTCCCTGCCGGCTCCCCATTAACCTTGACTCCCTTATCTTTCAAAAATCTGTCCATCCCCACTTTAAATACATTCAATGACCCAGCCCCCACAGCTCTCGGAGGTACAAAATTTCAAATATTCACGTCCCTCCTGGAGAAATTCCTCCTCATTTCCATTTTAAATGAGCGACCCCTTATCCTGAAACTATGCCACCTAGTTCTAGATTCCCCCACGAAGGGAAACATGCTCTGTGCATTTATCCTGTCAAGCCCCCTCAAAATTGTATACGTTTCAATGAGATCACCTCTAAGTCTTCTAAACTCCAAGGAGTATAGGCCCAACCTGCTCAACCTTTCATCTTAGTAATCAACCTCGTGTACCTTCTCTGAACTGCCTCCAGTGCAAGAATATCCTTCCTTAAATAAGCAGACCAAAACTGTACATAGTACTCTAGGTGTGGTCTTACCAATGCTATATACAGTTGCAGCAGGACTTCCCTACTTTTATACTCCATCCCTCTTGCAATAAAGGCCAGCATTCCATTTGCCTTCCTAATTAATTGCAGTAACTGCATGCTAAATTTTTGTGTTTCATGTACAAGGACCCCCAGATCCATCTGTACACAACATTTTGTATTCGCTCCCCATTTAAATAATAATTTGCTTTTTTATTTCTCCTACCAAAGTGGACAAGCTCACATTTTCCCACACTATACTCCATCTGCCAAAGTTTTGCCCACTCACTTAGCCTATCTATATACCTTTGTAGATTATTGGCGTCCTCTTCACAACTTGCTAGGTTAGCACAGATTTGGTACACAGTAAATCTCCGTCTACATTATCCCATCAAACACTCCCAGGGCAGGTACAGTATGGGTTAGATTCAGAGAAAAGCTCCCACCACACTGTCCCATCAAATACTCCCAAGACAGTTACAGTATGGGTTAGATAGAGAGAAAAGCTTCCTCTAAACTGTCCCATCAAACTCTGCCAGATCAGGTACAACATGGGTTAGATACAGCGCAAAGCTCCCTTTACATTATCCCGTTAAAAACTCCCAGGGCAGATACAGCACAGGGTTAGATACAGAGTAAAACCCTCTCTATACTATCCCATCAAACAGTCCCGGGACATGTACAACACGGGTTAGATACAGAGTAAAGCTCCCTCTAAACTGTCCCATCAAACACTCCCAGGGCAGGTACAGCACAGGTTAGATACAGAGTAAACCTCCCTCTACGCTGTCCCATCAAACACTCCCAGGGCAGGTACTGCACGGGTTAGATACAGAGTAAAGCTCCGTATGCACTGTCCCATCAAACACTCCCAGGGCAGGTACAGCACAGGTTAGATACAGAGTAAACCTCCCTCTACGCTGTCCCATCAAACACTCCCAGGGCAGGTACAGCACGGGTTAGATACAGAGTAAAGCACCCTCTACCTTGTCCCAGCAAACAAACCCAGGGCAGGTACAGTACGGGTTAGATACAGGGTAACTCTCCCTTACTACAACAGTGACTACAATCCAAAAGTACCTTATTGGCTGTAAAGCACTTTGAGAGGTCCGGTGGTCATGAAAGGCGCCAAATAAATTCAAGTCTTTCTCCCACTTCACTGTCCCATCAGACACTGCCAGCCCATAATGAGCAGGGCTCAGGGAGGTTGGTTGCTAGGCACTGCAGTGATGTCATAAAGCAAGGCCATTCAGCCCAGTGGGCCCTCTCCATGTCCCTTTAAAGGTGGAGAGCTGGGACATCCTGTCTCAACACACATCCCCCTGTTCATACTGAGAATCCCCGGGGGAGGCCCAAGGCCCAGAGTGTGGAACACAACCAAGGGGGAAAGAGGAGGAGAGCTGGTGCAGTGTGGGAGATGAGGGAGGAATCTGCTCATTCCCAGAGGCAGATCAGACAAAGTGCTTTAAGTGGTGGGTCCAGCAGTGAAACTGAAAACAAACCAAAGGGAATAAATAATGATCCAATCCAAGGGAACAAGCAACAGTCATTGGGCAGACATCACAACTGGCCCATAATTATTCAATGGGCGAGCATCGATTGCTTATTGTGGGGTTCCACACTTCAAACATCCATTGAGTGAAGAAGTGTTTCCTAACATCGCTCCTGAATGGCCTGGCTCGGATTTTAAGGTGATGTCCCCTCGTTCTAGACACCCCAAGCAGCAGAATAAATTTCTCTTGATGTACCCGAGCAATTGCTTTCAAAATGCCACTAAATTCCCACAGACAAGGTGGTGTATGGGTTAGATACAGAGTAAAGTTCCCTCTACTCTGCCGCAGAGCAAACTTCGGTGTCCGTCCCGATCGTGCTGAGCAGCTTATCAATTAAAATTCAGCAGCAGTACGATCTGCCACTGCAATGAAAACTTTCCACCCGCAGCTCCTGATCAGTTTCAGGTTAAACTGTCCCATCATGCACTCTCAGGGCAGGGACAGCACAAATTAGGTACACAGTAAATCTGTGTCAGAGAAAACTGTATCCCAGTGAGAGTCAGTGCCAGAGGAAACTGTACCCCAGTGAGAGTCAGTGCCAGAGGAAACTGTACCCCAGTGAGTCAGTGCCAGAGGAAACTGTACCCCAGTGAGTCAGTGACAGAGGAAACTGTACCCCAGTGAGTCAGTGCCAGAGGAAACTGTATCCCAGTGAGTCAGTGCGACAGGAAACTGTATCCCAGTGAGTCAGTGCGACAGGAAACTGTATCCCAGTGAGAGTCAGTGCCAGAGGAAACTGTATTCCAGTGAGAATCAGTGCCAGAGGAAACATGCAGCAGAGCCTGGTCTCCAGTCATCTTGAATCCCCTTGCCATTGGACCAAGATTGTGCTCTGCCAAGCCCATGTGGTAGCTAATGTCAAGGGCCACCTCACGTTAAAAGAATTCACGCTATTAGTAATACATAACAAACCTCTTCCTCTGCAGTTATCAATCTATTTCAATTCCCCATGCCTGCAGTCTCATTATATTACAATTCAAAATATCTTCAGTTATCAGCAACAAATTGCATTTATATCACGCCTTAAACGTAGTAAAATGTCCCAAGACACTTCACAGGGCTGTTAGCAAACAAAATTTGACACCCAGTCACGTAAGGAAATATGAGCACAGGTGACTGAAAGCTTGTTCAAAGGGTAGGTATTAAGGAGCATTTTAAAGGTGGAGAGGTTTTGGAAGGAATTCCAGAGCTTATGGACTTGGCAGCTGAAGGTACGGCCACCAATATTGGTGGGATGAAAATTGGGGCTGCTCAAGAGGCCAGAATTGGAGGAATGCAAAGATCTGAGGGTTGTCGCACTGGAGGAGGTTACAGCAATAGGGAGGGGCAAGGTCCTGGACGGATTTCAAAACAAGGATGACAATTTTGAAAGCGAGGCATTGATGGACCAGGAGCCAATGTAGTTCAACGAGCACAGGGGTGATGGATGAACGGAAATTGGTACAAGTTGGGATGAGAGGGCTGAGAAAGATTGAGTAGAATAGGCCTATATTCTCTGGAGTTTAGAAGAACGGAAGGTGATATCATTTAAACATATAAAATTCTTAGAGGAATTGACAAGGGCTGGATAATCATGAGTTAGGGGTCCTAGTATTAGGATAAGAGATCGGTCATTTAAGACTATGAGGAGGAGCTATTTCTTCACTCAGAGTTGTGAATTTTTAAAATCTATCGAAGAAAGATCTTACTGAATGGCGAAGCAGATGGGAGGGGCCGTATGGCCAACTCCTGCTGCTACGTCTTGTGTTCTTGAGTAAGGATACGGGCAGGAGTGTTGAAGAAACATAGAAATTTACAGCGCAGAAGAGGCCATTTCAGACCATCGTGTCCGAGCCGGCCAACAAAGAGCTGCACGGCCCTCGGTCAGCAGCCCTGAAGGTTACATAAAAATATGCATATAGATTGGCCGAACCAAACTGGAAGCAATATGGTGGAGGAGGATTTCCTGGAGTGCATAAGGGATGGTTTTCTCGACCAATACTTCGAGGAACCAAGAGGCCATCTTAGACTGGGTGTTGTGTAATGAGTGAGGATTAATTAGCAATCTCGTTGTGCAAGGCCCCTTGGGGAAGAGTGACCATAATATGGTAGAATTCTACATTAGGAGGGAGAATGAAACAGTTAATTCAGAGACCATGGTCCAGAACTTAAAGAGGGGTAACTTTGAAGGTATGAGGCGTGAATTGGCTAGGATAGATTGGTGAATGATACTTAAGGGGTTGACAGTGGATGGGCAATGGCAGACACTTAGAGACCGCATGGATGAACTACAACAATTGTACATCCCTGTCTGGCGTAAAAATAAAAAAGGGAAGGTGGCTCAACCGTGGCTATCAAGGGAAATCAGGGATAATATTAAAGCCAAGGAAGTGGCATACAAATTGGCCAGAAATAGCAGCGAACCCGGGGACTGGGAGAAATTTAGAACTCAGCAGAGGAGGACAAAGGGTTTGATTAGGGCAGGGAAAATAGAGTACGAGAGGAAGCTTGCAGGGAACATTAAGACGGACTGCAAAAGCTTCTATAGATATGTAAAGAGAAAAAGGTTAGCAAAAACAAACGTAGGTCCCCTGCAGTCAGAATCAGGGGAAGTCATAACGGGGAACAAAGAAATGGCAGACCAATTGAACAAGTACTTTGGTTCGGTATTCACTAAGGAGGACACAAACAACCATCCGGATATAAAAGGGGTCAGAGGGTCTAGTAAGAAGGAGGAACTGAGGGACATCCTTCTTAGTCAGGAAATTGTGTTGGGGAAATTGATGGGATTGAAAGCCGATAAATCCCCAGGGCTTGATGGACTGCATCCCAGAGTACTTAAGGAGGTGGCCTTGGAATTAGCGGATGCATTGACAGTCATTTTCCAATATTCCATAGATTCTGGATCAGTTCCTATGGAGCGGCGGGTAGCCAATGTAACCCCACTTTTTAAAAAAGGAGGGAAAGAGAAAACAGGGAATTATAGACCGGTCAGCCTAACACCAGTAGTGGGTAAAATGATGGAATCAATTGTTAAGGATGTCATAGCAGTGCATTTGGAAAGAGGTGACATGATAGGTCCAAGTCAGCATGGATTTGTGAAAGGGAAATCATGCTTGACAAATCTTCTGGAATTTTTTGAGGATGTTTCCAGTCGAGTGGGCAAGGGAGAATCAGTTGATGTGGTGTATTTGGACTTTCAGAAGGCTTTCGACAAGGTCCCACACAAGAGATTAATGTGCAAAGTTAAAGCACATGGGATTGGGAGTAGTGTACTGACGTTGATTGAGAACTGGTTGGCAGACAGGAAGCAAAGAGTAGGAGTAAATGGGTACTTTTCAGAATGGCAGGCAGTGACTAGTGGGGTACCGCAAGGTTCTGTGCTGGGGCCCCAGCTGTTTACATTGTACATTAATGATTTAGACAAGGGGATTAAATGTAGTATCTCCAAATTTGCGGATGACACTAAGTTGGGTGGCAGTGTGAGCTGCGAGGAGGATGCTATGAGGCTGCAGAGTGACTTGGATAGGTTAGGTGAGTGGGCAAATGCGTGGCAGATGAAGTATAATGTGGATAAATGTGAGGTTATCCACTTTGGTGGTAAAAACAGACAGACAGATTATTATCTGAATGGTGACAGATGAGAAAAAGGGGAGGTGCAACGAGACCTGGGTGTCATGGTACATCAGTCATTGAAGGTTGGCATGCAGGTACAGCAGGCGGTGAAGAAAGCAAATGGCATGTTGGCCTTCATAGCGAGGGATTTGAGTACAGGGGCAGGGAGGTGTTACTACAGTTGTACAGGGCCTGGGTGAGGCCACACCTGGTGTATTGTGTACAGTTTTGGTCTCCTAACTGGAGGAAGAACATTCTTGCTATTGAGGGAGTGCAGCGAAGGTTCACTCGACTGATTCCTGGGATGGCGGGACTGACATATCAAGAAAGACTGGATGAACTGGGCTTGTATTCACTGAGTTCAGAAGAATGAGAGGGGATCTCATAGAAACGTATAAAATTCTGACGGGTTTCGACAGGTTAGATGCAGGAAGAATGTTCCCAATGTTGGGGAAGTCCAGAACCAGGGGTCACAGTCTAAGGTTAAGGGGTAAGCCATTTAGGACCGAGATGAGGAGAAACTTCTTCACCCAGAGAGTTGTGAACCTGTGGAATTCTCTACCACAGAAAGTTGTTGAGGCCAAGTCACTAAATATATTCAAAAAGGAGTTAGATGTAGTCCTTACTACTAGGGGGATCAAGGGGTATGGTGAGAACGCAGGAATGGGGTACTGAAGTTGCATGTTCAGCCATGAACTCATTCAATAGCGGTGCAGGCTCGAAGGGCCGAATGGCCTACTCTTGCACCTATTTTCTATGTTTCTATGTAAACCTATGAACAATAGCGGAAAGGTAAATAGCACCCAGCCCAACCAGTCCGCCTCACACAACTGCGACACCCCTTGCACCGAAAAATTCCACACTCCACCCCAACCAGAGCCATGTGAAGTCATGGGAGAGGCAAAAACCCAGGCCAATTTAGGGAAAAAGAAATCTGGGAAAATTTCTCTCCTACCCATCCAGTCGATCGAAACTAGTCCAGATCACCCTCGCCATATTCAATTCCCTGCAGCACTTACCATTATATCTGCGCCGGCCAACAAGAGGTGATCTGGTCTATTCCCAATTACCAGCTCTCGGTCCGTAACCCTGCAGGTTACGGCACATTGTGCCCATCCAACCATCACTTAAAAGTGGTGAGGGTTTCTGTGTCCACCACTCTTCCAGGCAATGAGTTCCAGATGCCCACAACTCTCTGGGTAAAAAAGCCCCCCCCTCAAATCCCCATCAACTACCTTAAAACTAAGCCCCCTCAGTTTAAGCTTAAGTTTACGGAGAGTGTGAGTTGTGAGGACGATCAGAGACATGGATGTGGGTTTGAGCAGATGAGCTGAGGAAGGGGCAAAGACCAGCGATGTTATGGAGGTGGAAGTAAGCGGACTTGGTGACTGCGGGAATATGGGTTCGGAAGCTCATCTCGGGGTCAAGTACGACGCCAATCAATAAATTGCAACTCTCCATATCTGTGTTTCAGTACATTAGAATACTACACATCTCTAGTGATCAATGCTTCAATATTAGTAGTTATCAATATAAGTAGTTATCAATATATTTTCTTATAATTCTAAATGTTCATGAATGAATAATTGATTCTGTGGGGATAGGCCGTGCTGGTCTTTCAGATGGGTCTTGCACCGTGACCAGTGAATTGACGATGTGCTTCCGGTTCAATCTTTCCATTGGCTTTCTCACCAGATGGGAAATATTTGAACATTAAGATCTGATAGTGTCGGTGTGAGTTCAGCCCCACCTAATGTACAGAGACCGGTCCATCTGCTGGGCTGTGCCTCAAACTGGAGTCACCTCTTAGATCAAAGCCCTTTACTCTAAAACACACACAAGATTCACTGTGACTGTGTTTAGAGACAGAAACTGATCTCACTTCACATCCCATTGCACGGCCTCATGCTGGATAATTGTGCTCGGTGGTTAGTCTCCCCCGGTCTCATTTCCTGTCTTACCTTGTAACCTGTGTGTACTGTCTACAGGACCGGTGTGTATCTGAGTAAATGGCACTTTCTCTTACCTTTCTCCCCAGTCGATCTATTGAAGCGCTTTCAATCGGAAGAGCTCACTGGTTGGTACTCTCACAATCCTGTGCTGGTTCACCTGCTGTTGTTCCTCAGTCCACAATCCCTGTTTCCTTCCAGCTGTGGAACTTTCTCAATCACTCCGCCATTCACCGGGATCTAATTATCACAGGGCAGAAAATTAGAAGATTAATGTTGTGAAGTGGAATCTAGTGTAAAGTGTTTTTCCAAAAGTTTGAGAAAAGTATATGTCCAGTATTTCTGTTTGATTTTATCCTCTTCCTCAGATCTCTCCCGCCCGTCTGGACTTAGAGAAAATCACCAGAATTCTCCCCGGGTTACACACTGTCTGATCTCACTGGGTCCCCGGGTTACACACTGTCTGATCTCACTGGGCCCCCGGGTTACACACTGTCTGATCTCACTGGGCCCCGGGTTATACACTGTCTGATCTCACTGGGCCCCCGGGTTACACACTGTCTGATCTCACTGGGTCCCCGGGTTACACACTGTCTGATCTCACTGGGCCCCCGGGTTACACACTGTCTGATCTCACTGGGCCCCCGGGTTACACACTGTCTGATCTCACTGGGCCCCGGGTTATACACTGTCTGATCTCACTGGGCCCCCGGGTTACACACTGTCTGATCTCACTGGGTCCCCGGGTTACACACTGTCTGATCTCACTGGGCCCCCGGGTTACACACTGTCTGATCTCACTGGGCCCCGGGTTACACACTGTCTGATCTCACTGGGCCCCCGGGTTACACACTGTCTGATCTCACTGGGCCCCCGGGTTACACACTGTCTGATCTCACTGGGCCCCCAGGTTACACACTGTCTGATCTCACTGGGCCCCCGGGTTACACACTGTCTGATCTCACTGGGCCCCCGGGTTACACACTGTCTGATCTCACTGGGCTGTCGGGTTACACACTGTCTGATCTCACTGGGCCCCCGGGTTACACACTGTCTGATCTCACTGGGCCCCCGGTTACACACTGTCTGATCTCACTGGGCCCCCGGGTTACACACTGTCTGATCTCACTGGGCCCCCGGGTTACACAGTCTGATCTCACTGGGCCCCCGGGTTACACACTGTCTGATCTCACTGGGCCCCCGGGTTACACACTGTCTGATCTCACTGGGCCCCCGGGTTACACAGTCTGATCTCACTGGGCCCGCGGGTTACACACTGTCTGATCTCACTGGGCCCCCGGGTTACACACTGTCTGATCTCACTGGGCCCCCGGGTTACACACTGTCTGATCTCACTGGGCCCCCGGGTTACACACTGTTTGATCTCACTGGGCCCCCGGGTTACACACTGTCTGATCTCACTGGGCCCCCGGGTTACATACTGTCTGATCTCACTGGGCCCATCCCCGGGTTACACACTGTCTGATCTCACTGGGCCGTCGGGTTACACACTGTCTGATCTCACTGGGCCCCCGGTTACACACTGTCTGATCTCACTGGGCCCCCGGGTTACACACTGTCTGATCTCACTGGGCCCTAGGGTTACACACTGTCTGATCTCACTGGGTCCCTGGGACCGTGATGAGGAGCCGAGGGGAGGGGGCGAGGAGGAGGAGGAGGAGGAGGACGACGATTTCAGAGTCCCTCAGCTTTCCCCCCACCCCCACACCTGTCTCCTCCCTCCCCAGTCATTCTGGGGGTGTGCCTGTGTCAGTCTGTGTGCGCGTGTCCTTTCCTTCCCGGGACACTCTCCCTCAGCCCCCTCTCCCCGCCGGGACACTCTCCCTCAGCCCCATCTTCCCCCCGGGACACTCTCTCTCGGCCCCCCTCTGCCCCCTTGTCCGCTCAGCTCCGCTCACTTTCCGCCATCTTGTTTACCTTCACCAACGGCCGACCTCCAGGGATCCTGGACATGCGCAGTGCCGCCTCACAGCGTTGTCCGCCCCTGCAATTGGTTGATTTACCTGATTGACACGCGGCCCACCAATCGCGGCTCAGTATCTGCCATTTACCCCGCCCACTCCCACAGTCGGAGGCGGGCTCGCTCCTGGTCACGTGTCTGCGATTGGAACCCGCGCCGCCGCTCGCTCTGCGCCAGTGACGTCACCAATCCGGAGCGCGAGCTGTGTGACATCAGTAATCTAGCAAGGGGTGTGTGGCGTCAGAACCCCAGCAACGCAAGCTGTGTGACATCAGTAACCTGGCAACGCAGTCTCTGTGACGTCATGTAGCCTGGTGGGGAGGGCACCGACTCCACAGGATGGCCGAGTACCGAGCCTGGCACCAGGGGCGGGGAGAGCACCAGGAAAACCATTGGCCCATTGGTTGTCACGTGTGTGTCCAGCGGGGCGGGAGCTGCGGGTTTTACCATCAGTGACAGGCCCAGATTACCCAGGTGTATCGGCGCTGCATGGCCCATGGGACAAGAAGGAGAGAATGTTTTGAAGTTCTATCCTGTACTTACAGTGATGACTTTTGTAAACTCCTTTTACAGGTATTAGAAGGAGAAGATTAGCACACGGGAAGCTCAAACCCAAAGATCACATCCCTATCTGCCACAGTTAGTCGATTCATCAAGGGCTGATTATCATCGGCCTTTTACATAAGAACACAAGAAATAGGAGCAGGAGTAGGCCGTACGGCCCCTGGAGCCTGCTCTGCCATTTAATGCAATCATGGCTGATCTGATTATAGACTCAGGTCCACTTTCCTGCACGCTCCCCATAACCCCTTAATCCCTTATCGGTTAAGAAACTGTCTACCGCTGTCTTAAATTTATTCAATGTCCCAGCTTCCACAGTTCTCTGAGGCAGCGAATTCCACAGATTTACAATCCTGCAAGAAGAAAGTTCTCCTCATCTCAGTTTTAAATGGGCGGCCCCTTATTTTAAGATTATGCCCCCAAGTTCTAGTCTCCCCTATCAGTGGAAACATCCTCTCTGCATCGACCTTGTCAAGCCTCCTCATAATCTTATACGTTTTGATAAGATCACCTCTCATTCTTCTGAATTCCAATGAGGATAGGCCCATTCTACTCAACCTTTCCTCGGAAGTCAACAACCCCATCTCCAGAATCAATCTAGTGAACCTTCTCTGAACTGTCTCCAAAGCAATTATATCCTTTTGTAAATATGGAAACCAAGGCAATATCCCAGGTGTGGCCTCACCAATACCCAGTAAAACTGTAGCAAGACTTCCCTGCTTTAAAACTCCATCCCCTTTGCAATAATGACCAAGATACCATTGGCCTTCCTGATCACTTGCTGTACCTGAATACTAACCTTTTGTGTTTCATGCACAACTACCCCCAGGTCCCGCTGTACTGCAGCACTTATTCTTCATTTAAATAATAACTTGTTCTTTGATTTTTTTTTGCCAAAGTGCATGACCTCACACTTTCCAACATTATACTGCATCAGCCAAATTTTTGCCCACTCACTTAGCCTGTCTATGTCGTTTTGCAGGTATTTTGTGTCCTCCTCACATATTGCTTTTTATCCCATCTTTGCATTGTCAGCAAACTTGGCTACGTTACACTCGTCCTTTCTTCCAAGTTGTTAATATAGATTGTAAATAGTTGGGGTCCCAGCGGCACCCCACTAGTTACTGATTGCCAACCCGAGAATGAACCATTTATCCCGACTCTCTGTTAGCCAATCCTCTATCCATGCTAATATATTACCCCCAACCCCGTGAACTTTTATCTTGCGCAGTAACCTTTTCTCACTTTGTCAAATGCCTTCTGGAAGTCCAAATACACCACAGCCACTGGTTCCCCTTTATCCACCATGTTCGTTACATCCTCAAAGAATTCCAGCAAATTTGTCAAACATGACTTCCCCTTCATAAATCCATGCTGACTCTGCCTGACCAAATTATGCTTTTACAAATGTCCTGCTACTGCTTCTTTAATAATGGACTCCAACATTTTCCCAACCACAGATGTTAGGCTAACTGGTCTAGTTTCCTGCTTTTTGTCTGCCTCCTTTTTTAAATAGTGGTGTTACATTTGCGGTTTTCCAATCTGCTGGGGCCTACCAGAATCCAGGGAATTTTGATAAATTATAACCAATGCATCCACTATCCTTGCTGTTACTTCTCTTAAGACGCTAGGAGGCAAGTCATCAGGTTCAGGGGATCTATCTGCCTTTAGACCCATTACCTTACTTCTTAGTGATTGTGATCAGTTCCTCCCCCCCCGCCTATAGCCCCTTGACTATCCACTGTTGGAATATTGTTTGTGTCCTCTACCGTAAAGACTGATACAAAATATTTGTTCACAGTTTCTGCCATCTCCATGTACCCCATCACTAATTCCCGTTCTCGTCCTCTGAGGGACCAACATTTACTTTAGCCACTCTTTTCCTTTTTATATACCGAGAGAAACTCTTGCTATCTGTTTTTCTATTTTGTGCTAGTTTACTTTCATAGTCTATCTTCCCTTTCTTAATGATTTTTTTAGTCATTCTTTGCTGGCTTTTAAAAGCTTCCCAATCTTCTGTCCTTCCAATAGTTTGGGCAACTTTGTATGCCTTTGTTTTTAATTGGATACCGTCCTTTATTTCTTTAGTTAGCCATGGATGGCTATCTTTTCTTTTGCACCCTCAATGGAACTGGATTGCAGTGGGACTTTCAGGAGAATATTAAAGTTGGGCACCACAGAAATAATTACAATCTGAGCGTCAACATCAGGGCAACTTATTCCCGGGGCATTCATTCATCGTGGGCCACCCCGACCTGTGAGAGGACACCACCGCAGGTCGGGAGGATAAAAGAGCAGCGTGGGTCCTGGAATATCGTGGGCCACCCCAACCTGTGAGAGGGCACCACCGCAGGTCTGGAGGATAAAAGAGCAGCGTGGGTCCTGGGACATCGTGGCCCACCCTGACCTGTGAGAGGACACCACCGCAGGTCGGGAGGATAAAAGAGCAGCGTGAATCCTGGAATATCGTGGGTCACCCCGACCTGTGAGAGGACATATTCTCATCCGTTCCGTGTACTGCATTCATCTGCATAGTGCTACATGTAACGTGATTCGTGATCGGTATTGAAATGTATCCTGGAATGTAATGTAAACCTGTTATTATCTGCTCCATGTAATACCCTTATTTGCACAGTACTACATGTAACGTGATTTATGGATTATACTAAACTGTACCTTGAAATGAAATGCACGCTAGTGCATCGTATGGAACTGCTGTCAGCATCCAAACGAATTGTATGGAATTGCTGACCGCAAGGTACTGAACTATTTTCCAATGTATTGTGAAAATTTTATATGAATAAAGTATATTTTTGAAGGAAAAAAAGACCACCGCGGGTCGGGAGGATAAAAGAGCATACCACTGCAGCTTCCAGAGTGAGCTGCTACAAGTGTGCGACGGCTTCAAGGTGGGCGACTGGATGACATCATCAAAACCCAGGTCACAGTTTGGAGCGTGGGTAGGAACATCGGCGGGGTCCAGATACAGCGGATGAGCGGTGAGAGATCGTGGCGGAGGAACGGTGAGAGATCGTGGCGGATGTGTGGCGAATGTTTTTGTGGTGGAGGAACGGTGAGAGATCGTGGTGGAGGAACGGTGAGAGATCATGGCGGAGGTACGGTGAGAGATCGTGGCGGAGGAACGGTGAGAGATCGTGGCGGAGGTACGGTGAGAGATCGTGGCGGAGGAACGGTGAGAGATCGTGGCGGAGGTGCGATGAATGAGGGTACGGGGCCCAGAAGAGCCGAGAGCCCAGGGCAGCACGGGCCTGCCCACACTGCGATATGTGTGCGCACTAGGTCTTTGCAGCAGAGCAGGTCTCCAGCCGTCCTGGTTAACTCAGGCCGAGCTCTGTCAATCCCGTGTGGTGGCTGGTGTGAGATGGTCACTACACGTTAAAACAATCCAGGCACAGGCATCTTCCACCCTTCAATTGGAGTTCAGGACTGGAATATCGGCTCCTTCATTGAAACATCTGTGAACCCATGTGGAAGCAAGTCATCCTGGTTCCAGGGAGCGCTGATGATGATGAAGACCATTCTCGGGGAGGTTGCGGGTATTCCTGGGATTCTGTAGATATTGTGGGAGGCAGATTAGTTCGGTGACAATCACAGATCCACCTCGGAATAGATAAAACAATCTGTGACCCTCCTGTGAAGCGCCTGGGGACCTTTTACTGCATTAAAGGCGCTATATAAACACAAGTTGTTGTTGTTGTCCTGGCAATCCCACTTTTTTCATAGGCAGTCCCTCTGAATCGAGGAAGACTTGCTTCCACTCCTAAAATATGAGTTCTTTAGTGGTTGAACAGTCCAATACGAGAGCCACAGACCCTGTCACAGGTGGGACAGATATTCGTCGGAGGAAGGGGTGGGTGGCACTGATTTATCACACGCTCCTTCCGTTGCCTGCGTTTGACCTCTTCACGCTCGTGGCGCTGAGATTCAAAGAGCTCAACAACCTCCCGATCCACTTCCTCCACTTAGGGCGGTCTTTGGCCAGGGACTCCCAGGTGTCAGTGGGGATGTTGCACTTTATCAGGGGAGGTTCCTTGTAACGTTTCCTCTGCCCACCTTTGGCTCGTTTGCCGTGACGGAGCTCTGCGTAGAGCGCTTGCTTTCGGAGTCTCGTGTCTGGCATGCGGACAATATGGCCTGCCCAGCGGAGCTGGTCGAGTGTGGTCAGTGCTTCAATGCTGGGGATGTTGGCCTGGTCGAGGACGCTAACGTTGGTGCGTCTGTCCTCCCAGGGGATTTGCAGGATCTTGCGGAGACATCGTTGGTGGTATTTCTCCAGCGACTTGAGCTGTCTGTTGTACATGGTCCAAGTCTCTGAGCCATACAGGAGGGTGGCTATTACTACAGCCCTGTAGACCATGAGCTTGGTGGTAGGTTTGAGGGCCTGGTCTTCAAACACTCTTTTCCTCAGGCGGCCGAAGGCTGCACTGGCGCACTGGAGGCGGTGTTGGATCTGGTGGTCAATGCCTGCCCTTGTTGATAAGAGACTCCCGAGGTTTGGGGAATGGTCCCCGGTGTCCAGGGCCGCGCCGTGGACCTTGCTGACTGGGGGGCAGTGCTGTGCGGCGGGGAAAGGCTGCTGGAAGACCTTTGTCTTACGGATGCTTAGTGTAAGGCCCGAGCTTTTGGCTGTCTCAGTAAATACGTCACAATGTCCTGGAGTGGAACACAGGGGCAAAGGTCACCGCCCGTTAAACATTCAAATATTTCAACCCAACCGCCAAGCTCCGAGCGCGAGCCTCGCTCAACCCAAATCATGGCCGCAAACCCCGCCTCCCGGCGGCACTGATTGGCCAGGGGCGGCCGGGTGAGGAACTCTCGGGGGAAGGGGATTGGCCGGAGCGCCTGTCACTCAGAGTGAGGGAGGCGGGTCCGGACCCAGGCCTCAGTGGGACTCGGAGCTCGGGCAGTGTGTTTGGGCCGGGCACCAGTGACGCGGCGCTGGGCCCTTGTGTCGGTGAGTTGGAGCCGGTGGGAGCGGCCGCCTGGTTTTATACCCGGGGGGTGAGGGCTGGGATGAGGGGAGGGGGGATTGAGGAGGAGGGGGATGTGTTTGCTCCAGTCTGTACTATATATAATGTGTTGAATGTTGTTGTGGATTGTTACAGAGGGGAAACACATTGAAATAGTGTTTGCAATGACAGGGTCTGCTGCCCAGTGAGTGAGCCACAGGCCTGGCTGCTGGGTACAGGATGTGCTGCAGAGGGCACAGATCAAATGTTTCATCTATTGGAAGGTAATGCACCTAATTCCGGACCTGCCAAGTCTGTTATTTGGAGTGGGCACCATATAGCGGATCATTTTTAAATTCACAAACCGCAGCCGTGCCTTCAGCTGCCTGGGCCCTGAGCTCTGGATTCTCTCCCTAAACCTCTCCGCCTCTCTACCCCTCTCCTTTAAAGCGCTCCTTAAAACCTGCCTCTTTTACCAGCTTTTGGTCACCTGTCTTAATATCTCCTCACGTGGCTCAGTGTTGGCACCGATTTAAGAAGCGGGGTCAAATGCAACTTTTTTTTTTATAAACACAGCGAGTTGTTGTGATCTGGAACTACTTTTGAAGTGTACTTGTGGTTGTAATGTAGGAAACGTGGCCGTCAATCTGCACACGGCAAGCTCCCACAAGCAGCAATGTGTTAGCGACCAAATAATATGATTTTGTTGATGTTGGTTGAGGGATAAATATTGGCCAGGGTATTGTGGATAACTTCCCCTGCTCTTCAAAATAGTGCCGTGAGATCTTTTACATCCACCTGAGGGGGTAGATGGGGGGCTCGGTTTAAGATTTCATCCGAAAGACGGCACCTCCGACAGTGCAGCGCTCCCTCAGCACTGCATTGGTGTGTCAGCCTAGATTTTGTGCTCCAGGTTGTGGAGCAGGACTTAAACCTATAACCTTCTGAATCGTAAAACCAAATTGGTAATACAGAAAAATAGACAGGAGGAGTTGGGGGCAGGTCTTGGTGCAATTATCTCCCTCCTGTCACTATATGAAGGCACAGTTTTAAGAGAATGACTTCTTTACCCAGAGAGTGTTGAGAATGTGAGATTCGCTGCCGCATGGAGTTGTTGAGGCGAATAGCATAGATGGAATTGAGGGGAAACTAGGTTCTTTATTATCATCCTTTATTATCAGGGTTCCCCTCCCCTTTACCATTCGAGCCTGCTCCCCCGTTCAATAAGATCATGGTTAATCTTCGACCTTAACTCTACTTTCCCGCCCAATCCCCATATCCCTTGATTCCCCCAGAGTCCAAAAATCTATCGATCTCAGCCTGAAATATACTCAGAGGCTCAGCATCCATAACCCTTTGGGTTAGAGCATTCCAAAGATTCACATCCCTCTCAGCGAAGAAATTCCTCCTCATCTCGGTCTTAAATGGCCGACCGCTTATCCTGAGACTATGTCCCCTAGTTTTGGACTCTCCAGAAAGGGGAAACAACCTCTCAGCATCTACCCTGTCAGTCCCCCTCAGAATCTTGTGTTTCAATGAGATCACCTCTCTTTCTTCTTAACTCCAGAGAGTATGGGCCCAATGTGCATTGAGGAGGGGGATGGGATGGGAAGGGGGGAGAGTAAGGGGGATGGGATGAGGATGGGGAGAGGAAGGGGGGTGGGATGAGGAGGGGGAATGGTGAGGCAGAGGAAGGATGCAAATAATCCCCATAATAAAATGGTGGGTAATCTTAGTCATGGGTTAAAGACGATCTGTGCATGGGATCTTCTGTTTTTTTGAGGGGGCTGTCCTCTATTGTAAGGTGTGTATGTATGTGCTTAAATTAGACTTGTAGTGTGAAGAATCTGCTCATAGCTGGAGTATGGGTAAGAAATGATTGAATCAGCAACGACAGGAAATGATGCTGTATCAGGACTATCTCAGTCACACACTGTTGCTGACTTTGTCTGACAGTTTCTAGCAGAGGACATGTCATGCTGCAATAACGGCGTGTGTTAATCCCGTAGAAAGAAAGAAAGACTTGCATTTATATAGCGCCTTTCACGAGCTCAGGGCGTCCCAAAGTGCGTTACAGCCAATGAAGTACTTTTGAAGCGTAGTCAGTGTTATAAAGTAGGAAACGCAGCAGCCAATTTGCGCACAGCAAGCTCCCGCAAACAGCAATGTGACAATAACCAGCTTGTCTGTTTTAGTGATGTTGGTTGAAGGATAAATATTGACCCAGGACACAGGTGAACTCCCCTGCTCTCCTTCCCAATAGGAAACATGGTGTTGCCTGACTTTGCATCTTATTTAAACTTCAGGATATCTTGTGAGCTGGAGGAGGGCAGGAATCTTACTGTGAATCTAATGCTGTTGAAGTATAGAAAGCTCAGTACTTCTGTGCATAGTTCAGCTGATTCTGCCTGTCTTAACTCAGTATGTCCCGGCTCAGTGTGATTGGGACAGTCATGTCACATACTCTGTGTTGATGCAAAGCAGTTTGAGATTGATGGCGAGGGGAGATGTGCAGAGTAACTCTGAAGACCAATAGTTTCCATTGACCGTGGGCCAGGAGAGAGTTTGACTCCACTTCAGCTTTGCATCAGCTGCAACCATTATGAAGTGAAGTTAAAACAGTTGGTCCAGCTAAGAATTTATTTTAAAATTCACATTTAATCCTAATTGTAGAAGAGCCCTGACTCTGCTGTCAGCACCTAGAATCATAGAAACACACAGCACTGGAGGCCATTCGGCCCATCGTGCCTGTGCTGGCTCTTTGAAAGAGCTGTCCCATTAGTCTCACTCCTCTGCTCTTTCCCCAGAGCCCTGTGAATGTCTCCTAGTCAACTATTTATCCAATTCCCATTTGAAAGTTACTACTGAATCTGCTTCCACCGCCCTTTCAGGCAGTGTACTCCAGATCACCATAACTCGCTGTGTAAAAATGTTTCTCCTCATTTCCTCCCTGGATTTTTTGTCAACTAACTTCAGACCTGAACCCTGCGGCACCACACGAGTCACTGCCTGCCATTCTGAAAAGGACCTGTTTATCCCGACTCTGCTTCCTGTCTGCCAACCAGTTCCCTATCCACGTCAGTACATTACCTCCAAGACCATGTGCTTTAATTTTGCACACCAATCTCTTGTGTGGGACCTTGTAAAAAGCCTTTTGAAAGTCCAAATACACCACATCCACTGGTTCTCCCTTGTCCACTCTACCAGTTACATCCTCAAAAAAATTCTAGAAGATTTGTCAAGCATGATTTCCCTTTCATAAATCCATGTTGACTTGGACCGATCCTGTCAGTGTTTTCCAAATGCGCTGTTATTTCATCTTTAATAATTGATTCCAACATTTTTCCCACTACTGATGTCAGGCTAACCGGTCTATAATTACCTGTTTTCTCTCCCTCCTTTTTTTAAAAGTGGTGTTACATTAGCTACCCTCCAGTCCATAGGAACTGATCCAGAGTCGATAGACTGTTGGAAAATGATCACCAATGCATCCACTATTTCTAGGACCACTTCCTTAAGTACTCTTGGATGCAGACTATCAGGCCCCGGGGATTTATCGGCCTTCAATCCCATCAATTTCCCTCACACAATTTCCCATCTAATAAGGATATCTATCGGTTCCTCCTTCTCACTAGACCGTCGGTCCCCTAGTACTTCCGGAAGGTTATTTGTGTCTTCCTTTGTGAAGACAGAACCAAAATATTTGTTCAACTGGTCTGCCATTTCTTTGTTCCCCATTATAGATTTGCCTGAATCTGACTGCAAGGGACCTACATTTGTCTTCACTAACCTTTTCCTCTTCACAAATCTATGGAAGCTTTTGCAGTCAGTTTTTATGTTCCCGGCAAGCTTCCTCTCATACTCTATTTTCCCCCTCCGAATTAAACCCTTTGTCTTCCTCTGCTGAATTCTAAATTTCTCCCAGTCCTCAGCCTTACTGCTTTTTCTGGCCAATTTATATGCCTCTTCCTTGGATTTAACACTATCCTTAATTTCCCTTGCTGAGCCACCTTCCTCATTTTATTTTTACTCCAGATAGGGATGTACAATTGTTGAAGTTCAGTCATGTGATCTTTAAATGTTTTCCATTGCCTATCCACTGTCAACCCTTTAAGTATCATTTGCCAGTCTATTGTAGCCAATTAACGTCTCATACCATCGAAGTTCCCTATCCTTACGTTCAGGACCCTAGTCTCTGAATTAACTGTGTAACTCTCCATCTTAATAAAGAATTCTACCATATTATGGTCACTCTTCCCCAAGGGGCCTCGCACAACAAGATTGCTAATTAGTCCTTTCTCATTACACATCACCCAGTCTAGGATGGCCAACCCTCTAGTTGGTTCCTCGACATATTGGTCCAGAAAACCATCCCTAATACACTCCAGGAAATCCTCCTCCACTGTATTGCTACCAGTTTGGTTAGCCCAATCTATATGCAGATTAAAGTCGCCCATGATGACTGCTGTACCTTTATTGCATGCATCCCTAATTTCTTGTTTGATGCTGTCCCCACCCTCACTACTACTGTTTGGTGGTCTGTACACAACTCCCACTAGTGTTTTCTGCCCTTTGGTATTCCGCAACTCCACCCATACCGATTCCACATCATCCAAGCTAATGTCCTTCCTTACTATTGCGTTAATTTCCTCTTTAACCAGCAACGCTACCCCACTTCCTTTTCCTTTCTGTTTATCCTTCCTGAATGTTGAATACCCCTGGATGTTGAGTTCCCAGTCTTGGTCACCCTGGAGCCATGTATCTGTGGTGCCAATTATATCATATTCATTAATTGCTGCCTGTGCAGTTAATTCGTCCACCTTATTACGAATACTCCTCGCATTGAGGCGCAGAGCCTTCAGGTTTGTCTTTTTAACACACTTTGCCCTTTTAGAATTTTGCTGCAATGTGGCCCTTTTTGATTTTTACCTTGGGTTTCTCTGCCCTCCACTTTTACTTTTCTTCATTCTATCTTTTGCTTCTGCCCCCATTTTACTCCCCTCTGTCTCCCTGCATAGGTTCCCATCCTCCTGCCATATTAGTTTAACCCTTCCCCAACAGCAGTAGCAAACACTCCCCTAGTACATTGGTTTCGGTCCTGCCCAGGTGCAGACCGTCCGGTTTGTACTGGTCCCACCTCCCCTAAAACCGGTTCCAATGTCCCAGGAATTTGAATCCCTCCCTTCTGCATGACTGCTCAAGCCACATATTCATCTGAGCTATCCTGCGATTCCTACTCTGACTAGCGCATGGCACTGGGAGCAATCCTGAGATTAATACCTTTTGAGGTCCTACTTTTTAATTGAACTCCTAGCTCCCTAAATTCAGCTTGTAGGACCTCATCCCGTTTTTTACCTATATCGTTGGTACCTATATGCACCACGACAGCTGGTGCAAAATGTCCTGCAACTGCTCTGAGACATCCTTGAACCTTGCACCAGGGAGGCAACATACCATCCTGGAGTCTCGATTTCGGCTGCAGAAACGTCTATCTATTGCCCTTACAATAGAATCCCCTATCACTATACCTCTCCCACACTTTTTCCTGCCCTCCTGTGCAGCAGAGCCACCCATGGTGCCATGGACTTGGCTGCTGCTGCCCTGCCCTGATGAGTCATCCCCCCCCCCCCCCCCCCAACAATATCCAAAGCGTTGTATCTGTTTTGGAGGGGGATGACCGCAGGGGACCTCTGCACTACCTTCCTTCCACTGTTCTTCCTGTTGGTCATCCATTCACTATCTGTCTGTGTAAGACCAACTCATTAAACGTGCTATTCACAACATCCTCAGCATCGCGCATGCTCCAGAGTGAATCCACCCGCAGCTCCAGTGATGCAATGCAGTCTATCATGAGCTGCAGCAGGACGCACTTCCCGCACATGTAGTCATCAGGGACACTGGAAGCGTCCCTGAGTTCCCACACAGCACAGGAGGAGCATGACACGTGTCCGAGCTCTCCTGCCATGACTTAACCCTTGGATTATCTTAATTTGGCAACAACAATGATAAAGGTTACCTACTGGGGGGTCCTGGTGCATGAAACACAAAAGGTTATTATGCAGGTACAGCAAGTGATCAGGAAGGCCAATGGAATATTGGCCTTTATTGCAAAGGGATGGAGTATAAAAGCAGGGAAGTCTTGCTACAGTTATACAGGGTATTGGTGAGGCCACACCTAGAATACTGCACACAGTTTTGGTTTCCATATTTATGAAAGGATATACTTGCTTTGGAGGCAGTTCAGAGAAGGTTCACTAGGTTGATTCCAGAGATGAGGGGGGTGACTTATGAGGAAAGGTTGAGTAGGTTGGGCCTCTACTCATTGGAATTCAGAAGAATAAGAGGTGATTTTATCAAAACATATGATTATGAGGGGGCTTGACAAAGTGGATGCAGAGAGGCTGCTTCCACTGATGGGGGAGAGTAGAACAAGGGGGCATAATCTTAGAATAAGGGGCCACCCATTTAAAACTGAGCTGAGGAGGAATTTCTTCTGAGGGTTGTAAACCTGTGGCATTCGCTGCCTCAGAGAGCTGTGGAAGCTGGGTCACTGAATAAATTTAAGACAGAGATAGACAGTTTCTTAACCGCTAAGGGAATAAAGGGTTATGGGAGCGGGCAGGGAAGTGGACCCGAGTCCATGATCGGATCAGCCATGATCGTGTTGGGTGGCGGAGCAGGGCTCAATGGGCCTATTTCTGCTCCTATTTCTTATGTTTGTTTGTGCTTATGTTCTACACTCACTCATTAGGCACTTCCAGGGCAGGTACAGCAAGGGTTAGATACAGAGTAAAGCTCCCTTTATACCTTCCCATCAATTACTCCATGGGTCGGTGCAGCAGTTTAGATATAGAGCAAAGCTTGCTCTGCAATTACCATCAAATACAGCATGGTTTAGGTACAGATATGGCATAAAGGTCCCTCTACCCTGGCCCTTCAACTATTCCCAGTGCAGGTACAGCATGGGTTAGGTAAAGAGTAAAGCTCCTTCTACACTGTCCCATGAAACATTTCATGGGCCGGTCCTACATGGATTACATACGGAGTAAAGCTCCCTCTGCTCTGTCCTATCCAACATTCCCAGGCAGATACAGCAAGAGTTAGATACAAAGTAAAGCTCCATCTACTGTCCCATTAAACACTCCCAGGATGGGACAGCTCGCGTTAAATACAAAGCAAAGATCCCTCTACATTGTCCTCGCAAGCATTCCCAGGGCAGGTACAGCACGGGTTAGATACCGAGCAAAGCGCTCTCTACACTGTCCCACCAAACACTCCCAGGGCAGGTACAGCAGAGGATAAATACAGAGCAAAGTTCCCTCTGCACTGTCCGTTCGAACATTCCCATGCAGATACAGCAAGAGCTAGATACAAAGTAAAGCTCCATCTACACTGTCCCATCAAACACTCCCAGGGCAGGTGCAGCACGGGTTAGATACAGAGTGAAGCTCCATCCACACTGTTCCTTCAGGGGAGGAGAGGGAGGGGAACCAGTGAGTGATTGTGATTGTGGTATGTTCCTTCCCCCCCCTATAGCCCCTTGACTATCCACTGTTGGGATCGTTTTAGTCGTCTACCGTAAAGACTGATGCAAAATATTTGTTTATCTCCATGTTCCCCATCACTGATTCCCTGGTTTCATCCTCTAATGGACCAACATTTACTTTAGCCACACTTTTCCTTTTTATATACCTGTAGAAACTCTTGCTATCTGTTTTTCTATTTCGTGTTAGTTTACTTTCATAACATATCTTCCCTTTCTTAATCATTTTTTGTCATTCTTTGCTGGCTTTTAAAAGCTTCCCAATCTTCTGTCCTCCCAGTAGTTTGGGCCACTTTGTATGCCCTTGTTTTTAATTGGATACCATCCTTTATTTCTTTAGTTAGCCACGGATGGCTATCTTTTCTTTTACACCCTTTCCTCCTCACTGGAATATATTTTTCTTGAGAGTTGTGAAATATTTCCTTAAATGTACACCACTGTTCATCAACCGTCTTACACTTTAATCTATTTTCCCAGTCCACTTTAGCCAACTCTGCCCTCATACCTTTGTAATCTCCTTTATTTAAGCTTCGTACACTGGTTTGAGATCCAACTTTCTCGCTCTCCATCTGAATTTGAAATTCAATCATGCTTTGCTCACTCATTCCAAGGGGATCCTTTACTCGGAGATTGTTTATTAATCCTGTCTCATTACACAGGACCAGATTGAAGATAGCCAGTGCTTCAGAGGAGGAGAGAGGGAGAGGAAACCAATGATTGTAGAATTAAACCCAGCAAAAGTCAGCATGATCAGGGGAGGGAGAGGGAGGGGAACCAGTGAGTGTCGAACTGAATCCAGCCAGAGTCAGCACCTTCAGGGGAGAAGAGGGAGGGGAACAAGTGAGTGTAGAACTGAACCCAGCCAGAGTCAGCACCTAAAGGGGAGGAGAGGGAGGGGAACCATTGAGTGCGGACTTGAACTCAGCCAGATCCAGCTTATTCAGGGGAGTAGAGGGAGGGGAACCAGTGAGTGTAGAACTGAATCCAGCCAGAGTCAGCACCTTCAGGGGAGGGGAACCAGTGAGTGTAGAACTGAACCCAGCCAGAGTCAGCACCTTCAGGGGAGGAGAGGGAGGGGAACCAGTCAGTGCAGAACTGAACCCAGCCAGAATTGGTGGTGAAAACTGGGAGGAGAAACAGTCGAGAGACGTCCAATGGGTTTGGATTTCAGCACAGCAGGAGGGACAATGTGTGGGACAGGGATTTACAGCTTTGTAAGAACAAGAGAGGAAAGAATGTTCCATGGAAACTAGGTTTGTGTAGGGGTACAAAGGAGGCTTCTCTCCTTCAATGTGGACTAACTGATATAGTTAATCGACACCTGCCCATCAGTTGGGATAAAAGGAGGCTTCTCTTCCTCGGGGTGGATTAACTGATATAGTTAATCGACACCTCGCCCAGCTCCCACTGTATATAAACCACGGAAGTAAACAAACGAAACCTCAGGTTTACCGGTTTTATTACGAGCAATGCACGGGAAGGTTCAGCCTAAAACCTGCGAAATACAAGAGGTTTCAAGTACAATTTATACAGGTTTTGGAGAGGAGCGCCCTCCTACAAAATCCTTGATAGGTCTAATTCTATCAGCGAAGTTACATTGATTTGTCGACTCTTCTCAAACTGTCTGAGTGGTATATGCAATTCCCATCTTCTATGGTGTTGTTCCATGACTTGCACTTTGCCACAGTATAATAAACGCCTAAACTGGCTTCCTTATCTCTTCCTTAGAGACTTCTGATCAACAACTGCTGATTTTGCTGTTTAAGTATTAGAGGTTACGGATTCAGTTTAATGCGTTATACATTTGTGCTATACCTACATAAGCAAGTGTTACATACATAAGCAATTATACAGACCCTCCTAATACAGATAAGTTCACTACCTTCAGCATAATTCTGACCACTTATTTGCAACTCTTACAATTTATCCCTTACAATTCCCCCCCTAATGGCCCTTGGCTATATGCCTAAGATAGGCCATTTCCCAATTAATACCTCACGGGTGAGCTTTCAGGGTTGTCCATTCGCTTGGGTAGCGCTACTTCCCGAGCTGCAGGATGTACCTGTTGGTTTTCCCATCAAGGTTATACTAAGTAAGTCCTTTCTGCTGGACTGTTTGATTTCCTTTTATTCATTATTTTAACTATAGTACGGGCTAGGGCCTGCCTCTTACGTCGGTTACACCTTTTTACAGGATGATACTAGCAAGATGAGTTCCCTTGCACTACAACCAGTACATTTAGTCCAGCATAGTTCGTGTATAAGTCCTTTTTACCCAACATTATCTCAGTGTTCGAATTATGCCCCGCCTGGGGTATCCTCTGTTTCTTCTATCTTTCCTCCACTTGGGATCTTCTCTATTCTGCCGAATTTCTGCCCCGCCTGGGTATCCTCTATGTTGTTGAATGGTGTCCAATTCAATCGAGTTTGTTCCTTTTTCAGTTCGAGTATCGGTTTTCCTTGTGGCCCGATGGCCTTCACATAAACTGCTCAGTAATGTCCATCATCGTCCCATTGATCTTTCCTCCTTTAGTTCAGGGGTTATAATAAACCCGTTTATATTTAGTAATCCTGTGTTAGGGGGGTGATTTTTATAACAATCATCTATGCTGAGACTTTTAGTCCTGTTCTCTTCAGTTACATTTCTGGGTTTGTCATGGTACCGCACGCAAGTTTGATTTCTTATTTCTCCTACATTGTTTGGTATAGAGGACCTCCCTTTGTCACATCATACTGTGGTATAGATAATACAAAACCTATTATATTTAAATGTCCAATTACAACCTGGCCTTTGGGACCCAAGCATGACTGTTTTTACGCACCTCGCAGGCATGAGTCATGTTTTTGTCCAAGGTCCAGTTGGTAAATACATCAAGTGTTATCCAATCCGGCACCTTTCCATTCTGAAGCTGCTCTAGGTTGTGTTGTATTCCATACGCTGTACATACTAGTTCTGTCTGTATGGTTTTACTTAAGTTCCGTTCTGCTCTATTCATCGAATTTATAGTTCTGGCGTGGTCTCACAATGTGTGGGCCACTTGTAATAATTCCCTTTCTGCGCCATTACCCAGTTGTGCCTGTATCTTTTCATTATCCTCATCCCTTTCCAGCAATCCCTGTAAGGTGTGTGTTGGAGCGTTAACTCGATTATCTATCGTGTGTAGGTCTGTAGTGTTTACCGTTGTAACTCCCGCCACGTATCCCAAAGTGTATCTTAGCCTTGGTCTGCCTTATCAATCCCCCTTTTGCTCCAGCGTTCATAGTTGGACACGTTTGTGGCACTGGGGGTGTGATAGTCGGGGCCCTGGTAGTGCTCACTGTTGCTAAAGTAGTGGGTGGGGCCATGTTGGTGGGTCTATCTCTGGAGATATCCCTCCACCACCATTCATAGATGTTGAGTAAAATCTGCAACCCCTTCCCCCGGGTGCAGTATCTCTGTCCCTCCTGATAAAACACACCCTGGTCTTATTCCCACGAATTATTGGTCCCGTATTACTGGCCCATCCCCAATGTTGTCTCGTTTCCTTGTTACGTTGTTTTATGCCCGTTATTTAAGTCTGCTGTTGCTCCATGCGTCACCATCAGTGTTTTTGATTCTTTTTAAACTAATGTCACCCAAGTCCCTGTAATACAGGCCTTGCCGTCCCTCAGCCTGTTGTCCTTGATATGAGGCAGCGTTACCCCACGTTGTTTCCATGAGCACTAGAGTCCAACAAAAAAACAATATTTCCTGGTCGTCACCGGTTAGTTAGTGACCATGCTTTTTTAACTGGGTCCAGTGTTTCCATTTGACGATACCCCTTCTAACTACCATAACTTACCATTATTACCTGATAGGGTGCGGTCCATTTGGGTGCCAGCCTGGACCCCTCTGGGGTAATCACCTGACTGCCTATTTGGGGTGCTGGACTTTCGGGTCCTTCATGTCGTTCTCTAAGTCCTTGATTTGCTAATCTCTAGCCTGTGTCTTTAAATCATGTAACTGTTTAGAGAGTTCCATTACAAATTTCCGTATCCTGTCTCTATTAGTTCAAAGGGTGTCAGTCCTGCGTCCAACTAGGGGTTGCCTTGAGCTTCATCGGGTATCCTGTCTACTCAGCCCTTTCCAGTCTCTTTGATATGGGATATTTGTGCCTGATCCCTAGTAAAGCGCAATCCTGTTTCATTATCTTCCATGTGAAGTGTCTACCTTAATTTAAGTCTACATTATTTCTTCTGCTAGGATGCTGGCCACGATTTCTGATGAACAATTTCTCGTGGTGAAAGCCTCTACCCACTTCGTAAACTGGTCTATTACTTCTAGGCAGTATGTCTTCCCTTTGTTGCTGGGTAACGGTCCAGTTAAATCTATCTGCAAGTTTTCCCAGGGTCCTTTCGATCGGGGCTGATGTCCCATTCTGACCTTTACTTTCCCCCCGGGTTGTATTTTAGAAACATAGAAACATAGAAAATAGGTGCAGGAGTAGGCCATTCGGCCCTTCGAGCCTGCACCACCATTCAATGAGTTCATGACTGAACATGCAACTTCAGTATCCCATTCCTGCTTTCTCGCCATACCCCTTGATCCCCCGAGTAGTAAGGACTACATCTAACTCCTTTTTGAATATATTTAGTGAACTTTCTGTGGTAGAGAATTCCACAGGTTCACCACTCTCTGGGTGAAGAAGTTTCTCCTCATCTCGGTCCTAAATGGCTTACCCCTTCTCCTTAGACTGTGACCCCTGGTTCTGGACTTCCCCAACATTGGGAACATTCTTCCTGCATCTAACCTGTTTAAACCCGTCAGAATTTTAAACGTTTCTATGAGATCCCCTCTCATTCTTCTGAACTCCAGTAAATACAAGCCCAGTTGATCCAGTCTTTCTTGATCTGTCAGTCCCGCCATCCCGGGAATCAGTCTGATGAACCATCGCTGCACTCCCTCAATAGCAAGAATGTCCTTCCTCAAGTTAGGAGACCAAAACTGTACACAATACTCCAGGTGTGGCCTCACCAAGGCCCTGTACAACTGTAGTAATATCTCCCTGCCCCTGTACTCAAATCCCCTCGCTATGAAGGCCAACATGCCATTTGCTTTCTTAACTGCCTGCTGTACCTGCATGCCAACCTTCAATGACTGATGTACCATGACACCCAGGTCTCGTTGCACCTCCCCTTTTCCTAATCTGTCACCATTCAGATAATAGTCTGTCTTTCTGTTTTTACCACCAAAGTGGATAACCTCACATTTATCCACATTATACTTCATCTGCCATGCATTTGCCCACTCACCTAACCTATCCAAGTCACTCTGCAGCCTCATAGCATCCTCCTCGCAGCTCACACTGCCACCCAACTTAGTGTCATCCACAAATTTGGAGATACTACATTTAATCCCCTCGTCTAAATCATTAATGTACAATGTAAACAGCTGGGGCCCCAGCACAGAACCTTGCGGTACCCCACTAGTCACTGCCTGCCATTCTGAAAAGTACCCATTTACTCCTACTCTTTGCTTCCTGTCTGCCAACCAGTTCTCAATCCACGTCAGCACACTACCCCCAATCCCATGTGCTTTAACTTTGCACATTAATCTCTTGTGTGGGACCTTGTCGAAAGCCTTCTGAAAGTCCAAATATACCACATCAACTGGTTCCCACTTGTCCACTCTACTGGGAACATCCTCAAAAAATTCCAGAAGATTTGTTAAGCATGATTTCCCTTTCACAAATCCATGCTGACTTGGACCTATCATGTCGCCTCTTTCCAAATGCACTGCTATGACATCCTTAATAATTGATTCCATCATTTTACCCACTACCGATATCTGGCTGACCGGTCTATGCATATCACGCACCTTCTACTGTGGTCCTCTATCTCTCTACCCATTTCCTTCCACCACCGGCATCTGGACATCGAGCTTATCATGTTGGTTCTACCTATATGGACTTACCCGTGGTATAAATTTAATAGTCTCCCCTGGATGCATTCCGGGGCCACCACATTCCCATTATTTCTTCCATATCCTGTCGGTCTCTTGTTGGGGCCCCTCTGCTTCCACCCCTCCGTTTCCTGTGGAGTGGCTTCTCCCTGTGCCTTAAGCATGTTTACTTCCTCAGGCCTGATTGTACATGCTCCGACTTGGGCTTCCCCGGCCAGTGTACCTGTCTCTGCCACTCACTTGGCTGCTTCATCTGCCCATTCATTCCCCTGTTGATGTTGATCGCACACTCTTTGGATAGGAGGGAGGCGTCCACTAAGTGTTTAACAATCGGCCCTCCTCCTGAGATCATGTATCCCCGTCTGCTCCAGGCTATCATATAATCATGCACTACTCCAAAAGCATATCGAGTGTCTGTATAGATGTTTACTCCGTTTCCCCGAGCCAGCCTCAGAGCTTCAGTGAGAGCCACTAATTCAGCCACTTGAGCTGATTGACCCCCTTCAAACCGTCCTTCACTTTTGACCTGTTTGCTGCTATCTACCACGGCCCATCCGTGGAGTCCCACATAGTGCCGAGACCCATCTACATATAGATCCATGTCTACCTCCTCAAGCCTGACTACTTCCCTCGTCTTCTCCTGTCGGGCTACACTGCTGCTCCTTCCCCTGCGTAATGATCCATCCTGCAGGGTTGTTACAGTTGTCTTTTATTGTTACCGTCCCGTTGGGAGGGTAAAAGCATGCTTCCCACCTTGTCCTTCGTGCGTCGGATACCAGTTTTAGCCTTCCTGTGTTAAGCAATTCTACTAAGGTATGCTGGGTATGTGTCCCGACATTACTATGCCACTGGCCTATGCCTGTCCCCATGTAATGATCCTTACTGTGGTGGGTATAGATGTGGAAGGGCCTATTCTGGTCGGATAATCCCAGGCTGGAGCACTTGTGAGAGCTTGTTTTAAACTTACAACCACAATTTCCTGATCTTTCTGCAGTAGTTGAATAGCCCTAGTACCTGCCTGACCACTTTCGCGGTTCCTGACGTGGGCATTGATTGAATTGCTTCCTTTCTGTCCTTGGGCATCTGTCTCTTCCCTTGTGATATTATGTATCCTAGATATGTTACTTCACTCCTTCCCACCTGCACCTTCCTAGGATTTATTTTTAATCCTGCACTCTCTACAGCTCCTAGCATTGTAGTTGCAGCTAATACGTGTTGTTCTGTGCTGGAGGCAATAAGGATATCATCCACATACTGCAAAAGGGTGCTCCCTTCTTTGCCTGGAGTGGGCCTCGCCTTCCTGCGCCTCTTCCCTTATTGCAGCTAGCGAGCTGCGCGGGGGTGTCTCCTCCCCCTTCATCTCTGCTGCTACCTTCTCCCTTTGTTTTGACTTTAACTCTTCTTCATGTTCTGCCTATTCCAAAGTTTCATCGTAATCATCTCCTATCTTAAATCCTAACAATTATCTTTTGATGTGCCTCTCCTAGTCCATCTTTAAACATTTTCAAGAATGCTGCATCATTTTTGTTGGGGTCATCAAGCCCCAGAGTGGTTTTTGTATTCAATTCACTTTTGTTCCCTGTCCTCCCCTACCCTTTCACCTGCCTTTTGAGTCACTGTATTCTACTCTAATCTTTTGTCAGAATTCTGTATTTCTACTATTTTGCTTTCGGGGTTGGTAACTTATTCAATAGAATTTGTGTCTCCAGTGGGTTGAGGGGTACCACCTGTATGGTAATGTGAGCTGCTCTATGTCCGTTGGTGGGAATGGTGGTAGTGCGTATCGGTGCCACTGATAAATAGCCATTATCATGTGCCGGGGGCCACTTTACTCCGGTCTGCTTTACTGTTAGGTTATGTTTGTGGACTACACTTATCCACCGTGGGGTACATTGGCTCTCTTACCATAGGTGATGGTGCAATGGCTGTGCACTGCACTATCCATCTGGTCCTGTCTTTATCTCTTCCAGCTTATTGATCTTAGCTTCTAACTCTTGAATTTGTTTTGTTTCAGTATCTATCTGTCCTCTGTAGCAGGGGAGTATTATTACATAGGCTTTCTTCATTTTATTTTTATTCTGACTATCCCACCATTTCCTCTGTCTGTCAGATGAGTTTTTCTTTTATTAAGAAATCCAAATTAATAATATCCAGTATAAAACAGCTGTCAATGGAAAGGGTTAACTCCTTTACAGGTTTGTAAGAAGCCCTGACGTCATTACGTGATTTTGCATAATCATCCAAAAAATTTTCCCCACGTCTTTGCGCTTTCAGGAATCCGTTAAAACAGCAGAAATCATTCGTAAAGTTGTCATAATAAAACCATCTCATCGGGAAAGACAGCATTTTAGAGTAAACTCCAATTTCTCCAAACTTCCAATTCAAATACCTATCAAAGATTTTTTCATTGATTTAAAATGAGATTAGACATTTTTAATAGCTATTTTGTTTACTGAAATCCAATTTTCACACAAGCTATATACATTCCAGCATTTCACTGAGCAAATCTTGTGTTTTATTTCTCTCGGCACAAAATCTAAACTTCCGTGCTGGTTCCATCTTTTTTAAGAATTCTTTCATTCCCAGTTTTTTTCCTTCCTTTGCTGAATTTGCATAACTTAGATTTTTTTTTTCCTTTTGAATCTGAACGTAATTTTTTGATGACCTTCCTCTAGTCCATAGTTAAACATCTTTGTTTCTCTTTCTTGGCATAAAACTTCTGTGTCGGGTTTAACTCGTAAGTTTTTGTATTTAAACCAATATCTTTTTCACAGCCAATTTAAATCTCCTTTCTTCAAATTAGGTTTTGTATTTTGATGATCTTCCTCCAGTCCATTTTCCTAAACATCTTTCTTTCGCTTTCCAGCAGCTGCAGCTTTCAAGATCATATTTTTATCTTTTGATAAAAAGACGCTGTCCTTTGTAAATTCAATGTGTTTTTTCTTTTCTTTTATTAATTTTCCATTTTACTCAGCTAGCATTTTATCCCAGTGGCCAGTTTTCCTAGGATCCTGGGGTCCCACCCCACTTTTTAGGTTGTATTCCTTCTTTGTTTGCACGATCAATACCGGCTTCTCCGTGTTATTACCATGTCACGCTTCGGGACATTCACCTTATTTTTCCTCTAACGATCGCTGGGGTCCTCTCCCCCTTAGGTTGTATTCCTTCTTTTTCAGGCAATACACCTATTCCCGACCTTGGTTTTTGTCCTTCTGTGGTTCGCTATAACTTGTTCTACAGATTGCGCCTTCGAATTCTTTATATAGAATACCTCCTTCCCCGTCAATGCTACAGCTGCAGGTGATACACAATCATACTCACTGCCATTCAGCTGTCACATCATCCAGGTCAGAGGGTCTATATCCTGCCGACTACGCCAAATGTAGGGGTACAAAGGAGGCTTCTCTCCTTCTAAGGTGGACTAACTGATATAGTTAATCGACACCTGCCCGTCAGTTGGGGTAAAAGGAGGCTTCTTTCCCTCAAGGTGGATTAACTGATATAGTTAATCGACACCTCGCCGAGCTCCCACTGTATAACGACCACGGAAGTAAACAAACGAAACCTCAGGTTTACCGGTTTTATTACAAGCAATGCACGGGAAGGTTCAGCCTAAAACCTGCGAAATACAAGAGGTTTCAAGTACAATTTATACAGGTTTTGGAGAGGAGCACCCTCCTACAAAATCCTCGATAGGTCTAATTCTGTCAGCAAAGTTACATTGATTTGTCGACTCTTATCAAACTGTCTCTGAGTAGTATATGCAATTCCCATCTTCTATGGTGTTGTTCCATGACTTGCACTTTGCCACAGTATAATAGACGCCTAAACTGGCTTCCTTATCTCTTCCTCAGAGACTTCTGATCAACAACTGCTGAGTTTGCTGTTTAAGTATTAGAGGTTACGGATTCAGTTTAATGCGTTATACATTTGTGCTATACCTACATAAGCAAGTGTTACATACATAGGCAATCCTAATACAGACAAGTTCACTACCTTCAGCATAATTCTGACCACCTATTTGCAACTCTTGCAATTTATCCCTTACAGTTTGTCTATTCTGAATTTCTGTCTTGTGCTTACAGTGATGAGTTTTGTTGGTTCCTTTTACAGTGTATTAGAAGGGGAGATTTTCAGACAGGAAACACAAACCAAACATCACGTCAAGATCTGACGGAGTCAATCGTTTCATCAGGACCTGAATATCATCGGCCTTTGAAAGTGGAAGGAGAAATATTTATTTGTTCTGCCTGTGGGAAAAGATTTCAAACGTCACTGTAACTGGAAAAGCACCGAGACACACACACACCCGAGTGAGAGTGTTCCAGTGCACTGCCTGTGGAAAGAGCTTTAATCAGTTACACAGCCTGAAAAAACATCGCACAAAAACGTGTTGTGTGTGTGGACGAGGCTTCAACTGATCGTCCCACCATGGAGAGTCACACGGATAACCCCACCATTTACAAACCGTGGGAATGTGGTGACTGTAGGAAGGTACTCAGATCACCGTCTGCGCTGGAAATTCATCGACACAATCACACTGGGGAGAGGCCGTTCACCTGCTCAGAGTGTGGGAGGGGATTCACTTGGTCTTCTTCCGGCTGAGACACCAACGAGTTCACAAGTGACTGCAGGGGTTGGAATCTGCTGTTATTGCTGCTGTTAATCACATCCCGACTGAATCATGTTCATTCTGACAGTTGGGGTTTGTTTCTGATGATGATAACCCTATAACTGGGCTGGACTTTAATATTCTGGATATATTGCTGATTGTGTTCTTGGGGTTGCAATGTCCATTTAAGAAACGCTGTGTGTTATCTTTCCCCTTAATTCAGCGACTCTCAACAGAAATTTAGTTTGCAATAAAATTATGAACTTTTACTACAATGCTAAATTGATCTTTGTTCAAAATCTACAATAGTGTCAAAGTTGCTACTGAATGAGCTTGCTGGCAATTCTTACTGACTTGCACATTACAAACAGTGGCCCCTCCATTATCCACCAGAAAGAATGGGAATGGGAATTGGTGGGGAATCAATGTCCCCAAATGTTGCCCTTCCTGTCTGGTGTAGCAATTCCCTCAGCACGGGAATGGAGACAAGGCCGGACCAAAACTGTGCGCAGTACTCCAGGTGTGGTCTTGCCTACTTTTATACTCCATCCCCCTTGCAATAAAGGTCAGCATTCCATTTGCCTTCCTGATTACTTGCTGTACCTGCATGCCAACGTTTTGAGTTTCATGCACCAAGATCCCCCAGATCCCTCTACTGCCGCATTTTGTAATTGTCCCATTTAAATAATAATTTCCTTTTTTTTTCCGACCAAAAGGGGTAACCTGACATTTTACCACATTACAGTCCATCTGCCAGATTTTTGCCCACTCACTGAGCCTATCTATATCCCTTTGTAGATTCTTTGCATCCTCCACACAACTTGCTTTCCCACCTACCTTTGTATCATCAGCAAATTTGGCTGCATTACACTCGGTCCCTTCATCCAAGTCATTAATATAAAATGAAATGGTTGAGGCCCCAGCACTGATCCCTTCAGCACCCCACTAGTTACAGTTTGCCAATCTGAAAATGATCCATTGATCCCGACTCTCTATTTTCTGTTAGTTAGCCAATCCCCTCTATCCATGCTGATATATTACCTCCAACCCCATGAACTTTTATCTTATATAGTAACCTTTTATGTGGCATTTTATCGAATGCTTTCTGGAAATCCAAATATATGACATCAACTGGTTCTCCTTTATTCACTCTGCTCGTTACATCCTCAAACAACTCCTGCAAATTTGTCAAACATGATTTCCCTTTTATAAAACCATGCTGACTCTGCTTGACTGAAATATGATTTTCTAAATGTCCTGCTACGACTACAACATAATGATGGACTCCAGTATTTTCCCAATGACAGATGACTGGTCTATAGTTTCCTGCCTTCTGACTCCTTCCTTTCTTGAATAGGGGTGTTACATTTGCAGTTTTCCAGTCCGTTGGGACCTCTCCAGAATTCGGGGAATTTTGCTAGATTACAACCAATGCTGTCACTATCTCTGCAGCCATTTCTTTTAAGACCTAGGATGCATGCCATCAGGTCCAGGGGACCTGTCCACCTTTTGTCCCATTAGTTTGCTTCGTACCTTATCTCTAGTGATAGTGATCTGTTTTAAGTCTACTTCCCCCACCCCCCCTCCCAAATAGCCCCTTGATTATCAACTGTTGGGATGTTTTTAGTGTCCTCTACCGTAAAGACTGATACAAAATATTTGTTCAAAATCTCTGCCATTTCCATGTTTCCCATTAATTCTCCAATCTCCCCCTCTAAGGGACCAACATTTACTTTAGCTACTCGTTTCCTTTTTATATACCTGTAGAAGCTCTTACTGTCTTTATCATTTTTTTTTTAAGTCGTCCTTTGCTGGTTTATAGAAATTTCCCAATCCACTGTCCTTCACAACATTGTATGCCTTTTTTTTCAATTTGATACCATTCTTTACTTCCTTAGTTAGCCAGGGATGGTTCATCCTTCTCTTAGCATCTTTATCTCTCCCTTGAATAAATCTTTGCTGTGATTATGAAATATCTCGTTAAATATTTGCCACTGCATTTCTACAGTCTTACCCTTTAACATATTTTCCCAGTCCATAAAACTGCCCTGTTTGGTCCCATCGGTTTTTGTGCCAGTGCTTTCATCTTTAAAACAGTTGCTGCAATATCACTCATAACAGACCCTTATTTGACCCTTAATTTATCATGAACTCTCTTACCCGCAGGAAACAGAACTTGTATTTTAAAAGAGAACTGAACTCGTGTATCCTTATGTCTGAGATTGAGAGGGGCTGTCTGGGTAGATGCTGAGGCTGTTTTTTCCCTGGTTGGAGAGTTTAGAACTAGGAGTCAGAGAGTCAGAAATTAGCCAGCCTAATGCATGTTTTAATGCGATTTCTTTCCACGTTTTCATCTACGCAGCGTGGAGGCCCCGAACTGCGGGAGACCATCAGCGGCAGGTCGGGGCCATAAAAGGAGCGGCGAGTGATGGCCCAGGGAGCAGCATGGAGGCATGCCACTACAAGGTACAGCACGAGCTGGTACAGGAGGACAACAGCAGTGAAGAGTGACGTCAGCAAGGTCCAGGATGGTGATTGGCGCGTGGGCAGGTGCAGCAAGAGCGATGAGATCGGGGCGAAGGAGCGGCGAGAGACTGGAGGGATGTGATCGGAGCCCAGGGGAGGCATGAGTTTGGGGCCAGGGGCCCAGGGACAGCACGGGCCAGCCCACACTGCGATATGGGTACGGACTGGGTCCGTGCAGCAGAGCAGGTCTCCGCTTGTCTTGAGTAATCCTTGCCACTGGACCAAGACCTAGCTCTGTCAAGCCCATTTGGTGGTTGGTGTGCAACGGCCACCACACGTTAAAAAAAAATCCACGCACAGACATCTTCCACCCTTGAGGATGTAGTTCGGGTTCTTCTTTCGAAACACCTGTGAACTCCTTTTTTTGGGGGCGTGGAAGCAAGTCATCCTCGTTTTGAGGGACCGCTTATGAGTTGACGTCTAGTAACTTGCCATCAGTCGAATCAGTGAGTGTCAGCAGATTTCCACTGTGGTGGGCATCACAGCCTCAAACCCTGCCCTCAAATAATATCCAGACACTTCCCAGTTGAGGTCACTGGATCGGTATGAAGAGCAGGGGCACTGGCTGATTTTTACTTGTATTTAGCCCAGTGATACTGAGGACAATTATAACCCCTGAACTGCTGCCTTGGCTGAGATTAGCTCACGGTTCAGATCAAGGATCGAACTTGGGACCTTCCCAGTCAGTACTGCAGTGTTATAAAATTTGGGCGTTGGGGGAGGGTTAGAACAGAATATTTTGAGACAAGTTTTACTCCATCTTTAAACGAAACCTTCATTACACTGCACAATTCTGAAGTCTTTCCAAATTATACAAGCATGTTAAATGGACTATCAAACACAGTGAGACATTTTAGAAAGGCTCAAGTCACTGAAATAGACAGCTTTACAATCACTGCACAGTACAGAACATAAGAACATAAGAATTAGAAACAGGAGTAGGCCATCTAGCCCCTCGAGCCTGCTCCGCCATTCAACAAGATCATGGCTGATCTGGCCGTGGACTCGGCTCCACTTACCCGCCCGCTCCCCGTAACCCTTAATTCTCTTATTGGTTAAAAATCTATCTATCTGTGATTTGAATACATTCAATGAGCTAGCCTCAACTGCTTCCTTGGGCAGAGAATTCCACAGATTCACAACTCTCTGGGAGAAGAAATTCCTTCTCGGCTCGGTTTTAAATTGGCTCCTCCGTATTTTGAGGCTGTACCCCCTAGTTCTAGTCTCCCCGACCAGTGGAAACAACCTCTCTGCCTCTATCCTGTCTATCCCTTTCATTATTCTAAATGTTTCTATAAGATCACCCCTCATCCTTCTGAACTCCAACGAGTAAAGACCCAGTCTACTCAATCTATCATCATAAGGTAACCCCCTCATCTCCGGAATCAGCCTAGTGAATCGTCTCTGTACCCCTCCAAAGCTAGTATATCCTTCCATAAGTAAGGTGACCAAAACTGCACGCAGTACTCCAGGTGCAGCCTCACCAATACCCTGTACAGTTGCAGCAGGACCTCCCTGCTTATGTACTCCATCCCTCTCGCAATGAAGGCCAACATTCCATTCACCTTCCTGATTACCTGCTGCACCTGCAAACTAACTTTTTGGGATTCATGCACAAGGACCCCCAGGTCCCTCTGCACCGCAGCATGTTGTAATTTCTCCCCATTCAAATAATATTCCCTTTTACTGTTTTTTTTTCCCAAGATGGATGACAGCACATTTTCCGACATTGTATTCCATTTGCCAAAACTTAGCCCATTCGCTTAACCTATCTAAATCTCTTTGCAGCCTCTCTGTGTCCTCTACACAACCCGCTTTCCCACTAATCTTTGTGTCATCTGCAAATTTTGTTACACTGCACTCTGTCCCCTCTTCCAGGTCACTTATGTATATTGTAAACAGTTGTGGTCCCAGCACCGATCCCTGTGGCACACCACTAACCACCGATTTCCAACCCGAAAAGGACCCATTTATCCCGACTCTCTGCTTTCTGTTAGCCAGCCAATTCTCTATCCATGCTAATACATTTCCACTGACTCCGCGTACCTTTATCTTCTGCAGTAACCTTTTGTGTGACACCTTATCGAATGCCTTTTGGAAATCTAAATACACCACATCCATCGGTACACCTCTATCCGCCATGCTCGTGATATCCTCAAAGAATTCCAGTAAATTAGTTAAACATGATTTCCCCTTCATGAATCCATGTTGCGTCTGCTTGATTGCACTATTCCTATCTAGATGTCCCGCTATTTCTTCCTTAATGATAGCTTCAAGCATTTTCCCCACTACAGATGTTAAACTAACCGGCCTATAGTTACCCACTTTTGTCTGCCCCCTTTTTTAAACAGAGGCGTTACATTAGCTGCTTTCCAATCCGCTGGTACTTCCCCGGAGTCCAGAGAATTTTGGTAGGTTATAACGAATGCATCTGCTATAACTTCCGCCATCTCTTTTAATACCCTGGGATGCATTTCATCAGGACCAGGGGACTTGTCTACCTTGAGTCCCATTAGCCCATCCAGCACTACCCCACTAGTGATAATGATTATCTCAAGGTCCTCCCTTCCCACATTCCCGTGACCAGCAATTTTTGGCACGGTTTTTGTGTCTTCCACTGTGAAGACCAAAGCAAAATAATTGTTTAAGGTCTCAGCCATTTCCACATTTCCCATATTAAATCCCCCTTCTCATCTTCTA